>NC_142181.1:14884718-15197218 GCF_026936395.1 Plectropomus leopardus
ATTCTATTGGACCAAACTATATAATATCGGATAGCCCAAACTGCCCAGTTTTAATGGGCAGTTTGGGCCTGTACAATGACTTACAGATTAATGGCCATGAGATTCACTTATATTTGTCAAACTGACTTAATCCACGCCTTATATACAAGTTTATTTTCTGTGGCTTATCACAATGTTTGAATGTGCAACATCTGCCACTGTGACCAAAACAAGAGACGAGTTGAAGACTCTGTGGGCTGGAAACTTTTACAAGTGAGTGCTGTTTGTCTCTGTATGAAAAGCACCAGTGTTGCTTATAACACTAATGATGACTTCAACAATGACAAGTCAAAATGTTCTCTGAAAAAAAACTATATGCATGAAAAAGAGTGTCTGACTATGTGTGTCTACAGATGTGCTGGTGAGTCCTTCTTACCCATTGAGGCGTTTGCAGGAGGCCACTAGTGTTTTGTTGAGATGAGGCAGAGAGCAGGCTCCCTGCTTGACTGCTTCAAGGTCCAGAGCATAGCTGCCCTTCAGGTACTCATGGGAGATGGTGCTCAGGCCATTTGCTGCTGGAGCACTAAAACAAATTCAAAAAACGTCTAATGAGTTTTTATAACCCTTGTCACTACATACATATAATTAAAGTGCCATTCTTTTACTTTATTGCATTACTGCCATAAGTCATAAATACATTTTTTTAACTTTCAGCTGATACTTAAAACAGTGAGTACAAAAATTGCAGATAAATTACATCCCTTGCATCAGAAAACAGAGAGATGTCATGGACTTCATGTCCTATCTACAGTGCACATATGTGAGTCTGTCAGTGCTACATCTGTGCAGTCAGGATTTTTAGAAATCACACACTTCCTCTAACACAGACAGACTTATGTCTACCTTGCCACCCACAGACACACACAAACACACACATGCCTACACAACCAAGTGAGCCAGCAGAATGCCCCCAGCCTCCAACACACTGGCAAACCAACTATACTTGTACAACTAGTTTAAAAGTTTGTGTTACAGACCGTCACTGCGGTCATTTTAAGGATGCCAATGCTTTGTAAGCTCCCTTTTTAGTTGTACAGAAATACAGTACAATACCTCCTGTGGGGCTTTTTCCTTAGCAAAAACACAGCTGACACACAATTCAACAGCTTGCCAATTTTTTCTTTTTTTTCCTGACAGCCCATACGCCACTTTCATTACTGCCAAATAAAACACTCAGTTTGCTGTAATCTCTGCAACTTTACCTTTTTTATGATAACAATCCTTTAATATTGGCAACATTGTGGCTTTTGAGTAACTAAAGTAAATTTCACTCCACCAAGCCTTTTTTTAACATGCAAAGTCTGCAAACCAGCAGACTGCTGAAAATGTCAAATGTAAAAGATTAGGGGATGTCTTGTTCCTTCACCGTCTCTGATCTATGATGTCTTTTGCACTCATTTAGGAAAATTTCATAAATCATATGTAGAAAATATCATGGCTAATTCCTATGACCGATTTTGAGCTTATTACCATAACAATTTGACATATGAAGACCAATTTGACATACTGTATGAAGACCACTGTGATGGAATGGACAATTTTGCTTCATTGATTTCACCTACAGTTAAAACTGATAAAGTTTATTGCAGCACGCTAATTTGTGGTATTTCTTTCATCTCTGGTAAAATTCTACATGTAGTTAGTTATTTACATCTTGCAAAAACTTCAGTAACTTTTAAGTGCGATATAAATGTCAGAATTATTTTTATTCTGCCTCCAAACTCCATTTGGCTTTCAACAATTACATGATTAATGTTTAAAATGCCTTCTTCGCTCATTTGCTGCTCATGTGATTCCTGAACAAACAACAAGCCTCCACTATTGAAGAGCTGTCATGCTGCTGCGCACCCTGCAGGGAGACCCTGCTGCACCCTGCAGATGCAGTCTGGGAAAAACTTTCCTGAATTTGCAACAACAGACTGGCAAAATCTGTTCATCAGCTACCATCATCCATTGTGTGGAAGTATTTCAGATTTAGAACTAATGGGTATAAATATATTAATATACTTATTTAGAAGAGAACAACGCATAGGCCAGGAGTACATAAACTTGTGTCTAACTTGTTAAATCACCTGAAAAAAACACCACAAACTGCAGTGCGATAAATGCATTAGGGCCAAGAAGAATAAAGGTCACTAATGATAAATAATCAATCACAATGTTGATAAAAATAATTGTGATTTTCATTTTGGCCATAATTCTGCAGCCCTGGAGAGAAGGCACTCATTTTTATTCATTAATATACACAGATCTGAGCAACACACACGTGCACACACAAACATCAAAGCCTTGCATCATCTGTGATCCAGTGTGGTTTTATACCAGGATGTGTATAATGTTTGATATTAATATATAATAACGCTTACTGTGTGAAGCGTGCATGTGTATGTCATGCGACAGAAACAATGAAAGTGAATGCGGTATGTTTTTTTGTTCATATAATCACTGATACATCAGTTTGCTATTTTGGTGAGCGGCGCTGACCTTATTGCCTTCACAGTGAAGCAACATCCTGCTTCTGTGTGTGCGTGTGTGTGCTGCGTATGAGTGTTTGTGTGTGAGATTTCAAAATATGATTTCATTTGTGCAACTCATTGTTAAAATGTTGGTTAAGAGACTCCACAAGTAAAATGTGATTTGATTCTCAGTGCTAAGTTATTACTATTGTCAACTTGACACAGTAATCCTCATTGACTTTGTACCTCTCTGTGGGTGTGTCTGGACCAGGGGGAGTGGAGGTGGAGGCAGAACGAGGGGGGAGGGGTGGCTTCTCATCCTCCCCATCTATTAATCACAGAAAAGAAGAGATAACATGTGACACAACAGAGACAATCACCACACATGCAAGTGTGCTTGCATGCTTGAGATACCTGAATAGTCCCTGTCATCGCTGACAGCTGTTTCCTCTCTGTCCACAGGGTAAAGCAAGGTGGTGACCAGACCCTGGCTGGGCTGCAGGTACAATGACACCAGCTCTGGTAATGTCTTAAACCGCTTAGGCTGTACGCCCTGAGATGTCTGAGAGAAAAACCAGAAATACTTAATTAATCCCCTGGAGTATTTGGTACACGTCATAATTGCTCATAGAGAAGACACAAAAATAACGCACAGCAGGAAATTAACAAAAGTTAAACAGTTAAACAAAACTTCTGCAGTATTACAAGGATTGAACACTAATCATAAACATCCAACTAAATATATCAAGGTGAAATGGCAGAAAGAACTCAATGTGGAAATCTCAAATGAAGACTGGCATAACATGTGGAAGATACACCATTCATCCACTAATGAGCAAACCTGAAGGAAATTCTCAGGATAAATTCCCGACATGGAAAAAGTAAACAGCTGTTCTGTCTTCAGAAATATTAGCAAGAGTGGGGTCGTTTGATGTAGACCACTCTCATGTTTTTTGGAAATGTCAGAAAATAATAACAATTTGGGAAATGGTATGCAAGGAGTGAAAGCAAATACTAGGATATGAGGTCCGTAACAGTTGTTTGGTGCTTTATCTATGTAAACTGTTTGAAGAAAATGTTATTGCTAGTGATAGACATTTGATCAAAATACTGCTAGTGGCAAGAAAGGTATCACTGGGAACTGGGGTAAGGAAACGCCACCAACAAGGGACCAACGGCTAACAATTGTGGAAGAAACCTTTATGATGGAAAAACTGACGCACATAATGAGACTACAAGAAGCACAACTAGAGAGAAAATGGGAAAAAATGGACTCTGTGCAGAGCTCAAAAAGACAACACTGGAATGTAACAATGATTAATAGATATACTGGTCTTTAAGGATGAGAAAATGTATATGCACCCGAGCAGTTTATGTTGTGTTAGCTTTTGTTTTCTGGGGTGGCAATTTCTCACAACTGACATGTCAGTGTCTCTAATAAAGGTGTTAATAAAGATTTAAGTGAAAAAAAGAGAAGAAATAGAAAAACAAAGCATGCAAGAA
Organism: Plectropomus leopardus; assembly: GCF_026936395.1. Classification (NCBI taxonomy): domain Eukaryota; kingdom Metazoa; phylum Chordata; class Actinopteri; order Perciformes; family Serranidae; genus Plectropomus; species Plectropomus leopardus. Next base: position 14,888,717 of record NC_142181.1, read on the forward strand.
AAAATTGTGCATAACGCCACAATATGCCTCCAAATATATATATATATATATATATATATATATATATATATATATATATATATATATATATATATATATTTTTATACACACACAAGAAACTTACAAGAAATATGACATGTTGTATAAGAAATGTAATAAGGATTTAAAATTCTGTGCATGGTACTACAAGTGTGCTAAATATAAATGCAAGGTATTGTATAGTTGAAACATTGTACAATGTATTGCAAAGCTAAATTAATTATTGCGCAAATAATGTAGATGGCTTCAAGTCAGTAATGCCTGTTGTACAGTTTTGCTATTCAAACAGTGCAGTATTGCACAGTTCCAAAACAGAGGAGAAAATTTAAAGAGTGAAACAACAAGTGACAGAGAAGGAAAGTTATTTTCTACATGGTATGAACATAACAATAACATCCAAACTCCTTGGCTACAAGTAGTCATGTTATTGAAATCTCTGGTGGTTCCTATTGTTCCACATTTACTGTCGTGTAAGCAAATATGACCCAGAGGTCTAAATATAATTCAAACCAGGAAGAACTGTCTCGGTAAATACTGCTCCCAAACATATTCAGTTCCAGGAAGCAAAATCAAACTTAGACTCTTTTCAACGTCAAAACTAAGAACCTAAAAATCATACAGCAGGGACACAGATGTCTGAGATGTGGCCACACAGACAGTCTGAAGCACCATGTTGTCGTATGTGTGTGTGTGTGTGTGTGTGTGTGTATGTGTGGCTGCTGGTGGGGACTTCACAGCTGTTGGACATGACGCACAAAGAGGCTGCTGTTAGTGTATGTGTGTGTGTGTGTGTGTGTGTGTGTGTGTGAAAGAGAGAGAGAGAGAGAGAGAGAGAGAGAGCTCAGAGCCAACAAAAGCATCTCTGCCTGCCAGCTGCTACTGCGGCACATACAGTTTTTGCTGCACATGCACACACACTTGACCTCAGCGGAGTGTATGTGTGCGTGTGTGTGCGTGTGTGTGTGTGTGTGACTTCTCTGTACCTGTACAGCCAGAAATCCTTCATCATCTGGGAGGATTCTGTACGTGTGGACATGCTTCTGAAACCTACAGAGAAAGAAACACCAAAGACAAAAAGAGGTCAGAAAGTTGGTGCAAATGGAGTGAAAGACAGATGGAGGGAGAAATGACAGAAGAAAAGGAGACAACTTTGATTCAACAAAAGAATAACATTACAAGTCTGGCATGAGAACACACTCTTGTACTTGACCTCTGTGGGGGTGTGCTCATAGCGGTGTGTGTATGCATGTATGAGAGAAAGAGGGGGGTTTAGACACTGTAGAGAGCTTCAACCTGTTGCTGTCTGTCACAGTTGTAAGTGGGCCTTGTCCTTACAGTAGCATGATACAGTAGAGCAGAGTGGAACCTAGCCTTCACACATTGTTAAGTCAAAATGATAATACAGTTTAAAGAAACAAAAAAAAATCCATCATATTTCAAGACAGAGAGACTAAAAGGAAATCATCATGTCTGTTCTTAAATAACTCAAAATCTGCTATGTACTGCATTTCTTTCAGTCAACAACTACACATCAAACTTCAGAGTCTGAACTGCATTTCTGATGAACCACAACTTTTTTTCCCCAATCAATCGCAGATCAATGCTCTGACACTGTCATTGCACAGACATGACTACACGCCTGCAGCCACAAGCTGGAGTTCAATGATTTTCATGTCTGCACTTCACGTCTGCTCACTGGACCGGACACAAAATGTTCAATTTGCCAACCAAATGTTGTGGTAGACTTCTGTTGGTGTGTATACCGCATGCATGAGTTATGGTTGTGCATCTGTTTAGATGCGTAGGTGCTAGCTCACCAGTCTATGCAAAGCACTTCAGTAATGCTTTTACTGCTGCTTACAATGTGCTTATTTACAAGACGTGTGTGTGTATACACTGTATAAAATGAGGGGGGGATAAATCCATGTCGGGAATTCATCCTGCCCTGACCTCTCAGCTGTTTTTCCGGTCTTTCCAGGTCAGTGTTCCACAGCTAAATGCACAAATAAAACATGGACTGGATTAAATTAAACTACTGAAATAACTTTCTAAGAAGCTGTGAGAGTTTCTGCTTGAGCATCAGATTTAACTGAACTTTTTAATAGGCGACAATGTTATCATATTAGTTCTTGGCAAAATGGAAATGATTAAATATCACAATATTTTTTAACAAATACCTCACTATCAATATTGTGGAAAAATTGCAGAGCTGACCTAAATTTAGGGCTAAGTATCATTTAAAAATTATGATACCAGTGCCAATACAAATACCCTTAAAGTGATACTGATACCAGTACTTTACTGAATAACCATCATGTGAATGGAACTGTTGTGTTGCATAAAACGCCACCAGACACCATGAGTGTGCAGTTCAGCTAGAATTTTAAATGCTTTGGTGGCATTTGTTTCTGTCTGAGTGGGTCAACACAGGTCATCAAACCTGGTTTCCCAACCTTGAACCTAACCAGGGCCCAGCATAGGTCTGATGATTAGCTGAGGTCTGAAAATCAGCAGCAACACATTAGGTGGGCATTATAAAATCAAGTTAACATTTTTGGGATTCGATAGGAAGTTCCATACCAGACAATTTAAAAGCAATTTAAAACAGCTTCCAAGTACATATGAATTTAAATTGTAATGTGTTAAATTTGCTCACTGTGTTTTAACCTTTGGACAATTTACTTGTTACTGAAAGCAATTATGTTTTTACAGGCTGTTTATTGCCAATCTCTGCAGTAGCGGCTCTGATACCATAACTTACATCAATATTTTTGGTGTGCTTTTTTTGCATTCTTGCCTTTATCTGAGGCAAGAATAGAAGGGGTATAACATGCAACAAATATGCTGGCACAGATCTGATCCCATGGCATCGGAGTTAAACGAAATGTGCCAGATAAACCAGGACACTGAGAACAGAAGTTCCCATGTTGAATTGATGTGCAGCACATAAATCAGCTTGTTGCCAATAATAGTTCCATATATCATGACTCCAGCATTTGCTCACTGTAACAGTATAAACTTGATAAATATTTGCTCCTGCCTTTCAAGGCCCAGCTGTTAACACAGTCAGTAAGATGAACTGTTCCTTTTGTCTGTGTGGCCTCTGAAGCCATATCCACATTTAATCCTGTCATATTATGGACACAATGCATTGTAGGTCCAGTGGCACAGAATACATACACAGGAGTCACTGCAGTGTACAGTAGTGCAATTGTGTGTGTTTGTCTTCCTGTTGGCAGCTGATGAGATTCTCTGTGGGTCTGAGGAATAAATACTATTGTTTCAGTGGCAGCAAAGTTATAGCAGGGGGAGGGAGACAGAGAAAGAGTGTGAGGTTTATTATGGGATAGACATAGACCCAAAGCATAGTGTGTTTGTGTGTGTGTGTGTGTGTATGTTGTCAACAATAGTCTGTCTTGAGGGTAATGACTGCACCACTGACTCCCTCTGCCCTGCTGGCCTTAAGTGCCACCTCCCTTTCTCCTGTCTCATCCAACCGCAAGCACAAGCGCAATAAGTCAGTTCAGTCCCCACACTGTAAACTGTATGTGTATCGTGTATCAACACACTCCACACACCGGCTTAAACAATCAGCAAAAAATTCCTATATAATTCTTACGATACTTATCATTCAAAATGTAACCTGTGCCTCGCTGCTAAACTGAAACAAACTGGTGAAGTGAGCACAGGTAAAAGCCTCCATTCCCTGTCGATAACCCTCATTTATATTAAATTAATCACAAAGGAGATTTTATAGGAAAGGAGAAGAAGGGATGAGTTTTAGACAGATTCTTAGCTGTATCACAGTGAATGATACAGTTGGTCACTTTTATGAAAACACCTTTGTGTCACAACTGCTGAAACTGTCACTATATTCTGAGAGAAGTACGTGACATGGATAATCTGTGAAAAAAATCATGTCCCTCCTCTTCCTACTGCCACTAATGGCATTTGCTAGAATTTACCATAGCGCACCAGAAACAACCAGTCAGAGCCAAGGAGTCTCTAATGCAGCTTCCATGTTGGAAACAGCTAACTGAAGTGCCTAGCAGTGACCTCCAGCCAAAACAGCTTTCTCATTTAACGGCTAAACAGTGCACTTAAACATCTGGGGTGAGAAATAGACAATGTAGTAACAGATTCTTAATCCATATTTCATCACCCTAGATTTACAGTTTGACCAAAGTTAACGCAATAATTGATATGATTGACAGCTGCATTATACACTCCTTGGCCCCGAATGGTTGTTTTCGTTCCCTTGCGGTAAAGCTATTAGAAGTGCTACAAGGCAATACAGTAGGCAAATAAAAGACACAAACTACAGCTTTAACATAAGGTTGTGCAAAAGGGGGTTCATATCTATATGACAAAAAGTTTCTACTATTGCAAATCTTCCTCCCATTTAATGTGATCACAAAAAAGGAGGGACTGTAGTCATAATAACTTTTATAATACACAGTTGTGTCGTCTCAAATGCTGATTTATCAATACCTATCAATGATGAAAATTTAAAACTGATCCAATACTCATTTTCTGCAGTACCAGCTGCACTTTCTTGCTCTCTCTTGTTGACATGTTTAACACATTCATTCTGCTGTTCTTTACTACTAACAAAAAAAGAAGATGGAAAGAAGATGGAGTTATTGTTGTCATGTTGTAGCCTTGATATATATATATATATATATATATATATATATATAAAACTTTATTTTTTTTTAATAAAAACTTGAATTGTATGCCCTCCTAGTGGTATGAAACACTATGACAACACTAATATGTACAAACCTGAAAAACTGACTATTTAAAAAAAAAAAATATATATATATATATATATATATATATATATATATATATATATATAAATAAATTCCTAACCCACAAACTCCACAGGGCAATAAAAGTGTACATATACATATATATATACACCCACTCACACGCCTTCCTGGTGAGGAATGTTTTTCCAGAAACATCTAGGTTTCAAACACACGCTGAAACACAGAGGTCTTTGCCTGAACCCCAACATGTTTAGACACGCTTAACTGATACTAAATAACATCTTCCTGACAGGACAAATAGGAAAAAGTTCAATATGTCTGTAGTTGTTACACTGATGCATACACACATGCTTAAATTAAATATATGGCCTCACCTGATGGGCCTCTTGTTGGAATCTAAAATTTGTGGCACTGAAATGGGAAACACTAGAGAGATTCTTTAGAAAACTGTTTTTTAAACATTTCAATATTAAATCACACTGAGATGAATGACAAAGCTCTATCATACTATACATTATTCAAAATACTTTATCTGTACAATTTGTAGCACATAAATACCAAACACATCTTTCACACAATTATCAAATATGCTCAGTAAGCTGGTCAAAGTGGTCACTTCCTACAAAAGCCTGCATGCAAACACACGAAACACAAATTCTGCAGACTGAAATGTGCACAAAGAGGATGTGAAAGGCAAAGACCTAAAGACGTACTGACTGTGCAGCTTCTGTAAAGTCACCAGTACAAGTACTCTTCCCACCAGTCTATTCTCAGACAAAAGCAGAGTGGAAATACTTCCTAAATATACTCGAGCCTCCACATTTTTCAAAAAGGAAGTGCACATTATATGTGCATGTAAGTCGTAAGGGCAAGCTCAACAAAAGCCATGTCTAGTAGCCATGTTCAGGTAAACAGAAACATTTTGGCAAGCACATGTTTTGTTTGCAGGTACCTAAAATAGGTCACATGGTTTAAGCAGTAAAAATGACACCAAATTTTCTTGGAAACTTACGGTAACCTACTGGCAGCTGTAGTTGCCAGCATCCTACAGTTATTTTACAGAGTTACTACTGTAAATTACTGTACCAGTATATTACCATTGAATTTAATACAGTATTCTACACAGTAATGTGAGATTTACAGTGTAATATTCTGTGAAAATATAGCCAAATTCTAATAGTAATGTACAGCTTTTCCAAGAAAAACAGGAAATCTTGATGCTTATTGGAGCCAATATTACACTGTAAATCCATAGACTGTCACACTTTATCATAGAATACTGAAAAAAATTTAACTGTAGTATAACATTGAAGCAATTTCACTTAAGCAGCTTTTCCCATAAAATTACAGTAGTAGAAGAATGTGAGGTTTACAGTGTAATATTGGCTCCAAAAAGCATAAAGATTGGGCCGTGTTTACTACATTTTTTTAAAACTGTGCATTACTGTAAGAATTTTGCCATATGTTTTCACCAATTTGTTAGTGTAGTTATTCACAAAAAAATTACAAAACATTATTTCAGAGTGAAGAAGATGTTAATTCTCTTAACAGATACAACTTATTAGTTTACTAATACACAGGGCAAGCTTGTAACCAGCTAGTTTTACCTTGTTTGCTTTAGTAGCTTTTTAAGTAAGTTGAAGCATACAAGACAAAGGAGATGGTATCAGCATCAAGAGGTATAGACATGAGCCCTGAGTACGCCTCACTGAGGGCCATGACTAAAAACGGTGTGCTATTCAGCAGTCTGGAGCCTTTTCACACGTCTGGTGATTCAGATTTTACTTCCTGGAAATGCTTTTTTTAAAAACTCAGTAATATCAATACAAGCTCACGAGAGTCAACTGCTTGACCATAACATCTTTTCCTCTGCTGCTTCATGGGTTGTTGCAAAATCCTGGGTCATTGCTGTTCTCAGTTATGACTTCAGACAGATTGTCACTGACATACTGATCTATCAACATTGGTCAACATGAGCTGTGCCTGGGTGTTGGGGTGACTTGGCAGTACTTTTTCTTTGACATGTTTATGAGGAAACTCTTAGAGGTTAAAAGCAGTAAAATTGTTTGTAAATCAAATTTGACTAAAGTCTGTCCATAACAAGCTTCAGGCATCATGAAGGGAAACTTTCTGAGATGAAAAAAAATCCATGATGTGAAAGGTGAAAGGGGGGAGGAAGGGAGAGGTGGAGGCCGGAAGAAATCCGGAAACGCATGATGCATGGATGTAAGGAATGCTGTTGGTCTCAGAGTGACCTACTGAATTGGTGCATCCAGCAAAGAATGAAAACTGGATATCGTCTAATGTTAATTTTAATAATCCAGGAGCCAAAATTGGTTGCAGACTAATTTTTCTAGCTTTTTGTATGACAAAATGAAAAACATGTTAACACTGGCAAATATCCAGTCTAGCTGGCAGAGTACTATATAATCAGGTCAGACTACAAAATAAAATACTGTAACAGTGTCATCATTGGTGTAATACAGCATACGCACTGCTGCTGGTGTGCATGTATACACAAAATGTACTCAGCATGGGGTAAACTATCAGATAGGGGATGTAGGCTGAGTCAATGTCAGAGTACTATGTTGAATGGCAGAAGCCTTTTATTTCCTGAATCTCCAGTCAGTAGTCTAGGCATCGGTTTAACTTTGTGTGGGCGCTGCTGCAGGGGCATGAGTCATATTGGTCAGTTGTAAGTTTAACATCACCCTTTCCGCATTTATTTGACCTGCCAATACCTGTGTATTGAATCTTGGTCTGCTTGTTAGGTGGACAGAGAATGGACACAGCTTCTTGAACTATTGTGCAAAAGTCTTGGGCGACCATGGATTTGTTTTGTTTTTTCAGCAAAGTTGAATTGAGCATAGTATATTCATTTCTCAGTCGCTTTATACAGATAGAAACCAAAAATACAGGGAACATGTACAATGCATTACAACAAAACAAAAAAAAAGGCTTCTTCAGACTGAAGTCAATATTTGGCTTGAAATATGGAATCGTACAACCATGACAAACGGCACTCAAACAATCAATATGGAGATTTGGACATGTCTGGAATGCAATCTGTTATAATACATCAAAGAATTAGTGTTGTAAATCTCATATTGTCTGCCCAAGAGAGTTCAAGACATGCTAAGTGGAAAGGGAGGTCAAACTTAATATTTGCAACTTTAGCTTGGTGAAGTTTTATTCTGAAATATTTGCATTTTAATGCTGTAAACATAGTTCCTGTATGTTCTGGTTGTATATTATAAGAGACGACTGAGAAATAAATATGTATGATCATAATCACCTTGCTAAAATGACAAAGTTTAACTTGGCCTAAGACTTTTTTTAGTACTGTAAGTCAGGTAGTGAGGTTGTTTATTTCGCTTACTGAACAGCAAAATTGTCCTTGTGTAAATAAGGGTGGGCGTCTCATCACCGCTTTCAGCAAAGACTCTTGCCAGGCCCTCTAACCTAAACTGCCCTTCCTGTAATTTTATGATATACTGTGTGAGAAGATACTGTGTGTAACTTCTCAGCTAAGCAAGCTGCTTCACCACTGCAATGAGCTTATTGGACCCTTGAATTAAAAAATCAGCAAGACTTTAACAGCCCCAAAGACGCTTATATTTACCTCGACCGTCATTCAGTTTCAGTGCCCTGTAAAAACGGCGCTGCAGGCGACCACATCAGACACAAGACAGACAGGGACAGCCCTAAAGTTGTGTGCCATGCTGGAGTTTCACTGTTGGGCAGACAGACAGTCTCTCTCTGGCACTCACTGACTTCAAGGAGAAAGTAAACAAATGCCTTGTTTAGCTGCCTTATGTAGGTTTTAACTGCAATTTGACCAAATGGTGCAAGGAGAGTTTAGGTTAAACTTTTAAAAGTTTGTGTAGCTTAGCAGAGCAACAACAGACTACACTTAAACACAAAACCCAAGGTTCTATATAACCATATAACTCCTCCTCAGAGAGTCAGACACTCTGGGACAATAGACTAGATAGACTTAGACTTAATACGCCCATCTCGAATTATAATGCTGTTATTTATTTGTTATCATTTCAAATGTGCAAAATGTATTTTAAGGTGCAATATTTCTTTACACAATGTCTTAAGTGCAATAACTGGTGCAACAATTCAACTATTGTAATCCTCTGTGCAATTATTCAAATGTGCAAAATTCTTTCAACCAAAGAATGTAAGCTATATTCAACATGTAACTAATTTTGCATACTCATCACTGTTTTTCTTAGTTATGTATATATCTACTTGTTCTTTAGTATTGCAGCATTTCTATTTTATATTTTGACACACTTTACACACTCAGCACATTATATTAATAGGTTTTTACATACTATGTGCTCATATTTATTTCCGTTTTCTATAATTCTCCATGCTTGGCACCAGAGCGACTGTAACAAACAACAATTCCCCCCCGGGATCAATAAAGTATCTCTAACTCTGATTCCCTGAAGGCGTGTGCTAGCTTACATACAAACGTTAACGACCACTTAAACTAAAACCTTGGAAACTTCTCCTGGTAAACAAAGCCAAAAGCGGCCTCACACATACGCTAAGAGTTCATATAAACTTCTCTTTTCGGCGATAAAGTTACTTACAGTACACACAAAGCATAAGCCCCGTTGACACTCTCACTGTCCCGCACCAGGAAGCTGCCGTCTCTCCCGGCCCGGGCCAGCAGCTCCTCGGCCGCCGCTCGACTCAGGTCCCGGTGATACCACATCGGTGGTGTGGGCCCCAACGGAGAAACCCCACCACCACCTCCACCCCCGGCCATGGCCACAGCCCTTCAAACCGGGTTCAGCTCAAGCTGCTTCCAGACTTCTCCGAAAACCTCCCAGCCTTCCTCCAGACGAGAAAGATAATCCAGAGAGAGACCCTTAGAGAGCCGAAACAAGCTCCGAAAAGTAGCGTAAACGTTACTCCGACGACGGTTTGGAGGCGCGAGAGCACCGAGGACGGGGCTAAAAGTTGTACATTTGTTAAATTTCTCTGTTTGCCGCTGTTTCCTCGGTTCCTGAAAGACTCGCCACCCTCCTCTGTCGCTTCCCAGTCCCACGGAAATCAGGGTATGTAAATCCACACTGGAGACCGGGGAGCAAAAGCGGGGACGACCAGCGTCAAATGCGACATACTACCAATATGAGACACTTCCTTTCAGGTTTTTCAAAATAAAGCAGTCTGTGGGTGGATTTAGCATAATACACTTTATTTCAGAGGGAAGAGTTTGTTTCCTGTTGTGTCTGTCTGCGGGTAACTTGACAGAGTTCTCAGGAAAGGAAGGATGGATGGATAAAGAGGGATGGAGGGAAAGAGAAGAAAAGGAATGAACTAATTGAGAAGAGCGACAGCGGCGGAAAGGGACTGCATTTAGGGACTGTGTTTTATTTATCAGAGGCAGTGGTGGATGAAGTAGCCTACCTAAAAGCCATAGCCTAGCCTACTTGAGTAAAAGTATAGATTTCTTACCAGAAAATGACTCTGGCAGAACTTAAAATCACCAATGTATTTTTACTGTTTTGACTTTTGTTGTTTAATACTTAATTATATTTCTATTTCTCTATTTTGTTTTTAAACTCTGGCCTGCAACTTATTTCCATTGTAATGGTATCCATGTGCTGTATAATAATAATTATTTATTTTATTTATTTAATTTTTATATAGTCTATACTTTTTCATACATTTTTAGTTTTTAAATTTTAGCACTCTTGTATGTAAAGCATGGAAGGTGCTATTACTATTAGAGTATTACTTCAGTAAAAGTCTCAAAGTATCTTATATTTACTGGACTTAAGGACCAAAAATAATTATATAATATTGAAGCTGTGCTCACAGCTCCCATCATGCCCAATGCTGCACTGAGAGGTTTGTAGGTTGCTGTTCAGTTTGCTGTTTTATGTTTTAAAACACAAATGGCATTTTTTTGTTATTGTTAGGGATGTGCCTGTTCATTACAATGTGTTTTATCGTTGGATATTGCAATTTTTGTGTTAGCTTGCAGCTTATACCATCAGTGAGTTGGCAGTTGCCTTTCATTAGTCCAACTTTTCAGATGAGAATACCTCCTGTGTTTATTAGTAATAAATATTTATCAACAAGTGGAACAGTTTGTGCCTCTTCTGCTGCTGCTGCTAAAGTTACCACGGTGTTGACTGTCCCTAAGAATTGAAAGTAAAAATATAGGTAAATGCTGGTAATCACAAAACAACAGTGATTTTTTCTTTGTAATATACACCACCTTGAACATCTAGCGTACATTATACTGGAAGAAAAACGAGGTCGTCTTCTCAACTTAGAAGATTTACAACGAAAGAGAACGAAATCCAGTTTTTCCTTTCCTCCCATCCCTTCATCCATCCATCTGTCCCTCTCCTCCTTCCATCCTCCCTTCCTTTCCTATTTTGTAGAAAGGAAGTAAAATGCTTAGAGGAAATGTGACGTATTAAAAGTGTACATTAATCTAGTAAATGGAGTGGAGTGAAAGTTGACAGAAATATAAAAACTCAAGTAAAATACACATACTCCCCAAAAATACTTAAGTACTGTAGCAAAGTATTATTAATTTGTCATATTACATGACTGATCAGTGGGAAGGGGGTGGCTACGTTGTGGACTTTTCTCTTTCGATAACAGTGTGACCTACAGCCACTGAGGAGGCCAGGCTGCTGTAATTTCTCCAGCTCCAATCCAGTTATGCAATCTTTTCTTTTCCAGACCACACACACTCCTATAAGGTGTAACTGTCTACCTAGAGGCCAGGCTGGCGAAACACAGGAAATGACCGACCCAACATTTAGAGATCGTTGCAGATCATCATATTTTTGTCTCTAGTTTTCCACAAAAAGTCTGACTCGAAAAATGTGGTATGGACACACACGCAGAAAGAAAGTTAGAGTTTAAGTGAGGTGAGAGGGTGAGAGTTGGCAGGGTGGTGTGTGTGTGTGTGTGTGTGTGTGTGTTGCCAATGACCTCAGAAAAGCTGAGTATTAATAGCCACAGGGACAGCAGCCATCCCAATTCTATTTCTGACTATGGCATCATACTGTGTATGCCTGTGTGTGTATGTGTGTGTGTGTGTCTGTGATTTGACTGTAAAAGACTGTAAAAGCCTGTGGCTCAACAATATTTCTGCATGAGGAGGTCGTAATGTCACATGGTAGTAAAACTATACTTGGTCAGCAGTTTTTCTTAAAAAAAGTAATTTTGCACATTTTCTTTCTTTTGCATCCTACCATTATTGTCTGGCAACTCTGAAACACAAGTTTAAGTCCATAGCCATGCTAAAAGATTGCTGGGGCTGTATTGCTCACTACAAACCCCAAAAACAAAGTGTAATGTAATGGATGAATAATGGATGGTCAACTTTTGTAAAGTATATAAATACATGGTCTTGTTTCTAAATGGTAATACAGGGTCACCATCTACTGAAAACGCTCTCATACTTCAGAATACTCCAAATATGCGTCTCTGTTGTGCTGAACTAAAATATCTTTCCTTGTGGACATCTCAGCCTCTCAGGCTCAGTGTTATAAAGCTATAAAGATAGGATGTTAACATAATTTCTGGCAAGTTATGACATATAAAAGTTAAATATTGTTCATGTCAACATCCAAATAAAATCTTAACCTCTTTTCTATGATATATTGGAATATTATGTATTCATTAAATATCATCAAAAAAAAAAAAAAAAAAAAATAGCGTGGATGCCTCACATCAGCTTAAGTCCAGAATCCAAGAAATAGAAGCGGTAAAACAATTTAATAAGGTCCAGATTAAGTGAGATATATTGGCAACATTAAATGTATGATTTCACAACAATGAATGATCACTCTGTAACAAAAATGCTGTTAAAATATGGCAAAATTCTCACAGTATCAATGTTTTTTTGAAAAATGCATTAAAACACTATAAATCTTTATGCTGTTTGGAGCCAATGTTAACCTCACATAAACCTTTAAACCTCACATTCTACTTTAAAATTCTGTAATTTGAAATTGCTGAAAAAATTATTAAATAATTCAATTCAATTCCAATTTAATTCAAATTCTAACAGTTATGTACAGCTTTTCCAAAAAACAATAAATCTTGATGGTTTTTGGAGCCAGTATTACACTGTAAACCTCACAGTCCACTGTAATACTTTAATAAATTTAACTAATATAATGTGAAAGTAATTTATGTTATTGACACTGTAAAATAACAGTGGAATGCTGGCAACTATGGCTGCCAGTAATTTACCCTAATTTTATGTGAACATTTATTAGAGTGTAGTAGATTTTTTTATTTCGTAGCAAATTGTCAATTATTAAAATAACTTAGCTTCACTACCTTTACCATAAAAGCCTTAATTAACCATGTGGTAGAGGGTTTTTCTTTTTAACAAACTCCTGCAAGATCACAACTCTCTTTGCATATGCTATAGCTTTGTTCCAAACTATTTACTCACTCACTCACTCTTCTCTATGTGGTATGATTTAAATAGTGAACCATGCAGGGAATGACCAAACAAGATTTCGGACACTAAACAAAAGAGTTTTCTCCCTCCGGAAATATATATCTGCAGTGCATTGTGGTATACAGGATACAGGGATAGGTTCTTTTTGCCTGTGTGAAGAACAAAACACAGTAAGTTATTCTCACTGTCTTATTATCACTGTGTTAGTCAGTGTAGTTTAATTATCTTTCAGCAAAAGCAAGCTTCGTTTTAATTTTAATGTGAACTGAGGCAAAATGTTGACGTGCACTTATTAGCCTAACGTTAGCCAACGTTAGCTAACGTTAGCTACAGTTTGAACGTTGAAAATATGAAGTGTTTCAACCGCATTTTTACAACACTGTTATAAATGGCAGATAATTCAAATGGTAAAAGCCCCATGGATAATTTTTTTTGAACAGGTATAATGATATTTCCTAGCAGAATAAAAATGTTAAATATTACTTACATTACTCAGTGATGGCTGCTTTGTCAGACATCAGTGATGAAAGGCTGTGCAGGCTGTAGTGTGGCCATGCTTTAGTGGCAACTGAGACTTGCTGGCAGATGTGATCCATAGTTGAAATTCCCAAAAATAAATCGCAATCTGGAAACTCTTATTAGAAATATTAATATCTCCTCAGGTAGAAATCCTGTGTTGTGCGACTCCATTAGCTATAAGATACGCCCGCACTTCTTCATGTCAGTTAATATTTTGAATTGCAGTTCCCTCCTTTTTTCTTTCATCTTCCCATGATGCTTAGCTGTTAACAGTAAGTTTACAGGACATGAATAACTTCGAACTTGTGTACTTCTAACTTTTATAGTTTACTTGTCAGCAACTGCATTAATAAACATTTCAACAGGAAATACAAAAGGACCAATTCACAATTTTAATGTTGTCACATTTGAAATGATCTATAGGAGCTTTATGCAAGCGGTTCATGCTGATAAAAGAGACAGGAAATACAGGCCCGGGGTTCACAGCTGACCTTGCAATGCTAAATTATACAGTGGTACCATCAGGAAGGATGTTATTAACAGCCTCAGAGACGAAGCAGCACTTTGACACGTATGATTTCTTGCAGAGGGTAAGGCTACACTTCCAAAACATATAGATACTGTTGGTCACATCTGTTGTGTCTTTGTAAATTCACTTGATTGATTGTCTCAGACATTGAATTTCAAAATCCAGTGTACACAAATGTTTCTAAATATATATCTCAGACTTACTGTATCTTTGATCAGCCACGGTCCTCTCTGCTGAGGTCTAACCAATCACAGGGCTTATTCAAAGTCCTGACAGAACACATTAAGACGTGGCACTGACGCACACGTATGTAAACTGCTCCTCTCACACACACACACACACACACACACACACACACACACACACACACACACACACACACACACAAACACACACACACTTACACACACGAGGGACTGCAACTCCATAATTACCAAGCAGTGGAGCCCACTAACCACTAGCTTGCCTGGAATGGTCATGTGATAGTGTGATCACTGGGGCCCAGCATAGAGAAACTTTTTCCCTCAGGGCAGATCCTGGGTCAGCTTCATGATTTCCTCACAGGTGTTTGACGTTATGAAGGGTATGACACTTCTCCACAATTTGCACTCACTGAAATATCATCCTAGAGATTTGCAATAATATACATATGTGGCATCATGGCTTGACCAGATGCAAAGGGTTTTTGTTTTGTTTTGTTTTGATCCACACACATTTTCAAATTTATTCTACTTTTCTAAACTGGTGTGCTGCAACAGAGACGGGAGTGCTTCACAGCAGTTTTATTGTTACCTCTGAAGTGATACAGGAAAGGTCAAGGATATCATTTAGTACATCATCACAGAGATAGATGTGGAAGCCATCATAAGTAGCGCTGTCAAGGCAAAGCTTTGTTGTTGCTGTGCATTGTTAAGGTAGTATTCGGCTACCTTCTTGTTGGGGTTTTCCCCTGTGAACCACAGCTGCATGCAGCGGCCTGAGGTTTTGGTGTAGTCGGTGTAAAGGTAGGACTTGGACCAGATTTGTTCACACATGGACTTTGGTGTGGGGAAAATCTCATTCCACTTTCTGCACTTGCTGTCTTTAGGGCATTTGTTAATACCTGAAAGGGAAACAGAGAGTATTTGAAGGAATTTGCATTTAAATGTAGTAATAAGTTCATTAGTGAGTCACTGCAATGTGCTGTGTGCATATAGTCATACATTTTTGTTTTTTTGGTGTAAGACAAGTGTGTACATGTGTAATCAAATATTAGATTTTTTTTCTGTAGTGTAATGTGAGGAAATCAGAATCAGAAACACTTTATTAATCTTCGGGGGAAATTGTGGTTTGTTACCAGCACAAGTATATAAAAATATAAAAAGAACAGAAAACAGAAATACAATAAGAGTAAACAGTTAGAATAGTATGTAAATATTCACATATTTAGAATATGTGGACATTTAAATTATGATATGGATTATGTTCTGAGTGTGTAAAGTGTGTAAAATACAAAACTGCCTTACACTATAATGCAACACATGCATAAACAATGGTTGTAAGTTCAAAATATGACAATATAAAATAAATATGTGTGCAAAGCTACAATGAACAACAAAATATACATAAGCAAGAGTAACAATGAGTATATTTACAATATATACAGTGTTTTAAATACAGCTTACATTTAAGAGTTGGAAAACTATTGCAGATAAGACTGATTGAAAGAATGATTGCACCTTAAAAACCTTATTGCATTAAATGTTAATAAATAAATTGTGGAATTTTAATTGTAGATGAGTCTGTGAAGTCCAAACGCTAGTCTTTTGACTCAGAGTGTCAGAAACACTGAGGAAATGTCTGTGTCCGTGCTTGTGTGTGTTTTTATATGTACCAGAGCTCCAGTCCCATCCCTTGTGCCAATCAGTCTTGCAGGTGAACTCATTCTTGCAGTCTTCCCACCATTCGTGGCAGTCCTCGTTACACAGAGGCACATCCAAAATACGCTCCTTACGCCAGCTCTGATCCACCTACACACAGAATTGACACAAGTGACATATTTCAGGAATTAAACTCTTTGCTCTTGCAGTTGCAAAACGATCAAGAAAATAGAACATTACAAAGTCTCTCTTTTGAATGTTATTAGCTTGTTATCTTTTTATTACTATGATTACATTGGAAACACCCCTTATGTGGATATAGCTGTCCTCACACGCCCTTTCAACATCTTATGCTGCCATCTAGTGTTGCAATTGGCTAAACACATACAAAAGAGAGACTGATTCGCACTTTTTGTATCCAGGGTCCCAGGTGTGGTGAGCACTCATAGAAGCAGGTGTCCTGTATAAAGTGTTTCTTGCACTGGGGGCTCATGAGACCGCAGTGATTCCAGTTGAAGTTGTACAAGTAGGAGTTATCATTGTGGGCTTCTTCACTAGTGTTGGCAGTACAACATGCATTGTCTTTCCATGGAGTGCACTGGAAAGAATAAGAAAAAAGAATGGTCACAAACATTTTTTTGAACCCCATTTCTGAGCATAAAAAACATTACGACCATCTCACCCCACCATTTCATTTGTTTTGTTTGTGTTTATCACCTGTAGGTAAAGTTTTCCCTCAGGGCCAGGGTTGACTTTGTGATGTTTGCCGTCCATGCACATGTTGAGTTTGTCCAGAGACAGAGCGCCACTGGAGAGGGCTAACAACGTAGCCAGGACGACCCACATGGCTCTGCAGCAGGGAGGAATTAACAAACATCATTGAATAAGAAAAATAATGGGATGACAGCCAACATACAACACTGGTCCATCCATCCATACATTGTCTACGGCTTATCTGAGGTAAGGTCGCGGGGGCAGCAGCCTAAGCAGGGAAGCCCAGACTTCCCTCTCCCCGGCCACTTTGTCCACCTCTCCCAGGGGATCCCAAGGCATTCCCAGGCCAACTGAGAGACATAGTCTCTCCAGGGTGTCCTGGGTCTTCCCAGGAGTCTCCTACCGGTGGGACATGCCCTGAACACCTCACCAGGGAGGTGTCTGGGAGGCATCCTAATTAGATGCCCGAGCCACCTCATCTGGCTCTTCTCAACATGGAGGAGCAGCGGCTCTACTCTGAGCTCCTCCCGGATGACTGAGCATCTCACTCTATCTCTAAGGGAGAGTCTAGCCATCCACTGGAGGAAGCTCATTTCGGCTGCTTGTACCCACGGTCTTATTCTTTTGGTCACTACCCAAAGCTCGTGACCATAGGTGAGTGTAGGAATGAAGATTGACTGGTAAAACAAGAGCTTTGCCTTTTGACTCAGCTCCCTCTTCACCACAACAGATCAGTGCAGAGTCCACATTACTGCAAACGCTGCACCGATCCGCCTGTCGATCTCCTGCTTCATCCTTCCCTCACTCGTGAACAAGACCTCGAGGTACTTAAACTCCTCCACTTAGGGCAGGATCTGTTCCCTGATCTGCAGAGGGCGCTCCACCCTTTTCCAGCTGAGAACCATGGCCTCGGATTTGGAGGTGCTGATTCTCATCCTGGCCGCTTCACACTCGGCTGCGAACCAATCCAGTGAGAGCTGGAGGTCATGGCCTGATGAAGCCAACAGGACCACATCATCTGCAAAAAGCAGCGACCCAATCCTGAGGTCACCAAACCAGACCCCCTCAACGCCCTGGCTGTGCCTAGAAATTCTGTTCATAAAAGTTCAGAATCGGTGACAAAGGTCAGCCCAGGCTGAGTCCAACCCTCACTGGAAATGAGTCCAACCTACTGCCGGCAATGCGGACCAAGCTCTGGCACCAGTCGTACAGGGAACGGAGGGCCCATATCAGGGGGTCCGATACTCATACCCCATATTCCTGGAGAATCCCCCACAGGACTCCCCGAGGGACACGGTCGCATGCCTTATCCAAACCCACATAGCACATGTGGACCAGTTGGGCAAACTCCCATGCACCCTCAAGGATGCTGCCAAGGGTCCAGAGCTGGTTCACAGTCCATGACCAGGACGAAATCGCATTGCTCCTCCTGAATCCGAGGTCTGACTGTCTGATGGACTCTCCTCTCCAGTACCCCTGTATGTTGGAATTTACCCCGGTGGACGAAAGGGTAGCCTCCGTCCGCCTTTGGGTGGGGGGGTGGATCTTGACTGTTGTTTGTGCCTATGGTCTAAATGGCAGCTCAGAGTATCTATCCTTTTTGGAGACCTTAGTGGGGGTGCTGGAGAGTGCTCCTTCTGGGGATTCCCTAGCTCTTCTGGGGGACTTCAACGCTCATGTTGGCAACGACAGTGAGACCTGGAGGGGCGTGAGCGGGAGGAGTGGTCCCCCCGATCTGAACCCAAGTGGTGTTTTGTTATTGGACTTCTGTGCTCACCACAGATTTTCCATAAACAACACCATGTTCAGGTATAAGGGTGTCCATATGTGCACCTGGCATCAGGACACCCTAGGCCGCAGTTCGATGATTGACCTTGTAGTCGTGTCGTCGGACACTCGGGTAAAGAGAGGGGCGGAGCTGTCAACCGATCACCACCTGGTGTTGAGTTGGCTCCGATGGTGGGGGAGGACACTGGTCAGACCTGGCAGACCCAAACGCATTGTGAGGGTCTGCTGGGAACATCTACCGTCAGAAGGAGCTTCAACTCCCACCTCCAGGAGAGCTTCAGCCATGTCCCGGGGGAGGCGGGGGACATTGAGTCCGAGTGGGCCATGTTCCGTGCCTCCGTTTTTGAGGCGGCTGATCAGTGCTGTGGCTATAAGGTGGGTGGTGCCTGTCATGGCGGCAACACCTGAACCCATTGGTGGACATCAGTGGTGAGGGTTGCCGTCAAGCTGAAGAAGGCATCCTGTTGGGCCTTTTTGGCCTGTGGGACTCCGGAGGCAGCACACAGGTAATGGCAGACCAAGCAGAGTGCAGCCACGGTGGCCGCTGAGGCGAAAACCCAGGCGTGGGAGGAGTTCGGTGAGGCCATGGAGAACGACTACCAACAGCTTTGAGGGAGGTTCTGGACCATCATCCAGCGTCTCAGGAGGAGGAAGCAGTGCTCTGTCAACACTGTGTATGGTGGGGACGGTGTGCTGCTGACCTTGACTCGGGATGTTGTGGATTGGTGGAAGGAATACTTTGAAGACTACCTCAATCCCACCAACACTGGTTAAAAGTTAAAATCCATGTGACAGACATGCCTTATAACCTCTTATTTAGGTAAAACACAAAAAGTTGCACACCTCAATCAGCTTTATACCATCTAATTAGCAGCTGTTTAGGTTGTTTCGTAATAAGTGGGTCATTTATTTAATTTACTGGTTTTATTGAAAACATTAGGATATTAAAATCACACTACAAGTAAATGATCTATTTGAGGTGTTTGGCCTTCACAGCTTAAAAAAAAAGCTTAATATTCTATCTGTTGTGCCCCCTCAAACACAATCAGTGATGCCCCAATTAATAACAGCAGTAAACCTCTGCAAGGAGCGATAACACAATTACCTCCTGGTCAACAATATTGGTGAAATATGGCAGCAGAATGTCGATTCAACAATCTGACAATAGTTTGTCCAGCCAAAAAATGTTCTTATCTAGTCAGTCTGAGACCTTGGTAATCATGGTTGGCCATAATGAACACCATGTTCGAGCAAAGGTTGGTTCATATGTGTACTTGGTACCAAAACAGCCAATTCCAAAGATTGATCATCAACAACAAACAAACAAAACTGCAACACAGTGTTTCATACATTGAAACCAAATCCCTCTTAATTATCCCAGTTCATTCTGGCTGCTGTAGGCACCACAGGACCTACTATGAAATAATAAAACTGACAAGAACACAAAGATGAATCTGACATAAATATTGTTGAGTTCACTCCATTTAGGTTTTTTGCCACAAATGAATGTTACATGTAAACCGACTTGTGGGAAAACCTGCGAAGCATTTAACCAGCCAAGACAATGTTCTTGATTTTATACTGTCATTTGGACGGTGGCGTACATCCTTGGCGGACTTATTGACAGACTTTTGGGCCTGTTTGATCTACACGAAAAGATGTCTTTTGGTAGCTTCTAGTTTATTCCATAGCCTGATTAGCCTGTTTTCTTCATGCTCTTCCTGCCTGATTGACCACCAGGTCGTCATGACCAAGCTGAGACTCTGTTTGCCCAACACCTGCAAGAGACTCTTCTATCCCTGAAAGATGTAACATCAGTTGGCCTTTTTGAAGCCTCTTTTCTTTCCTATGTGACAGCCAGGTGTGTGCCAGGTCACTGCGATCATGTCACATGCACATACAGGCTCACAATGCTAACATTAATCATTAGCATTTGTCATGTGCTTTACCCAGCTTACTGCCATACATGCTTCACACTTTTAACAGTCTTGGGCAGCACTCTTTACTTCTGGCAGTAACTCAGCTGCCTGGCTCCCTCCCTCACAACTTTAGAGTAAGAAGTGATCCATCCCATGTGCAAAAAATCCCTCGGGCTGCATTTCCTGCTATTCCTTTCTTAATCAAGTGCTAGCCTCTCCCACTTGCTGCTTGGTGGGCTTCATTTCCTGACTTTAGCAGGACAGACATGATGCGCCCCTTCCCTGCCTGGATTCTTTCTCACACATTGTTGAGCCTTTAACTTTACTGATTCCCTTTTAAATGATGAGTAATCAGTACATGTTAAGTATATTCCACCATATATCAGATTTTACTGTTGTGCTCTATAATTTGTGATTCCTTTTTTGGGGAGTAGAACATGCATTCATAACATATTACAACTTTGTGTATCATTAGTGGACCTGCATGAAGCTCAAATCATAAATTAAGGTAAAGTAAGGTAAGACCTGAATGTCCACAAGGGGCAATTTGAAATACTGATAGTAAGTACAACAGGACAGTACAAATTCATAAACACAAATAACCTAGCACGTTAAGGGTCAATGCTTAATCAGGTAAGTGATAGCAGACAGAAAAAAAGGAAGATCTGAAATGCTCTGTGCTGCATTTAGGGAGGCTAAACCTCAACATGGAGGGGCTGTTGAAAGCCTGAGACAATCGACCGCGCTTTAGCGGTGACCATCTCTTCATACAGATGCTGGATGTTATTAAAAGTAACACCATTGATCTTGCAGCATAACTTGACCACTTAATAAGTAATTAAGCGAAGCATCGTAACTGGTGAGAATTTTTATGATCAACTATGTTGCTAGAGCTAGATATGGACAGTGAGTGCATTTTTCTCCCACACTGGCCATGTGGTAAAGGACATGACGCCACATGGTGTGCATTCATGAGAGGCTTAAGTTACATTCTGTACATTTAATATTTCAAAAATATAACTTTTTCATGTATGCTTTTGTGGTAACAGGGCGGACACAATGAGCTTGTCCAACTCTGTCAGACATTAAATAACTCTAAGAAAAATTCATCAAAAGAAAAGGACACTGATGTCTTTTCACCACCCACTCTGTAAATGTTGGATGATTTCACTTCCTGGAAGTTATTCAACTTTTGGAGCAGTCCAACATTTGGTTTGTTTTCATTAAAAGTAACAGGGCTGATGACAACCTGGGTATCCTTTTCTTAAACATTTTACACATATTACAAATAAAACCCATTAATTAGTGATGAAAGGACACTTAAAGCTTTATAGAAGTTTAAGTTTTTATATGATGACTTTTTTTGGCCTCAATGACTTGTTCAAGTAGAAAAATCGTACTGAAGGACAGGTCATCTTGACATTTTTTGCCCAAAAAAATTCTCTAAGCTTCTTTGAACAGAAAAAGGCAAACCTTGAGATTAATATTTATCAAATCTATAAGCAGAGAATTGTAGTGTATTGCTGGGGGATGGAAAGTTCTGTAAAGTAACAATGACTAAAAGTGAAACGCATTCTCTCAAGGAAAATTAAAATCTGAAGTATGACACCCCAAAACTGAACAAAAAATCTGGCAGAAACTTTAAAATTGACGACTCAAACTGGTGATGATATTTGTCTTCTTAAACTGATCGTTGTGACAAACCAGACAGAAAAGTCACAGCAAGAGAGACTGGTGTTTGAGGTAATAAGGTTAACTCGCTGAGCTCACGTGATTATCCGTTATTCATATTCTGACACAAACTGATGGATTACTCACTACTATGTAACATTATAACACAATACAACAACTTTAACATTCAGTTTTTGGAGTTTTTCACTTCACATTAAAGGTAATCTCCCACTCTAGATGTTCTTCATTAAGTTTTTTTCTTATGACAAATAATCTAAACCTGGAAAGTCCCTGCAAAAAAACTGTGAAAATACATTATATCTATTCACATACAACTGTGCTCCAGGATGTGACCTAAAAAACCACAATGGAGAGCAACTACAAAGACACTGCTAAAGTAGCAGGAATAGTTGAGAAGTCAGTGAAGCCTTCTTCCAAAATTTAAAATAAATGTGAAATTACCCTTCAACCTAAATACATGTATTTTAACAACTCTCTGGTGCAACTCATTTAGAGACTAATGACGATTTCTTCATGCATTGATGAACAGATTCACGTTACCTTGTTAGATTCTGTGTTGATTTCTTCCTGAAGAGTAAGTCACCTCTTGCACACCTCTCAAGACCAAATAAGACAAACCTGTGCATGCATAAGTGTGTAAATGTTTCTGAAGTCCAAAGTTTGCCTCGTGTGTGTGAGTGCTTGGAAGGAACAAGAGAGAGAGGTTGTATGGTATGTGATAATCTTAGTTTTATTACATCTTGGTTCATCTTATCTCAAGGTCTTCCCTGCTCTCTCATACACACAGAAATGTACTACGTGTACGCAAGCGTGTGCGCGCGCGCGCACACACACACACACACACACACACAGAATCCCTATAGTGTTACTGGGAGCCATATTATCTACAGAGGGCTCCCTCCCCCCAAAACAAACGTACCAGGTGATTAAAATCAGTAAAAACATGGAATAAAGCAGTTTCTCATAAGAAATCAACATTTCTCGGGTTTTTCTGTTTAGCTGTTCGCCCAGCACCTGCTAATGTGTGCTTTCTTACTTCCAGGAAGTTTTTACTGGGAGCCAAGTTATCACCCTCTCTAAAAAAAACTGACCCAGTTATTTAAATTGGCAAAAATCACTGAATAAAGCAGTTTCAGATTTTTAAAAAAGTGTGTTTTGTCAGTGCTGCTTGTTGTTTGGCAGATGCAAAAGGGCCCTATCTAGAGCCAATGTTTGGTTTGTCCATCAGTGCAACATGTGGATGAGGACCTGCTCCCTGTGTTTATATATAAATGGCTCATTCTGAGGTAATGAAAGCACAATGATTATCATTTTCAGGTGATCATACGCTAAAGATAACAAACTTATCATATTATATTACACACTGGGTTGACATTTGGCATAAAACAGCAGTGTGACCTAGGACGGCAATAACAGAAGGAGTAAAAAGGTGGGTCTTACGATTCTGCTGCATCTGTCTTGTGATTTCATTTGAACTTTGAACGTTTTTTTTTTCACTCTCCTGACTTCACTGGCGCCGCTCGGGCGGAACCATTGTTAAGTGACGGTTGGACCAAAGGACTCCGGAAATCTTGCAGGGTGAACGCCGGTGGCTTCCGGTTAGATTTGTTTTGAAATTTTTCTGAGCTGGGGCGACACATTGTCAGGTCGGTACATTATCTGTAATATCGCTACGAATAAAGGGTAAAATTGCTGTTTATTTTACGTTATCTTTTACCAAGAAAAAACTCACTTGCACTTTAGAGTTGAACGTCATAAAACAGACTAACGTGTGAAATCATACGTTAATTTATGTGTTACGTTAACTTAACGTTATTGTGTCTCTCCACCACTCCGTGTCGTTTTAAATTACGTGAGGGAAAGTATCTTTTTTTTCCCCAGACACATACATGATGTCTCCAGTACTTTGTTGAAAACGGGGGTTTTAACGCTTTGTTGTCGTGCGAACGATCAGGCTACACACAGGATTGTTGACACCGTGTTTGTTGTTGTCCCCATGAGACAGACATGTCCACGCTGTTCCCCTCTCTCTTCCCCCGGATAACGGAGTCTCTGTGGTTCAACCTTGATCGACCCTGCGTGGACGAAACCGAGCTCCATCAACAGGAGCAGCAGCACCAAACCTGGGTAAACAACTGGGGTCGACCGATATTGGTTTTTCAGGGCCGATAACGAAACCGATTAGTCGTTAATGAGACTGATAACTGATATTTGGAGCTGATATACACTAACAATAAAAATGAAAATCTTTGTGTTAATATTTAGAATTTGGAATATAGCAAACTCCGACACAAAAAAAATCAAAACGCTTTTAGCAAACATTCAACATTATATCCAGTAAGCTTCCTGCAACTTTTTCTTTTAAAGTCAAGTGAAAATCAGAATAAAAAATGAATAATTAAAATCAACTCCCTGAGGTTTTACAAAGTAAAAGTTCCTCCCATGCTGACACCTTCTTTGCACTTATTTAATTGATGAATGTTATCGGCCATTATTAAAGTTATAAAGTTATACAGATATTTGGCAAAATGCCAAATATCGTCCCCGATAATCGGTCAGACCTTCTAGTAAACAACACCTCTGCTAAAACACAGTCTATTATCACTGTCTTCATGCCAAACATTGTAACATGTGCTCTTTGTCTCTACCACAGCTGCAGAGCATTGCAGAGAAAGACAACAACCTGATGCCCATTGGGAAACCTATTTTTGATGTAATGTGTCTTTCATATATAATCAACAGATTCATTTTAAATGGAAATGCTGCTCTTTAGTGTCACCATGCCACAGTATGAAACATAAACTGATAACATTGTTCCCTTCATCCATGTTGTCTGGCTTTATTGTGGCGCAGGGGGGATACGAGGAAGAGGAAGAGGAGGACGATGAGGATGAGGAGGACAGTGAGGAAGACTCGGAAGATGAAGAAGACATGCAGGACATGGATGAGATGAACGACTACAACGAGTCACCAGATGATGGCGAGATCAATGAGGTGCTTTCATTTATGATTTGATGTATTAAGAGGTGAAAAGAATTCATTTTAACATCCTTGACTTAAAGGTCCACTGTGTTGGATTTAGTGTAATATTTGGAATATAATATAATAAGCGTGTTTTCTTAAAATATAGTCACCTAAATGACACTGCTTTATTCAGCATTGATACTGGTTTAAATCAGCGAGTCTGTTTGTCTTGGAGAAGAGGGGGACCTTGGCTAATAATTTGACCCCAGGTAAGAATTCGTGAACGTCTGGCTCTTAAATTATCAAAGAAAAAAGGGGAGCACACGTTAGCAGGTGCCTGGCTAGCGGCCCATTTGCAATAATCTGACACTGTTGGAGAAACACTGATTTTTAATTTGAATAAGATTTTTTTGGTGTTTTTACTGTCCCACTATGATAGCTGTGGGCCTTTCAAATTACCTTGCTTATATTAAGGTTTGCGCAATTTTTATTGCTCTTTTTTGGTGCAATATTATACTGTGCAATATTATTGTGATCACAGCGCTTGGTGCAGTATTATTTGACAGGATCAGTACATGGAGGCCATCTAATTTTCCTTCCACATTTGTAGGTGTAATTCATGGCATCAGTGTAGATCTTCTTTTGTTTTTCTGTGTGTCTCACCTCACTGTCTCTGGTAGCGCAGTGACTGCAGATTTGTGTGGCACTGCAGCCAAAGAGTAATTTCCCTCAGGGGACCATAAAATGTATTTGATCTTATAAGTGAAGTTTCAGTTGGATGCATTTTGCAATCCTCACCACTAGATGTCACTAAATCCTACACACTGCTCCTTTAATTGATATTTCTCACGCAGGCACAGCTACTAAATATCTAAAGCACAATGAAAATATTCCTAATTACAAAAACATTTGTTCCTTATTTAAAACTTCCTTTCCTTTCCAGAGGAATAATTGTCTTTAATCTGGCTCTGTTTCTTTCTCTCAGGTGGACATGGAGGGACCAGATCAAGACCAAGACCAATGGATGATTTGAGACAAAAGACAATTTTAGTCTCCATCAAGCTGACATTCATTGGATTTCTACTCCACGTGTTAAAATGACTGCTGCCCCTTCAGTCTGTGACACAGGTGTATTATTTAATTGTGTAAATAGGAAAAGTGTTGAATCAAAGCTTACGTTATCATGTCTTTCAGCAGGACGTTTGGTGAATCCGGTTTCATTAGACGTCTATTTCAAGCTGCAGTTGAGCTTTGAAGGCCCTGGAAGTTGTTGGAAATTGGCTGTGAGTGTTGCTACCTCACACGTGCGTGCACACACACACACACACACACACACACACACACACACACACACGCACGCATGCACACACACACGGTTCTGCTGTTTTGTAACTAGTCAGACACACAGCAGTGGGCATCATTTAAACTTCGACCTTGTCATATCTTCAGTCATGTGCCAGTTCTCTGAGGGCCTCCAAAGAGCTGACTGAGCACAAACAAACAGTTTAGTCAGCTAAATAATTTGTTACCTATGAGAGAGAGTGACAGATATTTCACCATGTAATACACTTCTGTTTCAAAGCATTGTTTGAGCTGTTAATTTCTTGTTACAGATATATTTCCAGTGGAATCTAAAAAAAAATGCTTGTGACATTGTGTTATGTTCAGACAGTTCACCAGTTTTGATGGAAATGTTGATATTTTATATTTTTTTAATATCTGTGTCAAAGGTAAAAGCAGCTATTAATTTTAAAGAATGTCAGCCGAAATATGAATACACACAGTGTTCATTCAAATACTTGGTCGTTTGTATGGAAGTGAACAGAAGCCTTTGCGTTTTGTATTAAATTAAATCATTTTGATGAGACCATGCTTTTCTGTTGTCTACATTTCAAGTTCCTATTGATTTAAAAATGGGGTGTGAGGGTTATTTAGATAAATCCAGTATTAATAAAGTTTTTTTTTTTTAAATTTGGTGTTAGTAAAATAAATGATTTAGGTTGTGCTGATGTCCACAGTTCACTTTATGTCTTCAACATTTCAAATCTGAAAAGATTTGAGCAGGTCGCCATTACATTTCCTACTGGAAACCCACCATTTTCTTCAATATTAAACTTGTACATAAAGGATGTTTATTATAAACTCTCCAAAAAATACCATTTCATTGAGTTTAATTAGCATATTTAATGATTTTACTCCTTTCCCACCAAATTTGGCAGTTATGTTTAAGTTTTGAAACCTAGAGCAATATTACTTTTTTGTGCTGCTTTAAGACAACTTTCACAAGTATTTAAACTTTTGAACCCTGAGCAAATTGATTTGATTTCTTTCAAAAAACGGGAAAGGGAAACGACCACCTTGGTAAGAAATGTTCCACAAATTGTAAGAAAAAAGTACATTGAGAAAATGAGTTTTAAAAAGCTAGGGAAACATGTCAAGAAGAATGAAAAAAGCTCTGGAATTAAAAAAAAAAAACCAATCATTGCCCTCTTCCCAAATTTTAGAAAGTAATCAAGCAGGTTTGTTCAGGCATCAAAGGGTTAAATCTGACATTTTCCTGTTTTTATTAGGTAAGTGAGCGAGGAGAATGCCAGGAGGTGGTGACAAGTGACAGATCCTTAGCAAGGATAAAAAGGTGGATATTACTTCTGTTAAAAGAATAGTGTTGTGCACATAGAGTTACTAAGTCTGTGCATGACATTTTATTTTCCTGATGACTGTTTTTTTTATACCTAGGAGAGGGGGGTGGCAGTGAGGTATTTTGTTAGTAACGTATATTGTAATTTTAGTACTACTAAACTACAAACCAACATGCCACAATTTTCAAGAGACATTTTAGAAAATGTACAGTTATCTCTTCCATTACTTATTAAAATTAGTTTGTGGTATGTTATTATCAATCCATCCCTTGCAGCTGCATAAATGTATATCTGTCTCGTCTACTTGATTCCCTGGTACACCAGCTCAGCCATCCCGTCCCTGATGCCTTTGCTGTACTCTAGTGTGGCGCGGTGGACCTTCCACTCGTAGAGGCCGCTCTTGCGAATGTGTCTAAGGAACTTTGGAGCTCCGGGGAACAGCACGTTGTCAGCGACGATCATAGACCCTTTTCCCAGCAGACCAGAGCCTTCCAGCATCTGTAACACACACAGCATTGTGTCACTGAGGGAGGTGATCAGATAACAATGGGAAGTATCACTACTTAAAGATATGTCTTTACAATTAGTACAATTGCACAAAAAGTACATGTACATCACTCAAATACCTTAATAACCTTCTAAAAACTGCACTGTTCTTGCATACTTTCACACATTTTATAATATTTTTTCCATATTTTTTATTGTAAATTTCCTCTATATTGTTTTTTTTTGCAATCCTTGCTTTTATTTTTTTTAATTTAATTTGATCTTACTGTATATATGTTATGCATGAATACACCAAAGATTGAAGCCGATTATAGATTATAGAGGTCTCTTCCTCTCAAAAACAAACTGCCTAGGTAATTAAAACCAGTAAAACATCTGAATAAAGCAGCTTCATGCTGAAAATCAGTGTTTTCACAATGCTGCTTGGCTTGTTACAGGGGAACTCTCAACTTCTGTGGGTGACCTTATCCGGCGCCAGTGTTTGGTTTATCTGTTGTTTACTACTACAGACCAACGTGGCTGATTTCGAGGACAAGTACTCATTCCAAATGTCGATTTAAATGTCTCATTTTAGAAAATGCAATGACTGATTTTCAGGTGATTATATACTAAAGAAAACATAGCAATTATACTATTTTTAATTCCTGCCAATATATCTACCTTAATCCTACACACCGGGCGTTTATTTCATATGTAATTGTACTTTCTAAAAATTTATTCTGTCACCTGCAGATCGGGGAGGTAGCATTTCTTCCAGTGGTCCATGAAGACGAAATCCAACCTCTCCAAACCATAGTCAGACCGCAGCCGAGGGATCACCTCATCAGATGGATTCACAATGAGCTCCACCTAAAGAACACACAGCTTTAACGTCTCAAAGGTATAAAACTCTTCATAGTCAATACAAAACAGTTTTATGTAGAAAATAAATAATGATGCTGGCTTGTGGGCAGGTAAGTTATGGCTTTTGTCAGCAACTTCATGGAATGGATTCATACAATGTTTACATCTTTCTGCACTCTCACCGTGTCATCATCAAACCCTGCCAGACGTATGATTTTCTCAGCGATAGCAGCATTCCTCTGGTCCATTTCGAGGCTGTAGAGCCTGGCACCTAGGGGCAGAGACCGGGCGATCCTCACAGTGCTGTACCCGCAGTGGGCACCCAGCTCCAGCACTGTCAGAGGGCTCTGCTCCATCAGCAGCCGGTCCAGGATCTTCCCTACACACCAAACACATCCTGTAAAATTGTGCTTGTCAACAGATAAACTGTTGTATAAGGTCAATATCCTCCTCACCTTTTTTAGGCCCAATGTTGCTGATGAACTCCACCTTGCTGCACCAGACATCAAAGGCCTCCAGGATGCTGTCAGGGTCTCCAGGGGTGGCATGAGTGAGAACGTACTGGTAGGCACGCTCCTCGCGGCTCAAGCCAGTAACACAGTCATTCCATATTCTGACCAGGACTGCTCGATAGAACAGCACAAAGTAGAAGCGGCACCTGATAATAATGGTCAGTAAGAGGGGAAGGAAGGCCAGAGCAATTGCGGGAGACACCATCCTAGCTCATACAAAAAAACACACATAAGTAGATTCATTAGACAGTGCCGTGTTGTTCATGACAGCATGAATGAGGTCTCATTATTAAAGTAAGATCATATGTCACTTCAGCGAAACAACAAAATACCTTATCAAAGTTTTAAGAGGCAAATTTATTGTTCCCACATGCAGTACTTGATGAATTTGGGGAATTAGGCCTCCACAATTTATCTGTGTATCAAGGGTGTTAGTCTGGTGCTTTTGTCATGTTAAGTGTGTTAAATGATCAAAGCCATGAATTAATTACGAGAAAACTTGTGAACGATCACTCACAAGTGACAAAAGATCTCTAATTAATGCAAAGAAAGCTCAAAAAACATTGTACAAAATCATTGTACGGTAAATTTTGGGAATAGTAAAGATGGCCATTTTCATAAGACCTAAGACTGAAACAGTTGTGATAATTTTATCAATAAAATAGTCTTTTTGCGAAATGACAAAATTAAAGTCAGTTAAACACATTATGAGACTGCTAGTGTTGAATTCAAGATCTGCACAGGAATGATATCTTGTGTTTTACTCCTGTGGCAGGTCCTAGAGAAAGTGTTGTGCCTCTAGATGTTTCTACAGAGTCAGGTAAAGGTGGACTCTGCAGTCTTCCTTCACCACACAGAACAGATGCTACAACAAAGTATTCTAATCAAAATAAAAACTCCCCTCCTGTCCCATGAAAAACAGACATACTCACCTGTTATCTAAAACGTTTTCCAAACACAGAGCAGCACTGGCAACGATTAAGATGAAAGTGGCACTTCAGCCTCAGAATGTCAGAGGTGTGTGTGTGTGTGTCTGTCTCGGAGAAGGTAAGAGACCTGGGGGTGTGAATAATTCATGTATCACGTGCATGACAGTATCTGTCCTGTAATTATTTCCAATGAACAGACAGTGACAGAAAACATGACCAACTCTGCAGCTGTGTTTTTGTAATTTCTGATCAGTCACACAGACCGCCTCTTATTCAGATATTTAGCATCGGAGCCATACTGTGGATAAAAGCAGGAACAGTAAGACAGCAAGGGACAGTGAGACAGAGAGAGGCAGCGTGAGACATTTGATATATCGAGTTAACAGCAACAGGTGTGTGTCTGTGTGGAATCATATTTCTTTCTGTTACTGAGTCATGATGGAAAGGTCAAGAAAGACACAAACACACCAAAAAAGCTAATTCACGAAATACCATTTAATGTTACTCAAAATTATATGAAAATTCAAACAAACATATAAAAACATATAGTAGAGTCACATTAGGTACAAATGCATGTTAAAAAATGCAAAAAATGAGACCAGGTGAAGGCTAAATTATTGTTTACATCGCATTTCCTTTATTTCTTGTCAGTGCTCCTTTTTTAACATTGTAGCTGTCTAACAAGTGATTTCACTCATAAAGCTACTGAGACTAAATCTGCTGTGTGAAACAAAATGGAAACAGAGGTGGCAATAAAAAATAGTCATACACTAACTATGAAAGAAAACATTTTTAAGTATAACAACAATGAACTCTGCTGCATCCCAAATATGTATCAATAAAAATGTGTGATGAGATCAGCCTAACCACCTGCAATCCTTATCAAACACTTGATTAAAGGGTCATATTTTGTCTCATATATACACAAATATACACAAAAATACAAAAAAAATACACAAATATTCCCCCAGTTTGATTCATATCAACCTTTCCCTGCCAAATGTAATAACTACTCTAACAATGCCCTGACAGTCGGCCGACAGTCAATGTCGGGTCTTTGATCATTGAGCATCTGTCACTGTAGTTTTTGCAGTGTGCCCCACATAGCTGGTACTAGTCTTGTCTTGTCAGATTTTTTTTTTGTGCGTATTCAGCTGGATGAATCCACGGAAGTGAGGAAAGCATTATGATGAAAGATATTTATGTACAGTCTATGATAATAACAAAAAATCTCATTTGTTTGATAATATGAATGGAGAGTAATAGTAAAGTAATCATGGTATAATGGTGCATCTAAAAACAGGTCAATGCATTGCTTGACTTGATGGGACAGAATAAAAGGCCATATATTTAGTGGAGAAGACTTGATTGGTTACTGAGTGTGGAGGGTTTAGCACCTTTTTTTAGAGTTGATCAAGAGCAATTCATCATGAAAGTGGGCACTATGCAGATTTACTGATATCTTCAATCTAATCTGGCTCATTTACATCATATCAATCATCTGTGCTCGTGATTTATTCACTTTTATTTGGGAACTACTTGTTAGCTGATCATTATTTAATGTTGCAATTTTGCAGCATACGACCATAAAGTAGTGTTTGTGGTGCCAGACTGCTGTGGTTGATAACTGCCTGTCTACAGATCTGGACAGGACTGTTTAAGCAGCGCTCTGATGAACTTCTTCAGCTCTTTGTCCTCTCTGGTCCACTTCACCAGTCGAGTCAGCACCAGTCGTCCCTCTTCAGCCTGAGCCAGGGCCAGGTACCATCCACTCTGGGCCCCTTTACCCTCCTTTCCTCCTTCCTTTGCTTGTCTCTTATCCATCTGCTCCTCCTCTAACAACCCCCTGTCTTCATTTGTCTCGGCAGAGTCTAAGCCAGGACAAGTGCAGGTGCCTCCTTCCTGCAGCCACAAAGCACCATGGGCCATTGCGCCTCCAATCCCCTCTGCCCTCTCTGCACCACCCCCTGCCCACCTCAGGATGCGGCTGCGGGCCGTAGGCACCAGCTGACGGTCCCCTCCCACCATTGACACACTGCCCAGACGCATTTTAAATGCTGCAACAGAGACAGAGAGAGAATACCACTTAACAGGTGCCAATTAAGACACACTGTAAAACAACCTCTCTATCTCCAAGATCAGTTCTGTGAGCTGTTTCATTTTAATTTGAGTTATAATGCAGAAGGTGAGATTTTGTCATAATCCATTCCAAAAAAAAAACATTTAAAAAGATTGTAGTTTACATTATCTACATCAGTTTGCTCTCACCATATGGACTC
This sequence comes from Plectropomus leopardus, assembly GCF_026936395.1. Lineage (NCBI taxonomy): Eukaryota > Metazoa > Chordata > Actinopteri > Perciformes > Serranidae > Plectropomus > Plectropomus leopardus. The sequence goes on from NC_142181.1 coordinate 14,921,691, forward strand.
TGGCAGAAGTTTTCCTGGATGTCATTTTCTCCTTCTGCAGCCAGACTACAGGCATCACAGATAATACTTCCTGGGGGGTCAAAAAGAGAAGGGGATTAGATGATGAAAGGTGGTGAGACCGTTGTCTTTGAGCAACAGCTTTAGTATCAAGGCATGCAAAACAACGTTAAGATAATAAGACTGGATAAAATAAAGTGAATTAATCTCCACAAGAGAAATCTCAGTTGTTACTGCAACACACAAAAAAAACAGGCCAGAAATGTAGGAAATATAATAACTGTTGTAAAGTTAATAAATACATAAAACAATAATAATAAAAAAACACAAAAAGATTACTGTCAAAAGCTATATGCATAATATGGACATTATGTATTGTATACATTGATTGTAAATTGCTATGGCTGATACTGATATCTATATTAGGTAGTTGAAAACATTCAGAATTGATAAACTGGCAAATATTTAACATAAACACACATTTTTATTCCCTAAAATTGGTTTATTAAAGAATTATGCATACTGTTTTCCTGGTGGCCGACAGGCAGATGGAGACATAAAATACAATGCTTTTCAATGTAGCCTATATAATATTCATGCATCGTGCAAAATAAGACAATCAGAAACAGACCATCCACTGACCTTTCAAAGCCTCCTCGTGCCTGACCTCCTCTGCCGTCCGGCCGTCCTGCTCCCCGGTTGCCGGGATACAGAGCTCGGTCGCACGCGGAAACCGGGTACAGTTGAACATCTCGGGCCAAGGGAACCCGAACGCACTCATCACGGGCACGCACCCGTCCCGCACGGCCTCGCACAGGCTCCTGCAGGGGCTGACCGGCCCGCTGAGCTCCGGCAGACACACCGGAGCAAACAGCGAGCACAGGAACTTCTTGGTGTCCCGGTGGCACAGTTTGGAAATTAGGGGCAGCCAGGCCGCCGACTGCTGCTGGGCCTCCTTCAGGGTATCATGGCCGAGCAAGTTGGGGATCCGCATGTGCCTGTAGCCGATCCCGTGGCACAGAGTCAGGGTGCTCGGGATGGGTTTGCACACCGAGCGGACCGAGGAGCTGAACCCGAGCGACGGCGGCCCGAGCTGGGCAGGAGCCGCGCCGTCAGAGGCATAAGAAGCTGCAGAGAGCAAAATACAGCAGAGCACAGAGACATGCATAGTTTCAGTCTGCAGGGCTGCTGCTCTTCTGTCTGGACTTGACCGGCATGTAGGTGTAAACAAAGAGGTGTGGAAGAGACGGGGGGTTAATGAGAGGGCAGGCGCCTCCCTAGTCATCATCCCTCCCCATCAGACTGGTGCCTGCCTCCACATTTTACAGTAACACACTCACTGCATACTGTTTTTGGTTTATGAACTTTGGCTTTCATTTTGTAAACAGCACAATTTGTGGGAGACAGAACAGAGAAAGTAAATATGCAAAGATGACATATGGCTGTCATCTTTGCCCTTGTATGCTCACATGATTTAGTGTTTCAGAGGTTTTTTTTTTCAGTCATCACAATACAATAAGTACTCACAATTTAAACTTCACAGACAAAGTCAGCAGTTTATGTTTTAAGTAATGACTGAAAAGGCTCAAGCAGAAGTGAAAACTTATATATGTATATCATATATAAACTCATCCTACATTCTCATCAATCTACACTTTAAAATATGACAAGTTTATTTTACTAAAAATAATTTTGGAAACCGATTACATTGAAAAAGGAAAGTAAATACAATTATAAATCTAAATTTATATTCATTTTATATGTAAGCGTCAAGTTTACTCGAAATTTAGCCCAACTTAAAAATGAAAAGTGGAATACCTTGTTCTTTTAAACTGTTAGCAACTTCAGTAAACCAAGATAGTCTAACTTAACTTTGATCATTGCAAGGATGATTTTGCAAATTAAGTTAGGAGATCTGCAAGCTGTTTTCTTAACATTTTTAAAAATAAAGGCTACTAGTATGACTGACTATGCAACCAGCAGAATACAGGTATAAAGCACAGTCAGCCTGGTTTACTGAAGTTACTAAAACTTAGAAAGTTTGATTTAATTAAACTTGTCATTTTTAAGTTGCAACAAATTCACCAAAATAAGGAAATATAACAATTAAACTTAATCAGACAAAAAGTCCACGTAAATTGAGATAAATAGTTAAATTTAACTTACACTTTTGAAGGCAATTTGTTTCCTTGATTTTTAAATCAAGTAAAATCAACTTGTCAGATTTTACAGTTTCTGAAAACAGAAAGCTGTTTTGGGGTATGAAATGCTTTGAAAATAATTAGCTGCCCGTCAGTATTGTGAAATAAAATAATTGTTGTGTGTTTAAGAACATTGTGTGTGTTACTGTGTCATCAAACTCAGCCAGAGGGTGTCAGAGACCCTTTCATGTGTCTCCAGGGAGACTTGCCACATGAGCACCAACATGCCTCATCCTGTTCCCTTCTCCTGCTGCTTGATTTTACTCAGTAGTAGAAGTGATATCATCTTAAAGACAGCTCAGACTTGATTCAATATTTGCAATGTTTGCATTTCACTAAATTGCCTCTCTATTTGATAGAAAATAGAGAGAAAAGCATTGACTTGAGAATTGAAATATGGATTATAGACAGAGTAAGACCAATATAAATATTTGCAGGTTAACGTGTCAATAAAACTCAACAAGCGTAGCTAAATTGCCCTGTTTGAGGGCCCCAGAGGTATGTATCCTGTCATGTCTAAATTTTCCATTGAGTACAGTGCACAAAGCAGATTATACATGGCAGTGTCATTACATGCCTAGAGCCATACTCCTATGTTGAAATAATATTTTGGTTAGTTTGTTTTGACAATTTAGAATTATGCACTGCAAAAGCATAACACACATCACAAATCTGGTTTTAAAAAGCCCCTGCCTCAAATAATCAAAATCATTAACATGCAACCTGTGACTTCAAAACTCTGTTCTGCTTAATAAATCTATAATTTGTCCTTCGTAACCTGATCTGTAGGTATGCTGGTGCCTCTGTAACCAGTTCATTTCATTTACTCCCTAGCGAGTGCCCCCCATACCACCCAATTTCCCTTTAAGTATTTATTTAGCTTATTTTTCATTTGTGTTTTCACTTCCATTTTTTTTATGCTTTAGGTCTACTACTTCTTGAGCAGTGATTTTATAGTTACAGTAGCCTGAAAGAAAAACAAAAGGTGACAGTTAACATGTGTAAGTGCTATATTTGTTTTGCTTTTACAAATAAAAATAGTGTAATACTTTAAGAACAATATTGTTTATACTTTTTTATGTATGTAAGTAAGTATGTGTGTAGGCTATATATATATATATTTCTTTTCTCTCTGTTTTTTAAAAATTGTATTTCTTTCCTCTTTATTCTTTTTAGTTCTTTTTCCCCCCATAAGATTATCTGTGAAAAATATATTTTGTAAACTTGTTTTATATGGCTAAACATGTATGACAACTTACCCTTTAGGGTATATTTAATATATATATATATATATATATATATATATATATATATGTGTGTGTGTGTGTGTGTGTGTGTGTGTGTGTGTGTGTGTGTGTAGATATGTATATATATATATATGTATACCTTTCTATACATTGGTATAAAATCCTATTTTCACTCCATGCCTTTTCCAGTTGTATGTTAATTTTGAAAACCCGAATAAATTACCTGTGAAAATATATTTTGTAAACTTGTTTTATATGGCTAAACATGTATGACAACTTACCCTTTAGGGTATATTTTATATATATATATATATATATATATATACACCTTTCTATGCATTGGTATAAAATCCTATTTTCACTCCATGCCTTTTCCAGTTGTATGTTAATTTTGAAAAACCCGAATAAAAAGAGTTGGAAAAAATGGTTGAAAAGAAAAACAACACACAGTAACTTTGAATTATTCTTAAATTTAATTGTAGCCTGTGACTTTGATCTAATTTGATATTTTTCTATGTTTGTCCCAGCGATACTCACATTTTGATATTTAACTCAGGTTGGAAAAATCTCCCCCTTGTCACGTGACGGAGCCCACAGCTTCCTCTCATTTACCGGAAGTGGCCGTTGTGTTGTTGCACCAGAGTCGCTGTCATGTGATAGCTCGTCCGAGGAGCTGCTGTTGACAGTAGCTTCCTACCATTAGATGAAGCTAAAGTAAAACTAAGTCGGAGGAAAGTTTTATGTTTGTCGGAGAAGACCAACACGGCTCGTTTCTGACGGAGAACAGGGAAGCCGGGGTTGTGTAGTTTGGCCCCTCGGACGCTGACATGGGTTGCTGTTACAGCAGCGAGAACGAGACCACAGAGCAGGTAGTTAGCGGCTAACTGGCTAAAACTGGCCCGATAAATGTCATATTTTTATTAAGATACAAAGAAAGCGATGCCATTGTGTTTGTATGCGGTGTTAAATACATTGAATGCATTTCAATAATGTGTAACGAAACTCCCAAATGGGCCTTTTTTAATGGTTGAAGTGACATGACACCAGAAAAGCAACTTTAGCTCGCTAGTTAAAGCCCTCAGGAAAGGCCTGAGCCAAGGCAGCTGTGAAGTTGGCTTACAGATGAAAAGCGAAAATTGTTAACATGAACTGTACAGATCTGAAAGCTCATGTTTAGAAGAAACCCGTACATATAGAAACTTATTTACATTCACTTTGACGATTATTAGGATGTCATGTCTTAGCTAGCTAACGTTACGTTTACGTGATTTCCTGAAACCAGTTTATTGTAAAGCAATCTATATATAAATATACCTCAAAGTTACTAGTAAAGCACTCAATATTCAACTTAAACGTATGCAGATCCACCAATAACACAAGTGGTTGTTATTCTACATGCCATGGTCTTGATGCGTTTTATGTCATATGACCTTAGCTATTTTTAGTTTACGGAAACAAGTCTGTTCTGCCTTTGCAGAGTATCTCTCCTCATATGCGGGTGATCTAATCTCAAAGTAGCATAAGATAACAGAAGAAATGCTTATCTGACCTCTCTGTTAGTGTTATTTCCTAATAATGTGTATTGGATATTTAACGAGTGTCTCGTTTTTAAGATAACCATCAGATAAGGGCAATCAAATTCGAGCTTTTTGTTCAAATCAGTGAGGACTTTTTATGTTTATGCTTCCTTAATGCTTCATTGTGGGTGTAAAGATGGTCAACCTGGGTTTAGGGTAGAGACGGATAAAGGGTAAAAAGTATCAATATGTTTTACCATAACTGATGTGACAAATGCAGTGATATGGTTGTTGAGCTGAGACCTCAAGCTTGTATCACTATATCTAAAGTTTATATTGTACCTTGTGTATCTAATAGAGAGGCCCCACGATATTGTCACAATACCCAAATCATGAAACAGTATCATTGCAATTTTGAATGATTTGCGATATGCATAGTTTTGCAATAACATGTATTTTGATAAATTGCATTTTATTACCTTTTTGTCAACTGCAAATTGTGTTCCCTAAAGGAAAACTTTGTAAACATCTGTTTTATTTAATAAGACAAAGTTTCCAGTTTGTTCGTGTCACTTCAGTCATTTATATCTCAGTAAAATGTATCTAGTGGATTAAAAAAATCTGTTTTTAGTATTTACAAAAGTGGAACTTGTATTTGCAATAATAATTTATATAATAAATAAACTGATACTTTGTATTGGTGTATTGCTACAATGTTGCCACACAAAATACAGTGATAAAGTGCTGAATATCTAATGGAGGAGTGACTTTTAATGTATCACAGATTACTTGTTTTTGCATCTCATAAGCTTAATCATGTTGCCATGTTTTATATCATGCTGGATAAAACAAATAGTTGGTAAGGTTTGTGGTTTTGCCCTTATACCTGCTTTATTTAATTATGACACAACAACAACTTGTTAAGATGTCATGACTTGAAAGCTTCTTTATTGTTTATTGATATTCTGATTGACCTGTTTTAGGACCCTGATGAACGTAAGCCGCTGATCCCCCACCCAAACCCTGTCAGTAAACCCCCAAATGGGACTGACTGGATCACTACCAGTGTCCCCTCAGCGCGGACAGATGAACAGGCCCTCCTGACATCCATCCTCACCAAGACTGCACAGTAAGACACTGCTTCATGCTGCCATAGATGAACCACATTCAGCATGCGTGTCCTGACTCTTATGCAGGTATTCATGCCTTTATTTAATAAACCTGCTGTTATTTCCTCTCTGTCAGGAACATCATTGATGTCTCAGCAGCTGACTCTGTCATGATGGAGCAGCATGAATACATGGACAAAGCTCGACAATACAGGTGTGTGGGCGAGCACTTGCTGCAGCTTTATATTTAATTTCCTTATCTGGGGAAGAGTTTGGATCTGTATTGGACACACCTGAAGATGGTTATCATTAACCTGCTGAATCATACATGAAGATAGCAAATAAACCATCAGGACAGCATGGATGTCACATGTCTGAGCCATAATGATAAAATGTATACGTTTATAAAATGTGGAGCTTAATTTTGTGCTGTATGTACTGCATGTACACAAGGTTGCTTAGAGTTTAAGGCAAGGCAAATTTCCTGATGCTGTTTCAAAATTGTAATCATCTGACAACCTCTCTGTTGACAGAATCCCATCAGCTGTTGACACAAGGCATTGTAATGTGAAACATTTACAAGACTGTTTTGTTGACATTGCAGGAGCTTGCAAGACTTCATAAATGAGTAGAATTTGTGCTTCTTAATGTTGAAATACAGTACTCACAGCAGCAGGCAGCCCTACAGCCACAACACTGTCAGGCTGAACACCACAAGCATTACACATGCTGCAGTTCAGCGAGGTTGCCGTCATGCGCTGCTCATGCATGCATCGTGTTCCAGGCAAAAGGCAAGGCATCAAATTTAAGACCAATTTAACAACAACCAGAGGTGAAAAAACACGGGATCAGACATCAGTTACTTAGGGTAAGGTACAATTTTGCCTAAATGCTATTTTAAGAACCTGATGTTTGTTGTCGGGTTTTCTTGGCAATGTTGTGTTTCTCACTCTGCATGATTCCACTGCCCTGATTTCCCATCATGCCGAGTTTGAAAACTTTTTGCATAAAATACACTGAGCATTGCCTTCTACGTGTTTCAGCCTTACCACTGTGAAAAGTAAAATTGCCAAATTGTCGTTGAATTTGCTCTCCTCTTTGTTGTCCAGTGACAGTTAACTATCAGACAGTGGACCCTCTGCTCTGAGCATCTCAGAAAAGGAAAAAACGAGTGGTGATGGTTCTGCTATTCTGATCTGCATGGCATTAATGCAAGAAGCATTCAGTCATTTTAAAACTGATTTTAGCAATTATCACGCGATTCTACAATGTAACTTCAGAAAAATTAATATTCACGTAATCCTACTTCCCCTATCAGAGCATTCATAAGACTTTTGACAAACTGATTGAAACCTTATTCCTAGTTGAATCAATTCAGTGCCTTTCAATACTTTTTAAGGATCTGCAGGTACCCTGGCACACTGCGAGGAGCTTTATTTTGTTGGATTATGGGGTTGTATCTTACTAATTCATTGCTTATAGGAAAGAAAAGTGAGCCAGCTGCATATCCTAAGGCATGCACTTATTGGTTTGGACACCTACGGTTGTTATTTCCTAAGATGAATGTGGGAAGAATGAAACTGTAAACAGTGTTTAAAAATTCCAACCCAACATCTTGAAATTGCAACATCGCTGGCCTTTTGCCTCAGACTTTATCTAAAACTACACCAGTGTGGCTGGATGTCTACCAAACACAGCAGCTATGTTTAGGCTAAAACACAGGTGCAGATTACACTGCACATCCTCAGGACACAACAATCAGGTTAGAGAGTCAAGGTGATGAACTGAGGTTTAGACTTAAACTCTAAGTTGCATCTTAAGTAATAACTGAGCCAGTAAGCTTGTGTTTTGTTTTATGTGTTTCAGTACAAAGCTGGCTGTGTTGAGCAACAGTCTGCCGCAGAAGAAAGCCCTCGCTCTTCCCTCCCTCACCAGCCAGCCCCACCAAGTGCTTGCAAGTGACCTGGTGCCATACTCAGATGTTCAGCAGGTAAACATACACCAGCACACATTAAAGATATGTTGGCATGTGTTTCCTGCACCCACATTGCTTCTTGTCATGTTGTGTTTCCTTGTTGTCTACATTTAACATCAGAGATAGTTGGAAACAGTATGCAACATGTGCAACTTTGTGGTATATCAGTGAGGGGGGGTTGGACTAAATATCTGGCTAAAAATAGACTGTAAAGATATTTATGCTTAGCTGTTGTAACTTTTTTGTCCACCTAATAAAAAGATTACACACAGTGGACTAGTGTTGTTTTACTTAGAGTAAATTAAATTAAAACTTTGTCTTCCTTTTTCTTTGCAGGTGTCCAAAATAGCAGCTTACGCTTACAGTGCAATCTCTCAAATCAAAGTGGATGCTAAAGAAGAACTGGTGGTCCAATTTGCCATCCCCTGATTCTGCGACCCTGGCCAGCATATTGTTCCTCCCATCCCATTCTCTCTGTGTCACTTCTGCATCCTCACCCTCCAGCCCACCCTTTATTAAAGCATCTTGATCTTTGTACTTCTTAGCTATGCCTTTAACTGCTATAAAGACAGAGAGGATGTAGGATTGCACCCTATGACTGTCCTTTAATGTACTAAATTATGGGTCAGTGACAAATTGTCAGCATGGGCTATGAAGATGGTTTACTGGGGTGTGCTCTCATATTTACAGCAAGATCTGCTCTTTATGTAAGGTGTGAATCACAGACTTTGTCATAACCAGCTGTTGAAAAACCATCATTCATCCTTCTTGGTAATTGCTGTAATTATTTTTTTTAACAGTTTCAGGGTCATCTCAGTGTTTTTATTCAGTTAGTTTCCCCAGCTTGTGAACTCAGACAAGCACCCCACACTCCAGACTGTTATCTAAAGACATGGAAAATGTAGTGTTCACCTGGGCCAGAGCTGTAGGATTTTTATGCACGATGGTGTATATAGTACTTAATACAATCTCCACTGGAACAAAAGAAATAAGGAATATCTGTGGCATGAAAGAATGAAATTATCAGAAAAGTAGGTAATAAGTGCAGTGGTTGAGTAGCTATGTATCAGGATGAAAACTTGCAACATGGCTTAAAGTTTGCACTTCTTGTCTTTAACTTCAACTCTTGTCCTGAGTGGGGAAATATAGAAAATGGTGTCAGAAAAATGAGCTGTTTTCTCTTAAGGTTGATATATCATAATTTAGAATATTAGATTTTGGCATCAAACATCCCACAGTAATATGGTGTCACAGTGCACCAAGGAACCATGTCTGACTAAAATCTAAACATGGACTAAAAAAAACAGCCTGACTTGAGTCAATTTTACCAACATTTCACTGTAAAAATGTTTAAAACCGACAGTGAAACAGGTTTGGTTGGTTACTTGTTTTCAGGTGAGTAATCTGGTATTTTGGCTGAAGCAAAATCATGAATGTCCACGGATGGTGTCCTCTGGTGGGTGAGGAAGCAAACACAAGTGAGGGGTGCTATTGGGCCGACTAATGTCACAGAGGGGGGAGATGGAGGTTTCTTGGGGCATGAGCTCTCACGTTTACAGACAGTAATGTGTCCTCTGCAGTTTTCTAGCACTAAATGCTCTTCTTCAAATCAAATCCCAGAACTTTGCATATTTAATAGCAGTGAAGGCATACAGAGATGAAGGGGATGGGTGTGTGGAGGGTGTGGGGACGGATGTGTATTCATGCCGCCTTTGTACAGAATTTTCTGATTGATTATAAAAACAGATGAGGGATTGTATGAAGTTCCTCTTTTTGTAGAGAGTTCATTGGTCAGGATTGGCTCAATATCTTGTGGTGATTAACAAATGTTTTTATGAAACACAAGAACACTTTTAAGGCCTGCGTTTGTTGGCTTTTAAACAAAGCTTTTTGCTGCGGATTGTAATATGATTGAGTTGTTCATATTAATCAGAAACTAACCATTGTAGCAGTGTGGGGAGAGCGCTAACAATCTATGTACCACAGCAGAAAAAATGATCCGAGACCTTTTTGTGATTATTTATTTGTGTTTTTTAAATGTTAATTTGCTCTTCAGATGAGAGCACATGACTGTATGCGTGTGCAGGGAGCATGGTGAGTCGCTCTAAAGTCTCTAAAGGGATGATCTGCAAGGCTGTGATTACTTCAACCACGCAATTGATTTGAGCTTTTTGCAATGGGTTCTTGGCATTTTTTTTCTGTTTTGTTTGTTACTCAAATGTGTTATACTACCTGAAATATGTTTGTAATATCTTAGGCTAGTACCAAAAAGTTTAAAGGTTTTTTGTTTGTTTTTTTGGTTTAATTCATTCATTAAAGATTTTCAACATAACCAGTGTTATTAAATTAGTCTTAACATCCACATGCTCATATCTGGGAAGAAATACATTAATGAACATTAATAAAACGTACACCACTTTTGTGTAACAAAATAATCCATAAAACAGTATTCAAATACTACACAACCCACACCCAGAAATATCAGAGCATTTGCACAAGTGATTAAATCTTTTTGGACTATCTAATAATAAACTCTTCATTTCAGAAGATAAAAATCAACAAAAAAAAAAAAAAACCCAAACATTACAAACATTACATACATTTCACCACAGGTATACAGAGAAACATGCAACATATTTAAAGTTGTAGAGATTTTCCAGTAGTGGTCGTGGAGCACAGGATATTTGGTGAAACTATCATTTCAACATCGTGATGAAGACCTGCGAGTTGTCACTGAAGAGTCTCTTTGCCGCTTCTGCTGCGGTTGTTGCTGTGATGCCAAATCTTCGCCATGACTCGCTCCTGGTTGGTCACGGCACTGAAGTCCATCGTCTTTAATCGAGGCAGAGCAGAAATCACACGATTCCTACATGCAAACAAACACACTATCATGCATGTGCACTAAATAGTTTTGATTCAGTTTGTGTGTGAACATGTATGAGATTTTTGAAAGTAGACCTTATCTTCACTTTACTGGTGCTACACATATGCTATACTAAATACAGTTCAATCAAAAAGATGCACTGTTTATGAGAAAACAGTTAATTGGAATAGACTTTCAACCTGCAGCCCCTCTGTATGTGTTTGTGCCTGTAACTCTGTGTTGCTAAGCAGAGTGGGATATGTACTGAAATACGAGCTTGCTCTGATTTTCAGCACCTGTTATGAAGTTATGCACCTACATGCTTGCCAAGCATTTGGGTCACACAGAGACACACTCACAATTTAATTGCACTCTTGTAGCATAAGAGTGAACTTTCACTCTGCACATAAGATGTTCATGACACTATGAAGTGCTGACTTTGTATTTAGTTGTGTTCTGTACTTGGCAAACTACCAGAAGTTGTGTGGTGCTTATTGTTGCTATGCATATTCACATTCAGCTTTTCTAAAGAATCACCAAATAATGGCCAAGCAGTAAGCATTCTTCAGCTAAACCGAATGTGTGGTTGTGTTTGGGGTACATTTGAATGAAAGTTTCCACCTGTAAGCCTTGTTGGTTTCTATGACATTGCCGTGTAGAGTGATGGTGTGGAGATGTGGTAGCATGCCCAGCTTGTCCACCTCTGACAGAATAAAAATGCTGTTGCCGTGTAGATATAACACACGCAGTTCACGCAGCTCGCACAAAACCTGGAACACATGCACATACATAGACACATGGTGTACTGTGAGAGAAAGACAGCTAAGCCACTGTGAAAGCAAACATGCGAGCAAGCTGTGAAGAGAGGAAGCTTACTTGATCTATGTGCGAGATTTTGTTGAAGGAAAGGTCCAGCCAGGCGAGCTGTGACGGCTCAGCCAGGAAGTGGTTAACAGTCCTCTGGAGGTCATGAATGTCAGTGATGTTGTTGTTGTTGAGACGAAGGGAGCAGCTTAGGTACTTCATCTGCGAATTTCTTTTTAAAGGCCGCAGAGAGCTGCTTGGTTCCTCTGCCCATGTGTCTGAGAAAACAAATAAAAAAGAAATTAAGGGGAGGGAATTATCCACCTGCAAGCAGGTTTGAAAAGCATGTTTTAAATTAAAAAAAACCCACCAAAACTCCAAATCACACCATTTGCCATGGCCATAAATTGTGAAACAAGATTATTTATGTATTTTATTGAGGAGGGAGGGCTATGAAGCTCAAGTAATTGGTCAAATGGTCATGATATATGATCATGATATATAAACTAAAGTTTAAATTATATTCGAACCTAGTCAGCCACCACCCTGATCTGATAAATAAAGTCTCTATATGAAAAAGTACCATATGGAGGCTGAAAACCCTTAGAGGAATATAATAGTGTACTACCTGACAGACTGCTGATGTGTTTAAAAGATAAATCCACTGGAGCTCCATACATATTCACACCTGTAATCGAGTCGCTCACCTGTGGGAGGACAGTAACGTCATGGTGAATTACTGCTGGGCAAACTAACCCACTTATCATCAAATACCAGTAATTTAATCACACTGTTTTAAAACACAACACAAAAGCTCTATTTTAATAAATTCACTGACGGTAAGGTTTTGGTATTGCTATAAACCATATGGTATAGATCTAAACAAGTATAAATTGTCCATTTCGGTCCGATATGTCAATTACGTGGTGACAACAAATATGATAGACTTACCAACGAACTAGGGTAAGGTATGATGGCAAAGCTGGGCATTTACCTGTGGAAGAGACAACAACGCGTTTCCAAGGAAACAAACAGGTACATTATGGGATTTGTAGGATTTAAACGTTATCAATGTGGATTAAGATGAAAGTACTCTTGCTAACATACTTTCAGAACAATCTGAACATTTGATGAGTAAATGTGATGTACACATGCTCACAGTGAATAACTTTTTAATTAAAACTGTGTCTTTACGGCTAAACGGGACTTGCTTACTTGAAACGCATTAAAATTTATTGCGGCGTACACCGAAAGTCAGTCTGGTTGGCGGAGTTGGAAGTCGGCACCAACAGTAAAATGAATTTGACCCGCTGCCTGACCGATGCTGACGCAAATTTAAAAAAAAAAAAAAAAGAAAAACATACAAATTAATAAACAAACAAACAAACAAACGTGCAATAATTAACAAGTGGTTGCATGTATTTATCCGCCCCCGCGCACCAAGCGCACCGATGAATATAACGAGCGTTCACCTAACGTCCGGTTTTTGAACCAATCAACTGCGTCTATTGTTCCACGCGTCGACGTGTGAAAGCGGATTGGCTGGTTCAATCTTCAGCAGCCCGATTTGAATTTTGTCTGGTCTCGCATGGGAGTGTTTATTTCGTAGCACAAGGAGCAGTTGCATTTCTTTTTAGAGGACGAAGGACGACTAAATGCAATAGAAAAAAAGACGCAAAGGTGAGTGTTTTCTTGAAAGCAACATATTTACTACTGTTGCTGTTGTAGATTTAACTAAAGCTCGCTAAGTCACTGTTAGCGTCACGTTAACGTTACATTAAATTAACCGACGTACACGACATTTGGTTAACACTGTTTTAGTGTCACGAAGTTAAGGAAGGCATAACTTTATCCTTAGTTTAGCAGGTTTTGTATGAAATATGTCAACGTTAATAGCACTGTTAAGTTAATACATGCTTATTTGTTAGCTTCACACCGCTAACGTTAGCATACGCTTTGTTTTGTTCGCCTCTAGGTTTAAATCCCTTGAAAATAAAGGGGCGACCAAGATGGCGATTAACTTGGGTGTTAAGGCTCTGCTCGGCTGGGTAAGTTGTTAAGTTGTCTATACTGCAAATGTTTTAATTGCAGCAAAGCTTATTCACCATATAGATGCAGTTTCATTGAACAAACTTGTCAAACTGTCGTTTTGCAGGTCAACACCATAAAACTTTCCGACCAGGAACTAACAATTGGTGATTTACAAGATGGGACAATCTTGCTAAAAGTTGTTCAAACGCTGTAAGTTGGAGCAATGTGTTGAAATGCTTGTGTAAACACTAGAAGGTCAGTGACTGACTACTGAACTACATTTTAAACATGCTTCTTCTGTAGTGGGCTCAGGATCGTGTATAGATGCTCATTTCCCTGGAGTAAACCTCCTTTTTATTGTTATTTCATCTTTTTGTCGTTTCAGGAAAAAGGAATCAAAGTTCTGTTTCAGTAATTCTGTTGAGGACCGATTCAAGATAATTGCAGATTTTTTGGAAAGTGAGTTTTGCTACTCTTCTTTTGAAATATCTAAAGATATTGCTTAAGTGTGAATTTCAAGGCTTCTATTTACTGAAAATGTATCATACAGTTTCAGCATATTGCTGGACCTTTCCTTTCCCTTGCTACTAGTTTTTTTTTCTTTCCAAAGAAAGGCTTACCATGTCTCAGACCTTCAGTATCACTGTACTGTCTGTATGTAGATGAAAGTGATATTGGTTTTGACATCAGGCTGCACAGTATTTTTAAGAATGCCTGTGTCAGTGCTCAGAGTAAGGCATTTTTTTCTCTGACATGTTATGATTGGAAATTTCAAATGTGTTGTACCTTTGACCACACCCCGTCTTGCTATTGGGTGTGGTCTGAAGTGTGCACTGTTGCACCTGTAAAAATGCCAGACAGAAAAGTCTGAATGTTAAGAACAAACCCTGACATTTCTTAAGTTACTCAGGCAGATAGATGTTGAATACTGCGCTCCTTTGAGAATAACTTATCCCTATCCTTTTTGTTTTTTATCAGGGGATTGCAGATATAGTGCAGCCAAAGGAACTACATTATCTTGGGACAACATTAGAGATGGCGTCAACCTCACAGTTGAAATTGCAAAGGTACAAGATAAAGAATAATAAATAAATCTCCATACAGACATTAACAAAGGGCAATTTTGACTCATTCTTTGTGGTACCACCAGGTGCTTTTGTTGCTTGTCTACCATGACATAATGAACGACCGCTGCACTCTGACGAACATGTTGGAATGTGAGGTGGAGGTGAGAGGAAAACTGTTTTTTTTCTGATTTGCTACTAATGGTCATGTTTCCACCACTTAGATACATTACATTTCATTCATTCATCATGTGTTGTACCATGCCAGTATTGAATTGTGAGACAAGTTATATACATACCCTTTTTTATCTGTTAGCAAGAGATAGCACACCTAACTGGTTCCTTTGTGATGGAGAGCGATGGCTGCGTTTATCTGAGTGATGGACTT
The DNA here is from genome assembly GCF_026936395.1 of Plectropomus leopardus. Lineage (NCBI taxonomy): Eukaryota > Metazoa > Chordata > Actinopteri > Perciformes > Serranidae > Plectropomus > Plectropomus leopardus. The sequence continues at coordinate 14,936,887 of NC_142181.1, forward strand.
GATGCCTATCTGACAAGGAAACGTAAGTCACCAATCTATAATATTTTCCATTCCCTCATGAAATGCAATATTAAGAAACATTAGTGTCATACAAACAACACACTGCTGTATACTACAGTTGGCTTTGAAATGCAGGCGCAAAAACTTATATTTCTTTATCAATTTCAGGTTTGCCTGTACGCTGTGAAATCTTTCGATCAGCGACCACCTCGACATCAAATGCGTCGACTATGTCCTCGTTCTCAGACGACGAGTCCCCTGTCTTCCATCGCAAAAAGAAAATCACATTTGTGGACATGCAAACTGTGGCTTCCTCCTCAGTCAGGTACCAGTGTGGATTTGAATATATCCAACACAATGATCATCATAGTCATCAAAAGTGAATCAGGCAATTTTAGGGGAACAGTTAATTCAAAGCTTGGTTTGGGTATTGATCTATCAAACCTTTTTTACGAGCCATATTTCACTTAAGTGTCTCCCTTGAAACACCCCTAGAAAACAAGTAGTGAAATGAGCTTTGTTGGTATTATTTTGAATAAAAACACGTAGTTTGGTTTTATATGCACATTAAAACATTTTGATCAAACATGCTTTGCTAAACCTGCTGTAACTACAATTTATGTTCTTACACTGTAACAAAATGACTAACTTTATAGGGTTGTATTTCATCAAAATATTAAAACTGTCTACTACACTTCATATCCATTTCTGCATGCAAGTCCATGGGATGTTGATGTAATTTGACTGTAATTCTTTAGCCTGCCTGATCTGCTTTTATTCCCACAGCAAATCTCCTCTGCAAGATATAATGAACACACCCAAATTTCAGCTGAGGAAAATGCAAAGACAGATGATCAAGGAGAGAGACTACAGAGATGGGTTGGAAAGGGAGCTGGCCAGCAAGCTAGCACTCATTGCAGAGAGAGGTACTACATCTAAGTGGTTGTGTTTTGATAAAAATATTGTTTGTTAGGTTGCTAAAAGAAAGGGGTAAAACTTTGTGTATGTTGGCATTACTGTTTATTTTACAAGTAATGTTTAACAAACTGGGTGTGTTCTGTTAAAGTGCCACTGAAAATGTGCATAATATCTGTTTTTGTTTCTTTTCTCTTCAAACTAATACTTGTTCTATTTTTGTTCAGAGTCTCATATTAATCAGCTGCAGTACCGCCTGGATAAGATGAAAGAAGAGCAGGGTGATCAGGAACAGGTCATCACACAGCAAATCAATGACTTTGAAACCAAGAACAACATGTAAGTACCCAAAGACAGGGACCTTTTTACTCTAAGGCATATTCATGTGCATGACTGAGTTAAAAAAATCATGCATCAAAGATGTTTGTCCAACTTCAGTTAGTGTGTCCATTTAATATTAAAACAGAAAAGACTGAGCTTGTAGCCCATAATTTACAAAGTGTTATTTTATTCAGGCTACTATTACAGTCATATAAAAATGGCAAGTAAAGTTTTTTATTTAATGCGACTCTGTGCTGTAATACAACATGTCTCAGGCTTTCTTTACACAGCTATAAGATAATCTGTAACAACTCACACATTTTGCACAAGAACTATTCCTACCCAAAAGTATCCAAAATGTTAAGAATTTGCTGTAAAATGGCTTTGAAGAAACTGCTTTGCTAACTGTTTCTTTCTTTCTTAGGTTACAAATGCGTCTTAATGAGATGTTAAAGGAGAATAAAGACCTTAAGTGTAACTCCTCACTTATGGAGCGCAAAGTGGACGAGCTGTCAGACGAGAATGGCCTACTCTTGTCCCAGGTAATGACACATGGCAGTTTCTCTCTGTTAAATGCAGTCTCCTTGTCTTCTCACTTTTGAGGGGATTAACAATCAATAACAGTCATGCAATTTGTACGTCCTTAAAAATTCAAGACATTAGTAGCAAACCTTTTTTTCACATTGCATAGAGTCAAATGTCAATGTTGTAATCAAAACCTTTATTTGAAACAGATCATAAAGACTTTGTTTTCAATATGTTTGCAGGTGAGAACAGTGTCGTCACAACTGGCCATCTTTGAGTCAGAAGTTGGCAGGCTGACAGAAACCCAAGTATCTGCTCAGGAGGAGTGGGGAAGGAAAACAGGCCACCTACAATCTGAACTTAACCAAGCTACTTCTCAAAAGGTAAATACACTCTCACAGTAGATGTTGCATCAGCAACTACTTTTGATGTGTTAAATTTCTGTATGATTTTGATTGTACCCACTCTAACTAAACTAAAAATAACAAAAAATAAAGTAATATTGAGTTTTTTGTTGATTGGAGTCAGTCATTATTCTCTCTATTATTCTGATTTCTATGTAAAGGGGAGTTGATGTGTTATGCCCATCTTTGTTTCTCAGGAGCTATTGACTGAACAAATTCAGATCCTCCAGGGAAAGATTTCCTGTTTGGAGGATGAAATAAGCAGGGCCACCAAGGAAGAAGTAGGGGAGAATATGGGTCCAGTAATGGAGGTAAAGTTCATGATTCTGTATAAAAGCTGAATTTAGAAATTTTTATTAATCAAATATTAAGTCTGCCCCTTCTCAACCTTTTAAGTCTATTTTGTATTGGGCAGTTTCTAATTTTCTTGCCTTATTTCCAGAGAGAAATGTTGGACAGTTTGAAGAATGAGCTGGAGAGCACATCTTGCTCCCTGAAAAAGGCTGAGATGGACATTCAGACCAGAACACAACAACTGGCAGAATATCAACAAGAAATTATGCAACAGAAAGAGCTTCTGAAGCAACAGGAGTCCCAAACTGAAGAAATTCTTCAAGCCAAGGATGACCTTTTAGACAAACTGCAAAAGGAGATCACTGAGCAGAGAACAGTCCTTCTTCAACTTGAGCAAGCTGAGCAGCAGAAAAATGAGCAAATGACCAGACTCCAACAGCATATTGCTGCTTGTGAGGAAGAAATCGAAAAACTAAAGGAAATTAAGGAAGAGAAAGAGTACCTTCTTCGGCAGACTGAAGAAAATTTGAAAGACCTCGAGACTAAAATATCTGCTGCCAGTTCCCTCTTGGCTGATAAAGACCAACAAATTAACAGTCTTAAAGAAGAAGTCGACATTCTTACAGGTGAAACCAGAAACAGCAAAAATGAAATCCATGCCAAAGAGGAAATGCTTGCCAAATTACTTCTGGAGAAGTCTAATGAGCAAGACATTTTTCAGAATAAAATCCAGACCTTAACTGTCCAAGTGGAAGACCTTAGCTCATCTCTCAAACAGGCTGAGCAGGAATTTCAACTTAAGCAAGACCAACTGACCAAAACCCAACAGGAAAATGTTCAACAAAGGGAGGCACTCCAACAACAGATTGTGACCTGTCGAGAGGAAATTCAGAAGTTAAAAGAAGAGATAGAGGTAAAAAATGAGCAGCTTGTTTTTCTAAACAATGACAACTCTCGGCGGTCTGAATTGATGGAGCAAGAGATAACAGGTCTGAAAGGCCAACTTGAAACTCTGAATCACTCTCTCAGAAAGGCTGAGGACCAAGTTAAGGCTCAGGAGGTTATGCTTACAAAACAGGAGCAGCAAAGTGCTCATCAGACCGAGATCCTGCAACAACAACTGTCTGCATCTGAGGAGAGGGTAAGGAGCATGAAGGAGCAGATCCAGACTAAAGAGGATCAGATGGACGTGTTGATAAATCAGAGTTCAGAGCAGTCAGAACTACTACATCAAGAGCTACAAGATTTGAAGAAAAAGGTTGAGTCTCTCAGTTCCTCGCTGAATAATGCAGAGGAGAAGCTACAATCCAAGGAAAATCTGTTTGCTGAACTGCAACTACAGAGCACTCAGGATATGGAGGGTCTCCAGACGCAGATGTTGGCATCTCAAGATGAGGTGAAGAGGCTCCATGCAGAGATTCATGCTAAGGAGGAGCAATTAATTCTGCTCAAGACTGAGGCCTCTGCACACTCTGAATTGCTACAGCAAGAGATTGAAAGTCTTAATAAACAAATAAATACTATGAGCAATTCCCTTCAGATTGCCAACGACCAGGCCCAAGCCAAAGAAGATTTGATGGCCAAGCAGAAGCAGGAGAGCACTTTGGAGATTGAGGCACTGGGAGAGCACAGTGCGGCTCTTCAGGAGGAGGTTAATCGGCTGAAGGAGGAGATCCAAACTAAAGAGGACAAGGTAAATTTGCTAAAGGCTGAGAGCTGCAAAGAGTCAGAAGTGCTGCAGGAGGAGATCCAAACTTTAAACGACAAAGTACAAACTTTGAATGAATCCCTGAAGACTGCAGTAGAACAGGTTCAGGCTAAAGAAACCCTGCTGACTCAAAAGGAGCTGGAGATTTCTCAGGAAAAAGAGAAATTTCAAAACATGACAACAAACTCTGAAAAAGAGATTCGAGGCCTTAAGGAGCAGATCCAGACTAAAGAGGATCAGATGGATGTGCTGAAAAGGCAAAGTTCAGAGCAGTCAGAACTACTTCATCTAGAGCTACAAGATTTGAAGAAACAGGTTGAGTCTCTCAGTTCCTCGCTGAATAATGCAGAGGAGAAGCTACAATCCAAGGAAAATCTGTTTGCTGAACTGCAACTACAGAGCACTCAGGATATGGAGGGTCTCCAGACGCAGATGTTGGCATCTCAAGATGAGGTGAAGAGGCTCCATGCAGAGATTCATGCTAAGGAAGAGCAATTAATTCTGCTCAAGACTGAGGCCTCTGCACACTCTGAATTGCTACAGCAAGAGATTGAAAGTCTTAATAAACAAATTAATACTATGAGCAATTCCCTTCAGATTGCCAACGACCAGGCCCAAGCCAAAGAAGATTTGTTGGCCAAGCAGAAGCAGGAGAGCACTTTGGAGATTGAGGCACTGGGAGAGCACAGTGTGGCTCTTCAGGAGGAGGTTAATCGGCTGAAGGAGGAAATCCAGACAAAAGAGGGTGAGATGAACCTGTTGAAGGCTGAGAGCTGCAAAGAGTCAGAAGTGCTGCAGGAGGAGATCCAAACTTTAAACGACAAAGTACAAACTTTGAATGAATCCCTGAAGACTGCAGTAGAACAGGTTCAGGCTAAAGAAAACCTGCTGACTCAAAAGGAGCTGGAGATTTCTCAGGAAAAAGAGAAATTTCAAAACATGACGACAAACTCTGAAGAGGAAATACAGGGGCTTAAGGAGCAGATCCAGACTAAAGAGGAACAGCTGATCATACTAGAAAAGGACGGCTGCATGCATTCTGACATGCTACAGCAAGAGATTGAATCTCTAAAAAATCAACTCACTACTGCAGGTGACTCTCTCACAAAGGCTGAGGAGAGGATTCAGACTCAGCTGGATATGCTCACAAAACATGAACAGGACAGTTCTCATCAGAGGGAGCTTCTACAGCAGCAACTGTCTGCTTCTCAGGAAGAGGTGAGGAAGATGAAAGAGGAGGTCAGAGCTAAAGAGGAACAGATGGTACTGCTGACGACTGACAACTCAGAACAGTCGGATTTTCTTAATCAGGAGATCCAAAGTTTGAAGACGCAGGTGGAGAGTCTTGGCTCCTCATTGAGGAAGGCTGAGGATGATATACAATCCAAGCAAGGTCTGTTGGCTCAACAGGAACAAGAAAATAATCAACAGAGGGAAACTCTCCAAAACCTACAGGAGAAAGTCAAACAAGTACAGATTCTGCATAAAGAGATTTCTTCATGCGAAGAAGAGAATCAAAAGCTTAAACAATCTCAGACTGAGAAAGAAAGCCTCCTTCTCAAGGCTGAGGATAAGCTGCAGACACTCCAGACAGAACTGACTGCAGTAAACACACTTATAACTGATAAAGACCGAACTTTGGATACTCTTAGAGAGGAGGTAGCTGCTCAAGCTTACTTTGTTCAACAAGCCAAAGAGGAAGCTGAAGTCAATGAGAAGATGCTGGCTGAGATGAAGGAAGAGCACTCCAACCAAACAGATGTGCTTCAACAAGAGGTCCAGGATCTGAAAAGTGAATTGGAAACCACATCTCTGAATCTTCTGACCAAAGAGAAGATGTTAATTGAAACTCAGAGGGAGTCTGCTGAACAGATAGACCTCCTCCAGCGGCAGCTTGCCTCAGTAAATACAGAGCTGAACCAACACAAAGAGACAAAAGCTGCAGAGCTCAAACTGAAAGAGGCTGCAGATGTTGCCACTTTTAGGGAAAAGGAGTCTCTTTTTAAGGAGAAGGAAGTGCTCATGGCCAGGATACTCCAGGCAGAAAAGAATCAGAAAGCTCTGGAAAAACAACTTGAAGGCATGGTCCTTGAGAAGGAGAGACTTGCACAAGCCCAGCAGGCCATAGAGAGAGAAAACATTGCCTCTCATAAAATGGAATCTTTGCTACAGCAGGATCTGGAAACATTGAAAATGGAGAAAGAGATACTCCTGAAAGAAAAATCCAAAGAAACAGAGACTCTGAAGAGAGATCTGCAGGAACAGCTCACGGCTAAATCGGAGGCTGTAGAACACTACAAGGCACAGGTTGGTGTGACCATAAACACTTTTCAGTTTTACTATTTGTATCTATTCATATCAAATTTGTTTTCAGTCAGATATGATTGATTTGATTTATTTTCTTTCTGCTTGTTACTTAGTGATTGCACCACAGTTTCATGTGCATACTTGTTTGGTTCTTTTGTTTGATGTTAGATCAGTAGTCTGAGATTCATGTTTCATTATCACAATCCCGCAGATGGAGAAGGCGATGAGTCATTACAACGGCAAGAAGCAGCTTCTCCAGGAAAGCCAAGAGGAGGTGGCTGAGCTCAAGCTTTCCTTAGAGGTTAAAGAGCGTGAAGTGAACGCTACCACCATGGAAAACAAACTTCTTCAAATGGATTTGGACAAGGCCCAAACCAGTGAGAAGGCTCTTTTGAACAAGGTGGCCAGTTTGGAGGCACAGGTTGGTATCAAATTTTTATGCATGAAGAGAACTGAATCATTTCTCTAAGTCAGCTGTTTAAAAAAATAAGGAAACTTTTATAGTTCAAAGACAAACTGTAAATTACTGCTCATCTCTGTATCTGCTTACCTTTAGCTGGCCTTTGCAGACCGAAACCTGCGGGTACAAAATAAGATTCGTGGTAATGAAGGAAGTACAGAGTCAGGTTACTTGGAGGTTCGCAATGCACACTCAAGTGTTCACACTACTGCAGAAGTGAAGAGAGCCGTGAGCTCCGACAGCCTGGACCAGAGTTCTCTGGAGGACTCTCTGAACACTGCAAGGTAAAACAAATCTCAGATATTACATCTTTTATTGCTGCAGATATCTCATAACGTGCAGTCAATTCATAATGTGATGAAAAAAGTGTGCCATCTTTGGGTTCCTAACAGCTCAAATGTCTTTTAGCTTTCCTCCCACAATTTTTCCAATCAAAAGTTAAAAATTTAAACATTTCGTCTCCAGCTTATTACCTTTTTGAGATTGTGATTTTGGACCATATAAATAAAATTTACTTGACCTGATATTTTCCTAACCAAGGAGTTCCCATTGCCCTAATTGTATTCCTAAACGTTAGCCTTTTACCCTGCACTTTTTCCGTGCTCCAACAAAGTAATCGAAGAAGAAATAAAATTTGAGAAAAGCACCACAGCTAGAAAAATCTTACATCAGAGGTGTTGATTTGTTGTGACTGTCATGTCTTATAGTCCTGTTTATTAATTTCACAGGAAACTTTCTGCACCTGATGAGTCAAGCACACCACTTGTTCGCAGTTCAGAGCGCTTGGCAGCCAAACGCCGGGGCCTAAAGGCTGAGTCCCTGGAAACGCTATACTTTACACCTATAAACACCAGACAGATCAACAGGTATGTCTCACTGTAGCTAATCGTGGAATTTCACAGAGTAGCCACCTGTAGGAGGTTTTTTCAGTGTGAACACCCTTAACTAATTTACAGTGTTTAGTAAAATAATTGTAGATGTGAGTGTCTTTGAATTACTAACCTTAACTTAGCCTTTCTTGCACTTCATTTCATTGTAAATATCACAAGTGGTTTATAAGATTCAGATAGTTTGAGTTGTGTTGATTTTCCAGTTGTATTCCTGAGAGTTTGTTTTGTAATTTTTAGCAAGATGCTCTTTGAAACAAGTCAAAATTATTTTATTATTCTGAACCTAGTTCACCACTAGTCAACTTGCTTGTATAAAAAAAATCCAGTAATTCGCTATTTTCGCCCCCCAAATTCCCTTGGTAATACTCCTTTCAACTATCCTGATTTAATTGAAACCAAAACCACTATTTTTTTCCTGCATACTCTTCTATTGAGATCCTTGTTTTCTTTTTCACTCGCCTTAGGACCAGCACAGAGCACAACATGGAACTGGATTCAGCTCGTAAAAATCCAACTTCATCTGTTAAACGACGCAGAACCACGCAGGTTATTAATATCACCATGACCAAGGTGGAGGAAACTCACTTGCACACTTATTGCATGTTTTGCATGTTCGCAGTAACATACACACAGTTGAAGGTGCTACATTTGAATAACCACTATATAGTTTAATAACTACAGCAGTTTCTGTCTCACTGTTTTTAAAATACTGTCATTATTATGATAATATTCAATTATTTGTGCATTTTGAGAGTTCAGCTCGTTCTTTAATTCAACTCTTAATTGTTTGATACTATATTTTTTCTTTAACATTTTCATCCTAGTTTTAAACCATCTTACTATAACAAATGTTAACTGTCGAGCCTTCAGGTTGTTGGGAGCTCTGCTCTGCTCTCAGTACACCTCAGCAGAGGAAAAGTGCATTCAAATAGCTGAACTCAAATGTTTTACATTTCAAAGCATCTTCGCACTTCCTCTGCAGTGTTATTGTGGCTGTAAGTGACTGTTGAATTATGATCCGTAGAAAACCCCGGGTGGTGGTGAACATGATGAGACTTTCTACAGTCTGGCCCCAGCTCACTCCCAGCCAAACCTGTCCAGCGCCCACTCTGCACGACCCGTGTCTATGGAGCTCTTTGACACACCTGGAAGAGCGACCAGTACCGCCAGTAACCAGCTCATCGGCCTTCCGGGGTACCGAAGGAGCACAATGCATTCACAGAGTAAGTAGGTCTCTGGGTAACTCAGGAAGTTGTACTCAAGGGTGACAAATGAAGTGAGGGGGCACACTCGAAAGCATGAAATGACATGCATAGTTTCTACCCACTTGGTAAAACGAAGTCAACAAGCTCTGCTTGTTATGGGTAACGGTAGAGCAAGGGCTGTGACTAACAATTGTTTTTGTTATCTATTAGTCTGCAAACTGTCATAATCTATCAATCCTTTCTAAGGAAGAACGGGACTAGAGCTCACTGACCAGTTTAATTGTGCCAACAGACTAATGTTTCAACACTACTGTGTCTTCATGGTGTTAAAACATTAGTCTGTTTGCACAATTAAAGGCTCTATACTGATCAGTGTGCTCCAGTCCCTTTTTTACTTAGAAAGTCTCTGTCCTTGAGCTCAGGAGCACCTGATGTGGCCATGTCTTTTTGGATGATGCACAGTGAACCCTGTTTAAATTTGTTAATCCTATGACCTTTCAAATGCGAGAATTTGCTGAAGTGCAAGACCAAGGCATTAGCAAACTCTCATATTGGAAAACTTCAAAACGGCACTCTAAGGACTACGACAGTTCCTAGGTCTTGCAATGTAGACACAATAAGATGTGGGTTCTTACAACTATGAAAACATCTCCCCAGTCCTAAAATGTCTATTTTAACAATTCTTAAAAGTTGAACAACTTGGGGATGAGCCCCAGTTTGTAAGTATTTACAGCCTGCCCTGCTGTTATTCTTAGTTGCTCCGTGTAAACCAATGCAGCTAGAAAAGTCAATGATTTGACTGACAAATTGAGGTCTTACTCTGGGGCTCCTCGAATGATGATTTGAATCAGCAATGCTTATGCCTGGAATACACTGCACGTGTGAACGGTGTGTTACGGCAACCTTGCTGAACTGTTTTTTTTTATTGATCTCTGTTATAGATAGAGATTGAAACAGTGATAAAAGGTGGTATAGAGTCAATAAAAATTATCAAAACACCATTTTCAACGGCTATTTTATGCTGACAACCACGCACGTCACGCATGTAGTGTGTTCCAGGACGCAGCCCTAGTCAACAACTGAGATTTAACCATTTTTTGTCCCCATTTGTTGTCTTCAGCTGCTGGTACATTCTGTGCAGGGGCAGAAAATGAGCCCGAAGGTGCACCTGAAGATTGGATGAGGATTGCGGAGCTCCAGTCCAGGAACAAGGCCTGCCTTCCTCATCTGAAGAGCAGCTACCCTGTGGAGTCTGAGGTTGGTACAGACACACACTTGCACACACAGTGTACACAACAGGCATACAATCACACATACACATTACAAATATACCTCAGTGGTGGTCAAAACAGTAATAAATATGTTAATATAATACACTGGGGATTGTTGTGACACCACTCCAAAAATGTGATTTACACAGTAATCACCAGTTAGTGAAACCCTTAGTTTGACCATGATTTTGTTCTGTTTCTCTAGACCGGCCGTGGAGGTACATTTGCTTTCACAGATGAAGAGCTTCGCACCGGTGACCCATCTGACACAATCCGTCGGGCGTCCATGTTCCCCGGCCAGTTGCAAGAATCTCTTGCCTCCCATCGTTATTCCTTCATGGTAGGACAAACAGGTGTTGCTGCGGGTACGCGTTCTCATCGTCTGTCCTTGATGCCAGGCCAGCTGCCATCAAAAACCGTCAGCGCCTCTCAGCTGAGGAGCCCAAAAGGCACAAAGCGGACTTCATCTACCTTCTCTGTTCATATGACTTCTCCTGAGGTTGGTTTGCATAAGTAATGGAAAGAATATTTTTCTCATCTTATGTTACTTAATATTTCAGCCCGAGTGAAGTGCAATAGATAAATATTTTATAGACTACAGTTATGTATTTATTTTCAACTTCAGTATTTTCCTGGACTAGTGGCTGATATCAACACATTTTTTTGAGTATCATTCTCCAATACTTGTGGTCAGGCTTTTGTGTTTGGTGCTTATTTCACTGTTGGTCTGAAAGTTAACTCATTACTTGAACGTGAATGTAATAAAAAAATTAGTCTATCTTCTGGAACCCTGTTTGTCTTTTCCTTAACTTGTCTTTTCTTGTCTCCATCTGACAGAAAAAGGTGAAAGCCAGCTGTTTCCCTCGTCCACTCACCCCCAAAAATAAGAACTTGCTTTGTGAACCTTCCAGCTCTCACCCTGCCCGCACTCCGGTGAGTATAACATTTGCACACTCGTCGAATTTTCTGTTCACTTGAAAACAGACAACAAAATACATTTATTTATAATGTCTGCATGCTTCTCTAATTGTTTCACTTGTATTATTCTCTCAGGCTGATCGGAGGCAGTCTATGATGTTCACTATCGACAACACGCCTAAAAACAGCAACTACCTTAAGAAAGGCCTGAACAAACTACGGGGCTCCACCCGCAAATCTCCAGGCAAAAGTTTGAAGAAGTCGCCTGGAGTGTCATCTGCTCGCAAGGGCCAGGAAAACATTCGTACAGGGAATTCCCGCACAGGAGTGGTTCGAGCAGACAGAGCTGGCAGCTTGAAGTCTCCTGGACTGACGGCCAGTGCTCGCAAGGTAATCACACACACAGACGAATCAATTTAGTTTAACAGGGCACACTTAAATATTATTTTAACGTACCCGGTCTGTCTGCAATTAAAAAAAAAAACTGCCTATACTGCTTGTTGTGTAGTAGCAAGGGTGTGGAAATCTGTTAAATGCAGTGCAGGCGGCATTTGAGGCATGCAGGTATGACGTAGGATCTTTATAATCTAAAGGCGACTCATTTCCTTGCTGTTAAACTTAAGTTTAAACTAAGCCTAGTCTATCCTGGTCTTAAAGAAAACACTCAGTCAAAATTGAGCACAAATTAATTTATAGGGTTAAGTATTTTCCTTAAAAAATAGCATTTTTAATCATAACATTTTTCAATAACCAAATTTCATCTTACATACTGCTGAAATGCTTGCACCGTGGGTTATGGACTTTGCACATTACCCTAGAAGACATGAGAACTCACTAAATTAAAGTTCCGTAAAGATAATCTAATCAACTAATTGCTACATTAAACTAAATCAAACAGCAGAAGCAAGTAGTTGTTATTCTGCAGTAAACTTTAATTTCAGCAATTTTTTAAAAAATAATTCAGACCTATGCATTTACATTGCACTGTTACTGGCTCAGTTATTTTACAGTAACGGTTTTGACCTTTGCTGTCCACAGAAATACAAGATAATTAACGTGTAATCTATTTTTCACATGAAGTCATACAACATAAGTAAGATGTGATCCTTTCTGCTCCTTCAGCTTGTGGATTTCAGTTAGGTCCTTTCTTTCTGTTTTAATATTGTAGCCTGCTGCTTTAGAACTGCCCATGTTTCCAGATGGTTTCTGGTTGGGGAACGATATAAGTTGATTCAACTGTAGTTTGGGGTACAGTTGCTTTTGTTTTGCAAATTAAATCCCTCATAAGTGATGTTGACGGGAGTGTCCTGGAACATGCTTCAGACTCTGTTTGGCTCTATCTGTTTGTCACTTGAGGCATGGGTAGTAGTTTGCTTTCATATAATGACCTCAGCAAGACAGCTTCATAAAGCTGCCTCTCAGCGGTGTATTGCAGTGATCCAGAGTGTTTACTCCTCTTGTAGCACAGAACAGGAACAGGACAGCACCTCACATTCCCACTGCCACAGCAGTCCTCATTCACCATAAAGCACATGCCCCGTTTTCCCTCACCAAAGCCCTCTGCTCTGTCGGCGTATAGAAAAAGAGTCCCCTGTTAGTGCTGTCCAGGACTAATTTTGGTTAACCGAAGGATTTTACATTTCCTGATATCCTGTTGAAAACTGATGCAGGCATTGAGGTCATCCACTTTTTTATTCAATGCTTGCAAGTGTACCCGATGAACTGGTAATGCTCCACATATTGGTACTAGTTAAGGAAGATCACGTGTGGGTGTCACTCATTATTGATCCAGCTAATGAAGCAAAACGTTGCTTGAATGTATTATGTCTTTACATCTCAGTAACTGTTCACAGGAGCGTGTGTCGATAAAGGGAGAAAATCTTGCTGGAAGTCTTAAAAGGTCAATTTTAATTCATTGTAATTTAGTTGATGGGTGTTGGCTTCCTCACACAGGTTGTTGGTTCTCAGGTTTTGCCATCATAACTCACGGTGTGTTCATTTTGTACAACAACAGGGGGGCTCACATCTATCTGTCACACAACACTTGAAACTAACAGCATGTGACTTCAGCTTTTACAAAGTAATCTTTATTGAACTATGTTTGTTTTTGAGATTTTGTTTTACCTGATTTTTTCATCTATTTATTTTTTAACCCACAGATGATGAGCAGGATGAAGGTGTGAGGACTGCCTCCCAAATATGTGTTATGACGGTCTACAGATCTATTTGATCATCATTTTTTTTCATCTTTTCATAATTTCACTTTTAAGGTTTTCCTTCGGGGCTCTTTTACAATCTCTTTGTATCATATTTACGTGTTTGTCAATAAAAATATTTTAAATGACACTGGGAAAGTCTGCTGTTTGAGCCCCCTGTGCAGCTTATAGACAGTTCAGGTAATCATTTGAGTGAGATTCACTTCAGATTGAGGACATGATTTCATGACAAATCTATACAGGCATGGAAACAGTCAGACCATATTGCTGCAAACATAGCTGGATTTTTCACAGAGGTTCCTCACTAAGCTGCATATTCTCCCACATCCTGCCCTATGAATAAAAAAACTCTAACCCTAACTCCCTCCATGATGCTTAAAAAATTGTTTGATGTGCCTCCTCCATCCAGTATCGCCCCCTCTCCTTTTATAAATAATGAACACTTTCTTATAAATTGAAGGTTTTGTTTTTATAAGTATTTAATTTATTATTGACAATAAGGTCCAAAATGTTTACATCACGCTATATAGTTGAACTAGATGAGTTTTTTTCACAAATAATTTGTTCATTATTGCGTCTACTGCATGCTACACTTTGAGATTATGCTTTTATTCTGAAGTGGTCCGGAAGTCGTGCTGTTGCTGTCAGTGTGCACAACCAGCACGCACCGACTAGAAACCGAAAGTTGGCTGACTAAAAGAGGAGGAAGCAAATCGAAACGGGCGGTCGGTGAAAAGACCTTACATTTTGTACTTTATTCTGTTCGTATTATTAATTTGCTTGGAAAAGTTAATGTCTAAAACATCCATGTATTCATAAACACATTATGTTATGTTAAGTATTAATGTTAGCAAAGCGACAGCCGTCATCGCACAGTAACGTCAGCGCGGTGGATTCACCTCCTGAATGTAAAGTTGTCACAATAAGTGGGATTTAATCCACCAAAATCTGTCCTAAAACTGCGGCGTGACGCTGTCACCTGCAGGGACATGGACCCGGACACTGAAGTGGAAAGGTGGGTGTTGTCTCATAGCTTTTTGGCAGCGGAGAGGAGTTCCTCTGCCATCTTTAATCCTCTCTCTTAAAGAAGCAAAGGTTGTTTATTTCTTGTTCTGTATACAACAAATTCTCATGTACAAACATGTTGATGCTTTAAGATCTTTTTAAGATTTATTAATATGATATGATATGATATGATATGATATGATACATAACATGATATATATATATGACTCCAAAAAGGACCATTTTGTATAAGGAGTACTTTTATTTTTCGCAATTTAACTATATTTTTATTATTGCTGTAGTATAATACTTTCATGTTTTTGTACTTAAGTAAGATTTTGAATGCCAGCAAGAAATTATTGGTCTTTAAATACCGATTGGACTAATGGAATACAGTGTCACACCCACTTGCATACTTTTTTTTTCCCCCCTCAGGATCTTTAGGCAGGGCCAAGATGATGAGGAGGAGGAGAAGAAGAAGTGGAAGAGGCCACCTTCCAGCTATGGTTCGATGAAGAGTGACAGTGATGAGGAGGAGGAGGAAAATGGAGAAGAGGTTGCCCAGGCCTTCCCTCCCCCGTTTCCTGTGGCACTGCCTGACCCGACAGCTCAGGAGGGGGCAGGGTACTGTGGCTTTAGTTTGATATCTAAGCATTTCCTCAAATTTTTTGTGTTCTGGCCAGACGACATAAGATAGTGTTTTTTAACACACAGCCCGGGCTGTGCCACCTGGCACCCTATCAAGGCCAAATCTGGTCCCTGATAGGGTGCCAGGTGGCCCCCCAACCATAAAGTGATTCACACTGGTAATTGTTTTTGTACTTTAGGTATACATCAGGTGCCAGAGTGCATAAAACAGCATCAAGAGCTTGTTTATCAAAAAAGGTGTCAGTGGAGGATCCTCCCCAGCCCCGACCAAAGTCTCGAATTAAGTCCCTATTGACCTAAAATCCTAGAAATATTATAAAATACTAGAAACGTCCTACAATCCTAGAAACGTCTCAATATTTTAGAAATGTCCTAAAACCCGAGAAACCTCCTACAATACTAGAAATGTCCCAAAATCCTAGAAATGTACTAAAATCCTAGCGACGTCATAAAATTCTATAAACGTTTTAATACTTGAAACATGCTAAAATCCACGAAAAGCCCCAAAATCCAAGAAACGTCCTAAAATCCTAGAAAACTCCTACAACCCTAGAAATGTCCTAAAATTCGAGGTTCTAAAATCCTAAAAAAAATCTGGGCATGTCCTTAAATCTTAGAAACATGTATAGGGGTGTTGAGACCGGCCCCTGGCTTCTTGTTATTTTGAAAAAGTGGTCTCCAAGCAAAACAAGTCTAGTATCTCAGACATGAGGCTTCACATATCAGCCTACAAAACGTCTGCTGTACCCTGGCGGCTGTGACTCTGCACCTGAGCTGGTGTTGGGTTTGTAGAAAGTTCCCTCGAGAAGATTAAGCTTTATGTGTCATAGATATGTGTTAACTAAGTTTCAGGCTGTAGGTGTCAGTGACAACCTTTTCATCAAATGACTATGCACAAGTTTGCTTCCCTTGTTATCAGTTAGGTCGGGTTCAGGGTTGTGCGTTTGTGCATCACTGTCTGCTTATGATGGTGTGAAGTGCATGATGAAGGAAACCAGGGTTGTTCAGGTTTCTCTGCAGGGAAATACAGTGTCACATCAGACAGCTTCATGGACTTTCAGTGCTAATATATTTAAAACTTCTAGCATGTAACAGAAGGATCAAATTGTAAATGCTAAAGTTTTACATTAAGCCATTTTAGTGAAAGGGAGAGGCTGTTTTCAGTCATTTTAAAATTGCTAATATGAGGTTAACCAGATTTTACCAGGTGGTTTTCCCAATTTTTTTCAGGTTGCAGATGATTCGCTCAGAGTCTCCAGAGACCCTCTACACCATGACCACGCAGCAGACCAAAGGACCAGGCGCCCTCGTCATTGACACCAGGTGGAGGAAACTCTCACACAAACACAATCGTCTGTCAAAATTTAGACAATATAAAGCAAAGCAAAAATGATCTACGTTTACTTTCTGCCATTTTGTTGATGTACGTTCATGGCATAATTATATCCATAACATGTCATTAATATATCTGTTAATAATCAGTGAAAATCTGTCCGTTGCTCTCAAATTCACAAATTGCCTCAATATAAACATTTATTTGAACTGATTGATTCTAATTTACTAACTGTTTTTATTTATATGTGAGCACATTTGAAAAATATAGTGTATTTACACAAACATTAAATATACTTTTAAAAGCATCTATCCAAAAATTGATGTTACAAAAGGGGGTTTGCAATTGTATTTTTGCCAATATGATGCATGTAATTTTTTAACATCTCAGTGATCCCTGCACAATATTTGCAGTGCTCGTTTTCAGCGTCCTTCGTTCCTTGCTATTGTCTCTCAGGTCCTCGGATCTGGGGGATTTTTCAGATGAATCTGAGGAGGATGCAGATGAACTTTTGGTTGCTGATTCCCCAGAACCACCTGAGCCTGTTGAACCTGACGATGAAATGCAGAGCGATGAGAGCAGCCAGCCGGGCAGGCTGCACCCAGAGCAGGACCTGCCTCACATATTCAGGGTCGGTGCAGCACAGTTGGTCTGCAATATTTTCTTTTTTTGTTTGTTTCTTGTCATTTTGGACTCAGGACGTTGTTTGACCTAATGATGCATTCTAAGAGTTGTGATTGTGATCCTTTTTTTTTTAAAAAAAAGTATTTATTAATATCAATAACTTTGCACCAAACGTACAAACATTTATACACGTACACAAAGACAACGTTTTATGCGTAGCATAAATTGAAACAAAAAAATGGAAAAGGGGGGATTGTAAGAGTCTATAAAAGAAAGACAAAAAATAAATTGGTGAAAAATGAATTTTAGAAAATAAATTTTAAAAAAATCTTAGAAAAGGTGAGGGATGCAATATTAACTCTTGTCAGAAGATTTCATATGACTGAAGTGATCTATAAAAGGTTGCCAAATTTCATTTCAAGTTTATCTTCTTGTTTTTTTAGGGAAAATTAAATTTCCATAGTTCCAAGCGTTTTATTACATCATTCATTAGATTTGAATGCGTTGATGCATTTCTCTGTTTCCAGTTGAGTTGGATCAACCTGTGTGCCAGAAGGCAGACAGGTGATAACATGATGTGATCGACTCTATTTTTTGTCTTGTTTGGGTCTATAACACCTAAAACCTCCATCATAGTTTAATATGATGGAGGTTAGTTAGTTTAAAAAAATCATCAACCATCCTCATTTATCATATTGTGAAAAAAATATTTAAAGATGAATCAATAATTGTGTCCTTTTGCTAATTGCCATCAGGCTTTTAATAAATAATAGAAACACAATTGTTATATCTTTACATGGCAAGAATGGTGCCTACATTATTTCTAGAGGGTTTGTGTTTTTATACCTTCTTCTCTGTCTACAGAGTATCCAGAGTATTGTGACACGCCTCACCAAAGAAGAGCTCTTAAAATTTAAGATGCGGTTTTGCCAGTGGGAAACAGCCATAAGCCTGAAACAGGCGATGGAGGGAGACCTTCTTGATTTTGTGGACAGGAGCTTGGAGGTACTTGGTAAGAAAACACAGTTTTTTTTATACTAAAAGTGAAATTCATAGTTTCGAAAATAACAGCCTAGCCTTGTTTAGTGCTCAGGGACTTGTATACTGTAAGCGATTGCTAACTATTGTTATTAATGTATTTTTATTGTTAAAATTATGTTCTGCAGGTCAGGAGCATTCTCTATCGCATACAATAAGTACCCTAGAAGGTGTCAACAAGAAAGAAGAGGCGGCTGAACTACAGAATATGTGCGGGAGAGGCAAGTGACTGCCGGTTTTAAACCAACACACAGACTTATGCAAGTGAAATTAGTTTTTTTTCTCAAATATTTTAAATAAACTTGAATGTCATGGCTGCATTTTGGAGAAAATTCTGATAGCTTGCATTTCTACTTTCACAAAAAGTTACTTAACAGAACATGGACTGCTTTCTCTATGAATTTAAGTGTGTGTGTAACAGGTCTGAAATCACTCAAAATAGAGAGTTTATATTTTTTCTGCCTAAGGAAAGGTGTAACTAATGCTTTTAGATACCACTTTTCAAAGCAACAATAAAAATGTTGGCGGAGTGAGACTATAACTAGGCACAGAGGTGGTAGTAGTAGCAAAAACATTATTCTCCTAGTCCATGGACAGTTACAACGTCAGCTGGGCCGTCTTCTTATATTTTATTTTGATTATATATCAATTTTTAATACTAATATATACTAATACTTAATACTTCCAGCTTTGAATGGAACGCAGCAGGAGACCCAGATTCCAAACCGCATGTAGTTTTCTTACTTTCCTCTTTATCTTTCTCCCGCCAGCGTTGATTCGTTTTCAACTGATGCAGCATTTGATCAGAAAATATGAAGTCATCCACGAGGGGGTTGTTCAAGCTGGGAAGTACAATCGTCTAAATACCATCTATGTTGAGCCCCAGATTTCCACCCGTGGTTATGGAGGAGTTGACCCCTCCCATGAGTTCCTACCCCACCCCCCGTTTCCCCTCCAGGTCCCCTGTGCCAACACCTTTGTTGGCCTGAACAATTTATTCCGACTGCAGACGGATGATGGCAAGCCGGTGAGGACGGTGTTGACCACCGGGATTCCAGGAATTGGCATGTCTGTCTCTGTAGGGAAATTCTGCTTGGATTGGGCGGAAAACCGTGCCAACAAGGTAAATCAATTTTGTAAAGGAGACTTATTATGCTCATTTTCAGGTTCATACATGCTTTTTTTTTTTTTGCAACTGACAATTTTCTTGTCCTTTTTTTTTGCTCAGGATCTGCAGTTTGTCATCAAACTCTCATTTCGAACTTTCTGGTACCTGCGAAACCATACCCCTCTTTCAGAGCAGATGTCCATCATGGAGGTGATAGAATATTATTACCCCGAGTTCAAGGACATGAAATACCTGGAGGAAGAGGACTGTAAATTTGTCATCATAATGGAATCGTTAGATTGTTACCAAGCTCCCCTGGACTGGGAGGTATCTCGTCTGCACACACATACACCCGAGACCCATTTACATTTGAAACTGTAAAAAAAATCTAGAACCTGAATTGAAAAGATAACCAGCAACATAAAGTTTAAAATATCTGCATTCGTAACCAGTTTTTGAAGAAGATTGGTGCTCAAGTGAGCAATCCAGGCATGTTTTAAAGGCTACGTACTGATTCTTAATCTCATGAATGACCAGAAATGTCTTTTTTTTTAAATCTCAGAATGCTCCAGTCATAAATGACAATTACACCAAAGCACATCCTGACGTCCTGATTGTAAATATCATCCGAGGTACTGTGCTTCGTGGTGCCCTCGTATGGATCCTGGGGAGGCCGGCGGCTGTCTCACAAATACCATCTCACTTCATAGACGTGGTCACGGAAATACAGGGCTTTAGGTGTGTGTGTCGGGTTTGTGTGCATCAATTTGATGTTTAAATTTTGTATATCTCATTACTGTGTTTGCTTCACCGTGTGTCTAGTTAGTGTAGATCTCATGCTGTAATTTTTTTTTCTTATCTACTTTAATGTTGCTAAAATGGTTAAATTATTTTTTAACCTGTTCCAGTCTGGCCTGTTTCAGTCTAGTTTTATCATTTTGTCCCGTCTTTTCTCCAGTGATGAGATGAAAGATCAGTTCATGACTTCGCGCTTTGACAATGCAGAGCTGGCACCAAAAATTGTGGCACATTACAAGCGCCAACCGACACTCCATATCATCGCTCGACAACCCTTTGTCTGCTGGATGCTTGCCAGAGTGTTCGAGCGCTGCTTTGGCTATCGGGGCTACGGAGTGCACCCCCCCAGGGTGACGCCCTTCTACATCAGCTTTGTGGTCATCCAGACAAATCGCAGGCTGCAGTTCTACTATGGGCAACAGGAAAATGACCTGGTAACGTACCTTCATTCACTATAGCCATCAACTATCATTTTTACAAGTATGAAAATAAAACACTAATTACCGTCTGTATCAGGCTTTCATTTATTTATTGTTCATTTTTACGAGCAGATATTAGAGCTTTAGTTCAGCGTCAGAATTTGTCATTTCAATGTACTGTTTCCTCTCAGAAATGGTCCAATGATGAGAGAGACCTGCTGACAAAGATTGGGAAGATGGCCTTTAAGATGCTGGAGAGGAATACCAGCGTGTTCTTTGAAGAGGACGTGAAGGATTGCGGTCTGAAGTTGACGGAGGTGACGGTGTTTTCTGGCGTGTGCACTGAGCTTCCATTTGGAGGCTCGGATGGGAAGAGGACATACTGCTTTGTACACTTTACCTTTCAGGTAAAACTGCTTTCATAGTCTCAGTATTCCATGAAAACTTTTTTAATGCTGCTGTAATATAATTATAATATGCTGGAAACGTAGTAGTCAACCCGTTAGCCAGTGTAAAGAGTGGTTTATATAATGAGCAGGTTTAGGAACTCCCAAAAGATTAGCCCTAAATTTCACCTCATACCTTCTCTTCTCCAGGAGTTCATGGCCGCGCTGTACGTCTTCATTATGTTTCGCACAGAGTCTAGAAACGTTCTTGACTCTGCGCTGTCGCACAAGCCCAAGTTCTTCACATCCAAGGATCAGTCCAAATCCGCAGTAAGCCTCGTCCAGTGTGCTGTGGCACAAACTCTCGGCTCTCCACTGGGCCACTATGAAATGTTCCTGCGCTTCTTGTGTGGCTTGTTTTCCAAGGACTGCGACGAAAATCAGATGCGTGGGTTTTTTTACCACCGCAGTGTGCCGAAGGTGACTGGTCTGGATGAGGTCCAGCAGCTGCTGGAGCAGACAATACAGACAGCAGAAGAAAACAATAGAGACCGCGTGGGAAACTTGAAGGAGTGCCTTAGAGAATTTATCCAGGAGGATGAGTGAGTCTGGATTAGACTGCATCCGGAAAATTACTTCATATGGACGTGATAGATAAAAGAGAGGTCCAGCCTTATTTTTTTGTCGTAGAATTCATGAACTATCACAAAGTGATGCTCAAACCACTCAACAGAACTCAAACTTGTTCTGGTCTCTTTAGCTTCATGAAAAAAATTCATGCATAAGAGGTTGGTATAGCTAGGAAACTAAAGAGCCCAATAGTCTGACTTCTATCTCTGCTTTTTCATTATTTGTATGTTTATTTATATCATTAGTTACATTGCTTTTATTAATTTTCTTTCTTTGTTAATTTAATTAAATTTTATTTTATTTTCTGTCATTTACAAATTCTTACCGTACATCTCTAGTCTTCCATTATCACTCTGGCTGCCCTCTGCTCATGAAACAGAATTAAGGACAACGGGTAAAGTTTGAAAACTCTTTGTAAAATAATGAAGTCCTGACTGTTTTCTACTTGTACTATGTATCGGCATATTTTTTCAACAAAACATTTGGGAAGAAATAGTAATGTTATAGTCATATCAGACAAACTAAACTATGTTTATTCTATGCAATTCAGTGCAGTTTATGCAATATTATATTATGTCAGTCATGTCTTACAATGGGCACTATTAAAAATTCATGCATATACTGGATTTTACTCCATCCAGTTGTCATTTTTTATTTAGATATGTTGATTTTTTTAATACATTTGACAAAAGGAGAAATGAACTGTTTCTAGATTTATAAAATGTGAGATGTGATCAAATTTGGAGGAATATGACTTTGTTGATTCACAGTAAGTATTGAGCAGATGTGCGTGACCTGTTTATACACAGATGAAACCATGTGAGTCATCATTAGAGCCAACACACCTCTCAAATATATGGATTGTTTGAAAAATGACCTTAAAGGCTATAAAGAGGAGAGGTCACTTCTCATTTTGTCAATAAGTGGCTCTCGTAGTTAGAGGT
Organism: Plectropomus leopardus; assembly: GCF_026936395.1. Taxonomy (NCBI): domain Eukaryota; kingdom Metazoa; phylum Chordata; class Actinopteri; order Perciformes; family Serranidae; genus Plectropomus; species Plectropomus leopardus. The sequence continues at coordinate 14,959,254 of NC_142181.1, forward strand.
GTATGTGAGCTTACACGTGGTATCTGGACGAAAAGTAATGATAATGAAATCTTAAGTGTATATACATTTGTCTGTTTATATGTCTTTTGGGGGAATACATGCTTATGTACTTTTTTTTCCAATAGGAATAAAACTACAAAAGAGAGATGGAGATTTTTGTCTCAGAATATTCAAAAAAAAAATCCTAATTTTTTTGGAAAAAGGCTTAACAATCAGTTCTGTAGTATTTCAAACATTTTTAGATAAAATATAAGTTAATATGGTTAAATTTTAACTAACAGATATCACTATTAAACCTCCCTGTTGACAAATTTACATTAAGATATTTTTTTATATTACAAGTTAAGTGTAATGTTTAAGTATGCAAATAAGCCTTATATGATTTAATATACACTAATTTGCACACATTCAAAACAGAAACCTGAACTATAATAAACCTAAATGTGTATTTTGATGTTTTCAGTCTGAAAGAATATGTTATGGAAGCAAAATAGCTCACAGTCTGCACTCCTCGCTGCTAGGTGCCACTAAACACACTATTTCTTCAACGCAACCTCCCAATGGACCCGTTCCTCCATTTTCTCAATTTATTTCTTGCTTATTTTACGCTGTAATCCTGCATTTCTAATAACAGTGTTTGTATTGGTTTTAGTAATATCCACAGTCATTCTCATGTTTTATAGAGTAATGTGTTTCATTTTTATTCTGTGGTTAAGTGTTTGACACCACTATTATAAAACATATAAAACCAAAATCAGAAGAGAAATAGGTGAAATGATATTTTTTTATTCGATGAATGATAATGAACAACAACCTGCAATAAATGAATTACAATATTGGTTTTCCAGAGACAGAAATGTGAGATTTGACAAAAAAAATCCTTCAGGTCAGTAACATCAGATCTTCAGCCTCACCAGTTACTTTTACAATAAAGACAATGTGATCCACCCGTCATCAGAGTCATCTCATTATTATATTCACTTTCATGCTGTTCAAAATGAGTGCACACACATCAACTTTAACACAGATTAAGAGGTCATACACATTCATTTTTAACTCACATCTAGGGTAACACAAAATAAATGATTAACAATGATTATTTGTTTACTGCTTTGATAACGCACTGATTAGAGACACATCTAGTTGAGTAAAAATTAGTAAATATTTTCCACAGAAAGCAAATCACTCAGTTATCAAGAAGTGAATACAAGTACAATGAAAAGTAAAAGCAAAAATCAGTTGCCCAAAACACCAATATTCAATAAAAATTAATACAAAGAATGAATGGTGGCATGACTTGTAGTTTCCAGAAACCCATGCAGTCTCTCTGTCGGATCTACTGGACAAAAAAGAGACAGAACATTTCAGTAAAAAGTGAATTTATGCTATTAACTTGGAAAACAATGATTTTTGCTGATATACCTTGGTCTCAAGAGGTCACATGTTATATGAGGGCTTTAATTCTTACCTGCAAATGAAAACAAAATAAAGATAAACTTTGATAACAATCTTACAGCATACTAGGCGTTACACAGAACAACAGCTTACCCTGGCAGATAAAAGGCAGCTTTTCATGGCAGCTTGCGTCCAACCACTTCAGGTCTTGTGACCCTTCAACCTTGATGATCTTCCCACAGTGGTAGTTTAATGGGTCCACAAAAGCGCTGTTGTTCCAATGACTTTCTGTAACGTTTTGCCCTGAGATCCATTTCCACGGGGGGTTAATGCCAACTATGGACCGCTCCAGGCCGATCCACACTCCGCCACTCACTGCCTTGTTACGCAGATAATCATTCACAGCTTTCTGCACTTCGTTGTCAAGGATTTGAACCAGGACGGAGTTCATTTTGTAGCAGTGCTGCATGGCAAGAAACCATTCTTTGGCTTCCTGGTAGAACTTAAGACCATGCTGTCTAAAATCACACGCTGAAGTGAAGTCGCAGTTGTTTGGTTCTGTGTAAAAATGCAAAGGAGGCATAAAGAACTATTAGTGTGTGTATGGCACAATATGTAAAAAGGGCTACTGATGTTATGATCAAAGCTGCACTGCAATACTTGTGGCCAAAAGATGGCAAGGAATGTGATTACCCAGTAATGGAAAATCTCACTTGGAGTTAAAATTTGATATCTTGTGTAATATCCTAAGTGCATTATTATTATTATTATTATTATTATTATTATTATTATTATTATTATTATGACAAAGACTGCCATTCTTCATCGTCAGCTCCATGGATCGAGTTGGACTAATTGGATGAGTCAGACAGGTTGGACTGGTCGGAGTTTAGGTTGGAGCCAGACTCACTGATGAGTTGCATAAACAGTTGCATTACACGGTTATTGATTAAAGTAGTGATTAAATTTTTCTACCAAACACACAAAATGCAAAAACCTTAAGAATGTTATAGGAGATAATGTTGATCTACAGAGAGTATTTCAAACCAGCAGAGTGATATCATCTATCTACTGTGATGGTAAGTTGCGTCAACATTAAAGCAGGATATTATTGACATAATGCACCGCACATACCCACATCTGCTTTCTGTGTTTTTTGTTAAGTGTGCATTGCACTCTACAAAAGCGTGCAGACTCATAATTACGGTAAGGAGAGTTTTATCTGTTCAAAGCTGCCCGAACATGTAGAATTTTACACTTTTACACTTTTTTAAATCAAACAATTCTGATGTATCAGGGACCATTATGCAAGTATCAAATCTATAATTTGGATCAATATAATAAAACAGCTATTTTTTGTGAGTATGTGCCCAATGAGGGTTGTGTCTTTTTTGGGCAAACATCTGGATAATTCAGATTTCTTCCTGATTAAAACAAAAAAAATGTGTTTAGATGTAAAGAGATAATTACCTGAAGTCATGGATAAGCACATGGTGCCTCTTAGGAATGGGACTTCATTATGTGTTTTCCCTTGTTTTCTATTATATTTCAAATGGTTTTTTTTTCTATTAGTGGTTTTGAAGGCAAAATTATTGGGAGAATTAAGACAGTGCAAAAGAATCACATTTTAAAAATGAAATGAGAGCGCTTAGCATTTTCATACCGCGGCAGGAAGGGTACCCTGAGACAGCGTCTGAATGAAGAGATATATTCATGTGTGGTGATGACATCAGCCAACATATTTTAGTTCTGTGGGAAAAATGTAAAGCAAGTTACAAATCTGTATTCAATGAGATGCACCAACAGTGATGTAATGCTACATAGTATCTTTAAAGTAAACATAAATTAGCTGACAGAAACATGCTGGCTCATTATGTTTGCTATCGATAGTCCAGAACAGATATTTACCCTGAAATATACGTGAAGTATTTGCAGGTCTTCTCGCTGGTACAGAGATTCTTGCAGGCAAAATTATTCCCCACATTTCTCCTCATTTTATGTCCATCTTTTAGAAAGTAAATATGATGTGAGTCCGAAAAACCTGATAAATGAAAACATAAAATAATCGAGAAAAATAGTTAGAGTATAGACAGATTTCTATGACTTCCTCATTATTCATTTCATCTAGTTGAATTTGCTAAATCAATTTCTCATGCAAATATGCTAATATAGTCTTTTAAGTGCAAACATCTAGCTTGACTTAATACAAATGCAGTTTTTTTTTAAATGTATGACACTTTTACAGTCTATTAGTTATTTTTATTCCCCTTAACTGCTGCAATATAACTAATCCTGCTCCTCTGCCATATGCCCCATCTCAGGAAACTACTTGGAAATTGAAAATTTGGACAGTAATTTAAAAAACAGAGGAATTCTTATTCTTATCAAGATAAATAATGTTCTAATATGTGTATGGAGATAACACAGCTCGCCAAAGGGAAGTGCTTACCTAATGATAGCGTTAGATACACACATTCGTTAACGCTGCCATCATTGCAGAGGATAGTCCCACTGTCTGCTTGTGCAAAGTTGTTAATGGTCAGGTTTTTGTCAGTCACTGTGACTCTGGATGAGCTGGAATTATTGGACTGACACTTGCCATTCTCACATTTACACTTGCTACTTGTGCCACAGTATGTATAGGGCCGATTAGGTGAAAATGGGAAAGTGGCATTACTTCCCTCCGGTAGCCATACTGTTCTTTCATGAATATATGCTGCTGCAACATGACACAAACTCAGCAGCAGCAATAGATGGATGAACTGCACCATGGCTTCTGAGACCAAAGACAAAAGTCAATAAATTGAGGAGAGAAATGCACAGCATTTCTCCACACCACAGATGCAGATTTAGCTCACCTAATCATGGGAGTTTTAATTTGCATATTTCCACTTACAGCAGTGAATTACTTAACAACACAATATGCAATATGCTGAAATAAAATGATTCATGTTTTTGATTATTTTTAATGTGACAGGTGGTCATTATGTCATGATAAAGTAATCTATAGTTTTCATATAAACATTCTCTACAGAGAAATAAAAATAAGTCTAATGATACTTGTATTAATAACACTAGGACTTAATAGACTGGCATTTGGACTTAACTCACTCGACTTCAAGTATAATTCCATCATTTATGGATTTTTCCATAATCCATTTTCATTGTATTTCTAATATGCAACAAGGTGCAAAAAATCTTTATACACTGTCTAAACTGCAATAATTGCTCCACAAATTTAACTGCTTCTGTGCAATTATTCAAAAAAGCTATATTCTTTCAACTCTTGAATGCAGGCTATATATAATATGTTACATATATTGTTATATTGTATATATTCTTATTGTTCTTCATACTCATGCATATCTACTGTACATTCTAGCATCTTACTCATATTTTATATTTCTAATTTTATATACTGGTTTTACACATTGTGTTGTAGCATAGAGCACATAGTTTTACATTTTTACACACTTTACACATACATCAGTACATAATTTAAAATTTAAATATTTACATACTGGTGCTAATTGTTTCTTATTATTACTATATTTCTAATTTATATGTTTACACACTTTACACTCACATTGTACATATTTATATTTTTAAATATATTCTCATACTAATGCTAATTTTTAAAAATTATTCTTATCATTTGTATTTCATATTTTACATATTTTTGTGCCACTTGCAGGGATCAAAAGAGTATTTAGAATTCTGATAAAGTGTAATTAAACACTAAAATTACCTCATTCTAACTTATGCTAATGCTGTCTGAATTTTTCAAAAACTTACCCCATCAATGAAGACTTGTTGCTGTTTAAAATGTGTGCGTAGGGAAATGTGAACAGGAATCTTTACAGTGCATCACTTTATAGAGCTGTTTACCTCCTTTTGACGAGAGAAACACGCCCACACCACCCACACTGTGGTGCTCATTTGTTTTAAAGGGGATTTAAAGTGACCTTTAAAGTTGCATGTGTGTTCATTTAAACGTATATATATATGTCAAGACACTGTGAATGTGTAGGCTATTGTGCATACACTGTAATGTAGTGGGAAGAGGAAAACTTTAAGATGCCTGATCATCAGTACATTTTTCAGGTAAAAAAAATTGAATGGTTTATTGGTACGATATTAGATGGTAAACAGACAACAGACAGCACACTCAGTCTACGTGTAAGTCAGATTTTGTGCACTGTTGGTGTGATTAGGGGGTTAGTTTATCTAGTTTATGTTTAAATGGTCTGAAGTGTGAAGATGAGTGGCTGTGTGAACAGGAGGAGTGGAATTTGTGTTACTTTCATTGTCTGATAATCCAGTTTATCGGCAGGATGATGTTTTCTGTATGGATTTAGATTGCTGGATGTCTCCTGATGATAGTTGGTGGTGTTAGACATCATTTGGATTAGACTGAAATTGCAAGGGCAATTCAACTTCTGAAAGGGTTCAGTTCGTCGGTTGGATGTGTCTCCAAGTGTGGTTAACCGATGATGGAGAAGTTAACCAGAGGCTGGGCATGAGAAATAGACCTGGGCAAGATTGTTATCTTGTCAAGTGGGCTCATTGGAAATTGCATAACTACAGTGCAATTACTGGAGATTGACTTCCAATGTGCAATTTTAGTTCACTTATCTAACCACGATGTTTAAAATCTCAAAGACAATGGTATGAGAGCCAAGCCACCGGTGACAGGCCCTGTCCTCTCTGCAGAACACTGTACAGGATGATTGAATTTGCACCTGAGCACCCGAACTCGCAACTTTGCTGCTGGTACTCTTCACATACGAGAGCAGGTTTATTAATTCAGCTAATGATAGGCATGTTTGTGTTTTGAGATGCACAGTGGTGAGGCTGATGGGTAAGGTCGAAGGTCTGTCATTGCATTTACTGTTTGCTGCTGGATCAACCCATATTTAGAATAAGTGACAGAGACCTCTATGTCCATCCAAAACCTAAAAACAGCAACTTCCTCTTTCTACGAAACTCATTCAAATCCAAGGTCACAAACCTAACAGTGAGGAGTGTTATTCAGTGGCACAAGATGCAAACTTGTATTTGTATTTATTTGCATTTATTCATTTTGGACAGTTTAAAACATACAGAGAAAAAAAATAACAAGAAAGACAAGTAATATACAGTGCAAGGAGAGGCAAAAAACCCCAAGGGGTTTATTTAAAGCCTCCACCTAAAAAAAAACTTAAAATACAGGAAGAAAACAAAGAATAATACTAATGATGCCAAACTTAAAGTGTGTGTGTCCGTGAGTATGTGAGTATTAGTAGTATGCATAATAAAACACATCATTTTTAAATAAAACAAATTAGACATGGACAGCAATACAGAAGCAGATTACGAAACTGCAATTAAATGCTTTTTCAGGCATCTTCTGTAACATTGTATGAAGATACAGTTTTTTGCCAAATAAAAGAAGTCATTCCATAATATGGTACCCCAAAATCTTATTGAAAATTGAAAATTGACCAAATACAGTACGTGCTCTCTGCATGATGCTAATCAGTTATTAGGAGGAGCATGTAAATCATTTTGGTTATGTAAGCAGCTGAGACAATACTTCTTTTGGTACCAGTGCTGGCTGTTTGGAAAAGCTGTTGAGGTAACAGTTTTGTCTTTTTCAAGAGAGAGCTGGTCAAGAAGGTACATCACAACATGACCATACAAACAACATACAAAGGTAACGACAACTGTCCCCAACAAAATAGTATAATATGCAGTTAAGATTTCCAAAAGTATCTATAACAAAGTAAAATAATGAATAAGAAGAAAGAATGACCCATAATGTTTTTAATGTGAAAGTCATGGAACTTGTTAACATGTTAGACATGAAGAGAGATAAATTTATTAATTAAACTTATTAAATTCAATAAATATCAGTCATATTTGCTGTGGCTGTGTATCATTCACAGGCATGTAGGCTTGACTAAGAAGATCCTTTCAGAAAAAGAATATTTACAGCCAACAGTAGAGCATTTCTGTCCTCTAAAATAATGACAGCATGATAAATAAATGTGTAAAATGAGAATCAGCCATATATAAACTTTATCTTTTTTTCCTAAAAGACATCTGCTATATTGTTACTGTAACCCTGGTTTAGTATCTCCCTGTCTTTGCAATTCTCCCACTCTCTTATTATCTTGATAATGGACTGTAGCAAGGAGCCCCTGATCAAATTGCAGCAAACACCTAAAAATATTAGTACTAAATGCAGTAAACATACTGACAACAAAGGTCGATACTGTACATTGATTAGTACTACATAAAAATGCAAGTACAAAAAGGTGGAGTGTAAACTGTGGTTCTGTTTCTGTACACAGTAAGATGCTGATGAGGTGAAGATTTGCACTTCCAGTAAGAAAACATTTGACTTCTCCTCCTTTCTGTCCCAGCTGCAGTACAAGCGCATACCTCAGGAGGAGAAAATAAAAATTTGTGGCGCTCAGGAAACGCTCAAACTTAGATCATGGTGCAAACATGTAAAAGGCAGACTTTGTTTCTTTTAGAGATATTTTTGGGACTCAGTCTTAATGGTGCACATTTTCTCCAGGGTTATGGTTATAACACAGACACATTACTAAACATGACAAGTTCACTGTGTGTTGCACATGCACAGTAATGTCCATTGCTTAAGTGCTGCTGTGTCCTGCTCAACTTCAAATTTTCCTTGGGGAAATAAATGAATAAAGGGCATAATTTCTGTCTCTTTTTTATGTTGCCTTTTAATGTTTTCACAGTACCAAACAACTGGTCGGAGGTTAAGGAGCCACTGGACCTCATTGTTTTCCAATCTGGGGACTTTTTCAACGTTGAAGAATGGTAAGGCAGAGTCAGATCCACCTCACCCTCATCCACAGCACTAAACTCTTGTCCAAATATGGTCACATCTGGCTCCAAAAAACAAAAAGCCAATGGCTGAAGTGCCTAACTCCAGGCTTCAAAACAGCGGTCCACTAGCCAATGTTTGATATCACAGTGGCTATGTCCATTATTTTATACCATCCATGTATCCAGATTTGGGTTTTTTTGGCCTTTGTTTGTGGTTAGTTATCTCGTGGACTTTGTTTGTGACTTTTTTTACTTGCTTTATGTTCATTCATGTTTTAGTCTGTTTCCTGCTTTATTTTGTAGGTTCACTCGTCATGTGTCATCCCTGGTTTTACTTCCTGTTTTTGGGTGTGTTTTTTTTCTGCCATAGTTCTGCTCCTCCCTGATTAGTTTCACCTGTCCCTCACTGGTCCTGCAGCGGGCTCATTTGTTCTCACTTCCCCAATTAGTCTCCTGTCTGATACCTGCCCAGTTTCTTTTTTCTTTGTCAGATCATTTGTTTCTGTCTGTGTGGTTTGTCTAATGCTCTCCTTGATCAAAGTATTTCCACTGAGTCCACCTGCCTGCTGACCTGCACTTGGGTCCTCCCTGTGCGTGCTGCTTTGGTCAGTCATGAAACTCTTTACACACTTTATTACTACCTATTTAATTGGTAGTGTGATGAAAATGCATTTCTGCTTCTGTCATTTTGTAGCCAAAAATAATGTCCCTATCTCTGAACAAATGCCTCTTTTAAAGTAAAGTATTTTCCTCTCTCTCTCTCTTTTCTTTCTCTGCCTCTGTCTGTCTCCAGAGGACAAAAAAGATGCCTTGTAGGTTTTGGAGGCATCAGACAGGTAGATTGCCATTTACATCTTCACCAACATGTCAAGAAAATCAGCAACCTGGAGGCCAACAGCACCACGGTAAAAACACACAGAGGCATGCAGACACAACAGCATGCTCACATTCATCAGAACATCCATCCAAACTCCATGTTTCTCGCTCACACATTATGTTCCTGTAACTTTGTAGTATGCATCTGATTGCCCCAGGTCCATAAATCCATAAATCTGAAGGGTTTGGTGTGAATGAAGGTCAATTTATGAGGGGTAATTCAACATCTTACTTGATAGAAACACTGAATGCAAGTTCTTAGAAAAAAGTGTCATTTATGACATTTAAGACGCCATGTTTAGCATTTGAAAAGTTATGACCCTGGCGTCCCACTGTGTATAAAATAATAATAATAATAATAATAATAATAATAATAATAATAATAATAATAATAATAATAATAATAATAATAATAAAAAACATGCCATGTTGAGGATGGCCTGTGAGATTTGTGTATGTCACATCTAACTTTTATATTCCTGGACTTTATTTGTCTCTCTTAATGAACCAGTAAAAAAAAGGTTTTACTCCTGAAATGAAAAAATGGGAGAAGCTCAAGAGACAGCTGCAGTACTCAACTATATCTGCATAATGGATTATGTATAATTGATTAATACATATTAATACATATATAATTGATTAAACATTGTGCTTGCAAAAGAATTCAGCTTCATGATAACACTTCTAATGTGTCATGTCTATAAAAACTCACACAAATATTTCAGAGACTAAAATGTTTAACTGAATTCCCTGAAACAGAAATCTGATTTCTTGCCGTTTTGTCATCAGATTTGTAGTTTTTGGTGTGCAGAAAAGTATTGTTGGCCTTGAAGTAAATTTAAGAAAGTTATTTACTTGAAAAATGGCTGTTAATAAAAACTGTCACATTTTTTATCTCAGGGCAACAGAATATCAATGGTTTTCTACCCACATGTAAAGGGTGGACTGATCCTATTTGGCGTCTTTGTAGTAGACAGAGACTACAAAACTAAAGAACATTAAAACATAAGAATTTACTTTATGTAGTCACATAAGAAATCAGGGTTGTATTTTGGTGGTTCACTGTAGTTCTGAGCTCTGGATGTTCCTGGAACATAACTGGTACAGAAAAGAGGGATTTTCCATGTCTGTGTGTCGCTGGTCATGTTTTCCCTCTCCGCACATTTGGGTGTTTTAACATTGTTGTCAATAGACAGCTCAGCCTTGTGGTTTTACACTGGCCCTGCTTCATGCAGGTGGTGTTAGTGTCATAGCAGCAGCATGAACGGTGAATGCTGCAATGCTGATTTGATGCTTGACTTCCTCCCAGGCCTTCTGTGGATCAGCTGAGTTCTCAATGTCAAACAATGCGTCATAAATCCCAGGGAAAGACTCCCCAGCGTATTTATTATGGCTGCTGGGAGCAAAAATAACATGCCTGAAACAGAAGAGGGGTAAGTGTCACATCAAGGAACTTACAAATGTAACACTTGTTACTCCTCAGGTATTCAAAATGATGGTCAACTGAGTTTTCAAATTTTAAATCATAGCTATATATATATAAATATATATAATATATAACTAATTATAGCTAAAACAGTGATATACGCAGTCCTGACAGAGTATGCAGTATCAGTTATGCAGAATGAAGCTTTAAAAATCATCTTTGATGTATATCCGCAGCCAGTGTAAGAATTACAATCAAACTTATGTCACCTGGTTAGGACCAGATAAGGACACTGCAGCTATGAATAATCACTTTTTAGATATAATCACAAATATGTATAAATAGACAAGGTGACAGCACGGCTTGGGCAGTATTATAGCATTCCTGGAAATGTAGAATACAGACTGTATTATTTTTAATACTGTCACAAATCCAGAAGCTCCTCTTTCTATAAAACTCAATATGTAGAGGATGTGTTGTTTGTAGTGCACATCAAGTACCACCAGAGGTCAGTGTCTAGAGATGGAAATGGCAGCTGACAGATATGACAACAGCAGAAAAAATTTCGGGACTGTAAACAGTTGGCCAGCAACAACGGGGAGAGCCCGTGAGGAAAAACAATATTTTTGCACACCTGACTGAGTGAAGTTGGGGTTAATTTGAACAGAACCAGAGTTGGTGCTGGTTTGAACAGTGGATTAACTTACAAAATTATTAACAAGAGACTTAATTAGATGGTTTTGGTGAGTTTTACTTCATTTCTGTCACGTTTTGATAAAGTGTGTTTTATGGTGAGTTAACAAGGCCGTTAAGCTAGTCTTGTATTTCTCTGAAAATAGATGTGAATGTATTGTATTGTGTATTTTGCCGGAGAATCACAGTCAAATATAGAGCACAGTGCCCCTCTAGTGGTAATAGTGTACAAGTGCTTGACTAGTTGACTATCTAATTGAAGATTGTGTGTGTGTGTGTGTGTGTGTGTTGTGTGACTAACCTGTAAAAGGGTCTACCAGGTAAGCCCAGGGGGTCTATGAACGCTCTCTCCAGATACATGAGCTGATCATTCATGATGCGTACCTGCAGAGGACTGATACACACATTTACACACATAAACACACACACACACACACACACACACACACACACACATACATGCACACACACACATACACACACATTTGTGTCCTTTCAGTTGCCGATTTGGACAGAACAACATCACCTCATCAATAAATGAGTTAAAATTAATGAAATGTAATTGAATTGACACATTTCTAACACTGACAACAAAAACTGACATAACAGCAGGATTCCTAGTAGAACTGTACTGTGCAAGTGTGCCTATTAAATTAAAAAGTACGTTTTAAATCAGATATAAAAAAGAGCATGCATACCAAAATAATTAAGCATTTGTTTGGACAGCTGAAGTGTAAGAAATGTTAAACACACACTTACTCTGCTCTGTTGAGGGTCTGCAGTCGCTCATGGAAGTCCCCAGCTGCAACAGTGAAGTTTTCCACAGCAGAAAACAAAGAATCTAAAAATATAGATAAAAAACATTTGAATGCAGAGAAAGACTCAGAAAAGTCAGTGGGTTGGCTTACTCATTCAAACATTTTAACTTAAACTTGATATTTAATAATCAGCAGAGTTTGCACACACAGAGGCCAAACTCACCAAACGACACCTCATACATCTTCATCTCCTCTGGGTGTCTCTGTGCCAGCTGTGCGATGCTCTGTGCGTACTTTCTCAGTGACTCTGCATACTGGTTGACATCGAGAGGAAGGAGCTGGGAATCAGCCAATAGGAAGATGAGCCCACCTCTTACCCGGGCCACTGCCTGAAGCCTCTTGAAGGAGGGGTCGTAAAACTTCTCCACTATCTCGAAGGTTTCATACACACTGTGATAGACTGGGTAGCTGCTGTACCGCTCTGTTTTCTGAATGCATAAGGGACATGAAGAGAGTCCACGAATAATGCAAACTATCAAACTTATTCTCCTTATATGCACAACCTCTAACATGTAGACTACACTAATATAAATATGGCATTTTAAAATTCACAAGGAGCATAAAAAACCCACCGATTAAAAAAAATCCTGCTGATAAAATTGATTTGCACTGCATTGTACACTCACAATACAAACAGACACACAAATACAGAAATATATGTTAATATTTTGAAAAGTCCATCCTGTAAGTGAGCTGTGTCCCACCTTATTCTTGGTGTATCTGGCTCTACCTGCAGCAATTCCCAGACGGATAAAATAGGCCTCAAAATCACTGCCTGACCCGAGTTTACTGATCCTGCAGTACACCAGAGAGGAGGAAAAACTTATTTAGTGATTTGTTTCATTGATTTCTTATTTGTTAAATTGAGTAGCTGAAGAATTTTATATTCAAAACTAAACACAACACATGGCCACACAGAGACATGAGTTGGAGGAGTTATAGGAATACTTCACCCCCCAAAATCATTTGTATATCAGTTACTCAACCAGAGTGTTACATTGATTTAGGGAGGACTTTCACATACCTCTACAGTGAATGAAGAATTCAAATACTGAGTCATAGGGGTCCACGTTTGACAGCAGCAAAACCACACTAAAACATCTGTTTACGAACTCTCACACAATTCATGCAGTATAATTGAAGTCTAATTTTTCCAGTTGTATGCTCAACACTTCCAACCAGATAGCCCTTTCTGATGGTGAAGTGAAACTCAACTGTGCTCTCTTCAAAGCCAAACTCTCTTGACAAAAACAGTAATTTTACCTCACTGATCACAGGAGCTGCTGGTCTGCTGCTGCTTCGATTGGTAGTTTGTTTGTGTTGTTATGTGAATTTGTTGTTTTAAAAGAGTTGGTCTGGATTCAGCAAAGTCACACAATAATGCAAACAAACTAAATGACTGAGGCAGTAGACCAGCGGCTCAGCAAAATAAAATTAGCAATGGAGTGAATATTTAGTCAATGGAGTCTGGTTTAAAAGAGAGCATCGATTACTTTCACTTGCCGTTTAGTTTTACAATATTGACAATTTAATGAAAATGCATGTTTTTGGGAAGTACCAAGCGTAAAAATGGATAAGTTAGACTTGGATACTGCATGACTTCTCTGTTAATGTGAGAAAAACTAACTTTTCATACATACATTATGAATTAAATGTATCCTAGGGTGAGTTATTGATATACAGTGATTATTTGGGTGGTTAAGGATTCCTTTAAGGTGTTTTAATAGTCTGTATATATCTTTGCACAGAGCATCCACAATGCAACAGAAGAATTAGTAATCATCTTTTGTCTTCTGTTAACTTGTGATTGCAGCATTGCTCTAGTAGGTGTTGAAGTTTTGTTTTGCTTGAGCCCAGTGTGTTTGGTTGTTGCTGTGGTTTTATCTGTTAGTTTGTGGACACCCTGGCCCTGACCAGATTAAGTAACTTTGTACCTGGGTGCATCACGGTCATTCGTCCAGTTGTCCCTCTTATGCCAACTCTCATACAGAGAAACTCCCTCCTCTCCCTCCTCTGGACTGGCTATCTACACACAAATGTAGAAAGAAAGGGAAAGATACAGTGTAGAGGGAAAGGCAGCATGAAAGTGAGCAGTAAATTTTGGAAATTTAAATTTCTTAACTCAACTTGATGCAACACTCCTTTTGTGTGTATTCATCTGCTCACCTGCTTGGTGAGGTCATACACCAAAGTGTGTAGAGACGGAGTGCAGTCAACCCTCAGTGTGTACATGCCTTGAATTCAAATAGATCCATCAACATGCGTGTCACATAACCATGTCAAAACTAACCAGGCCCTAACATTGCCTACAATTTATTGATATTACTGAACTGCGCACACAAGCACACTCACCCTCAATGGAAGAGTCGGCATTGATGTAAGCCACAGCTCTCTCCTGTAGCAGCTTGGCATTATCCTGTTGAGAGGGGCAAAGAGTCATCTGTGTGTGTGTGTGTGTGTGTGTGTGTGTGTGTGTGTGTGTGTGTGTGTGTGTGTGTGTGTGTGTGTATGCAAGGGCGTGAGTGTGTATAGATTGATGTATGAGTACCTCTGCCCATTCTGTAGATCCCTGCAATCCAAACTCCTCTGCATCCCAGCTGGCAAATATTAAAGTCCTCCTGGGTCTCCAGCCTACACACACACACACACACACACACACACACACACACACACACACACACACACACACACACACACACACACACACACACACACACACACACAGAGTGTGCTCACTTTTGACATCATCACCTCACTCACGATTATCACTTTTATCCAAAATTTGACATCTCTTCGAACATTGATTTTTTTTGAACTGCAAAGACCTGTTCAGTGTCACAATGTGCAGTCTATAAGGCAGTGAATCATATGAAGTAGTTTGTTTTGTGATCCAGCAGAGGGCGCGCTAATGTTTCACCCTCAGCTTGACCTGTTACGTGCCCTTTTGACCCATCAGTAATGTATTCAGTATCAGTAATGTTTTTTTGCTATAAAAATGAAGGACACTGGTGACTAAAGCCATCCTGAGCGGGCAATAACATCAAAGCATCTGAACCATAGGTGAATAAGTAACTGAAACAAGATTGTTTATTGATTTTGTACAATGCAGCTGTCTTACAACAAAGGCAAATCTACCGAGTCACCTGCTAACATTAACTTGCCACCCAACTGGAGCAGCAGAATTGTCACAGATGAGCAGAAATAACATAAAGTTAATGAACTGTGGTGAACATTACATTCTTAATTAATTAATTTCATTTTTTAAATTCAAATTCAGGTCATGTCAAACTCGTCTAATATTGATTTTTGGAAGTGACAGCCCCATCACTCACTCATACACTTGTAAAGACATACCTTTATTGAGCAGCCTGCCAGCGCTCCTGACAGTTTCGTGGACCACCGCAGCACCAGACATGGGGTCAATCCCTCCAAACACCCAGGCATCCCTGTGCCCTCCGAGAATCACATACCTGTCTACACACACACCACAAACAATATTTGTATTGTATTCAGTGTTTATTCTTTAGAGGCTACAAATGCTGCCAAATAGCTCATTCTATCACAGAACCTTTACACCAAAAACAGGCTTTTATGTAAGAGACTGATATTTATTTAAGGTAGTTTTGTCCTCCTGTTCTAACCTGTTATCATAATTACATCAGTATAATTGTCCATATTGTGTCCATATTGTCAGTGTTACTTGTGTGTGTGTGTGTGCGTGTGTGTACAATGTCGATAAAGGTTTAGAGCAGGTTGGGTTGAGATACTGTACCTGGCTCCAGAGCTCCTCTTATCCTGCCGATGACATTGTAGATGCGGGTTACCTCGTTGTTAGTGTGGATGTTCATACGCACCTTCCTGAGAGAGACAGATTAAGGAGGGGGTGATACACACAGGGAAGAAAGAGCCACAGAGACAAACAGAGAGACAGAAGAGAAACAGATTTATTAGATTTAAGATTTATAAGATTTCTAACAGAATACAATACAAAGCGCAAGCAGAATTTGTTAATTGAAAAAATTCAAAAGTGTTTTTCCATATGTTTTTTCAATGCACACGTGACATTTCTCTTATGCAGTGACACATACAAAAGGGCAAAGGAGGAAAGAGGAAGGCAGGAGAGAGAAATCCAGCCCTCTCAAAGAGCAGGAGACTGAAGTCCATTATAAAGTGTTTGCACCTCAAAATTCAGTCCTACAAAAAAATAATGAAGACAGAGTAAGAGAATAATATTTGTTGTGGTGGTGGTGGCCGTGGCTCAAGAAATCCACAAGCTATTCATTCACAGATCAAAAGCACAAAAGACCCAGTTATTTTTGTACATCCTTAATTTGTTCAGCTTGTTTGTGTGGGGTGTGTTATGTATGTCTCTCACAAACAGGGGATACAAGGGCCTCCATTATGCGTCTGTTGGCTACTTGCCACTGGGTCATTAAAGTTGTGCAAGAGACAATTCAAACACCAAAACTAGTGCACTAGAATAGACAGTCAGTGGTGACATCATAGATAGTCGCTTAAATGGCTCTGACCAAAACCACAAAATAATGAAGACAGCAGTGTAGCAGGAGAGGAACGACTGTCAACTGGTGACGAAAGAGTTTCATTATTAAGAAAGTAGGTGGATGGGAGAGTCATGTTATCACAGGTGACGCTGACACAAGTGATCACTGTGACACTGGACATTAAAGCTTAATGTAAGCACTTACTGGCTTTTGAAGTCATCTTTGAAGCCTGGACCAATCCTGTACGAGACATTCAGAGCTCCTTTCCAGTTGTTTGGTGGAATCTGTCCTCCCATGTTCCTGTTGGATTGTAAATAATTCACATATTCTGGAAATAATGAATAATCAGCTGCTTATTTTATTTAGGGAGTCCAATAAAAAATTTAGTTTCTTGCCCTAAATTCAGGATTCAAATTAAAACAGTTTTTAGCAATGCTAGCGTCTGTCAATTGGTCCATGCTCAAATATGGAATGGATGGACTTGCAATAGTGCCTCATACTCTACAGGCCTTTAGGGCTCATGTATACACCCTTTAGGTATGAAAATAGATGTGTTTCAAACTTTGTAAACGTCATACTTCCAGGTGTCCTTTATGATGCCATAGATACATCCAGTAGATGGCACTAGAGGAGGAAGTTAAAATTTTTGCACAACAACGACCTACACCACGGTGAAGGCGGTTGTAATGATATACTGTTGATGGAGGCAGAGTTGTAGATGGAGGTGGTCCGTAAGGCCATTAAACACATCACAACATGTGGCCGGAGAATTCTTTTCAGTATATCAGTGATTTGCTCTGTTTCATGGTATCCTATCTAGCTTAAACTACATTACCAAGGCTGAATTGTAAAAACTTTGGTTATCTCTTGACTTTTCATTTAACACCACCATCTGGTCAGGTTTTTTTTTTTTTTAATTTGCCCACTATTTCGCTTTATGATGAAATACCCTTAAAACTGTTTTGTTCAGCCATACTTTGTGTTTTGTAGCATTGTCACTATGTTTATTTTAGGGCCCTCACACACCAAACCAGGTCGACAGTTGGGCAATAGTCGGTTGGTAAATGTCGGGCCACAAGTGAACATTTGTTGCCCTTGGCTTTATGGTGTGTCTCGCACTGTTGGCACTAGCTGTCAGTTTTGGAGACAGCAGAGCCTGTAAGAGAATAAAATCACTCTGTGAGTTCAGCTCAGCGTACAAGAAGAGAAACTGAAGTGAGGAAAGCAAACAGACAGCTAAGGTCAAGAAGCAGTAAGATCCAAACAACGTTTTTATATTAGGTAAAAAATTAGCTATTGAGCTCTCTCCCAGAAATGGTTCATAATTGTTTGTGTTATTGTTAACTGGCACAGTGTAAATATACTTTGTTCTTTCAGTATCAGGTTGTGTTGTTTATGTGCTGGCTGTCTAACTAGCATCTTGAATCCATCCTGTCAGCCTTTCGGTTTTCCTTTTTGAATAATGAGTACTGACAGCTTTGATGTTAGCTAACATTGCTGTAGACTTTTTCAAATAGCACTTTGAATGACTGCATTTGAATAATAGAAAAAATATAAAAGAAAAGATAATAGACATATTTTTACTTCAGCAGATGTATTGCGTCATGGAAGCCAATTGGATGAACAGGAATCTTGGGAAGACCCACTCCATCCTCAGGGCTGAATCTGTACGTATATTCTGCAAGAGAGCCGACAAGACTATATGCTGGTTGAACTCACACATGTATACACTTGCACAGGCTCTAACACACATATAAGCACACAGATAAACAAACCTTTGGCAGGGTACCCTGGTGTGAGTGGGTCTCCTGCTCCATTCAGGTTTAGAACATTTCCCCTCTGAGCTCCTCCACCGGGCAGGTTCCAGCCTTCAGGGTAGGGCTGCAGACACACACACACACACACACACACACACACACACACACACACACACACACACACACACACACACACACACACACACACACACACACAGAGAGAGATAAAGTGCTTTATTTGAATGCAAAGATTGCTTTTTTTAAATCATGGATTGAAATATTGACAGAAATAATTCTTGAAGGCTATCTTGAAAAATCTGTTTGAGATTTCCAATCATATTTTGGATCATGAATTCATAGTTGTTGGTAGACTCAAACCATTGATAAAGCCTTTCTTTAAGGCTTATTGAGTAAATATTGTCCAAAACATATTCAACCTCTACTGCATTAACTATGGCTGTTACACACATATATTAAATTTCATAATCCACATTAACACAAAAATATATCGGTCACATGTATGCAGAATACCTGAACTCCAGCCGCCCAGTAATCTGCAGGGTCTGAGAACATAATGATCCCCTTTGCTCCGGCCAACATGGCGTTTTTCACCTGGTGGAAGAGTAGTGAGAGTAGTGAGTCATTGCAGTGGTGCTCATATCTGTTTGGATCACAAATTAGTTTGATGAATTGTATTTAAAGATCTGTGAGAAAATATTTTTGAAATGTCCATCAGCTTTTAATATGTAAGCTTCCAGTACATTTGACCACAGGTGTAATCCTTTAATTACAACACCCAGTGACTGTTTGAAATCCTTTAAATGTGGTTTTCATGTAGTGTTATGACCAAGACTTTTCCTACCTTATTGCCTCTGAATATTTTCCCATATCTGACAATGACAATCTTCCCAGTAACATTGATGCCCATCTCCCTCTCTAACTGGAAAAAGTCTTCTGTTCGACCATAGTTCACATACACCAAATCCCCCTGGAGAGAGAGACGGAGGATAGCAGGGATGGGTGATGTTTATAGTCAATGTTAATAACTCTTACTACTGCAGTAAAAAGGTATTTAAACACTGTCTTCCTGTTATTATGGATGTTTGTGAGTGTGCATGTGTGTACCTCGGGTCGTCCTTTGGCAGAGAAAGCACTGTACGGAGGTACAATGTTAGAAACATCTTCATAACCCTCTGGAACTGGTTCGGCCAAGGATGTGTTAAAAATCTGAGAAAGAAAGATGAGTGCAGGCTAAACTAGATAAAATTTTGATGAGATAGACCTTTACTCTTTGTAGTACTAAATGCTTTGAACTTCACACTTCCACTCCACCATATTATAAAGGAAAATATTTTTGCATTTATCTCCACTGCATTTATCTGGCAGCTATACCTTAGAAATTTGTCATAGATTAAACTATTGTTATTTAATGGGGCCACAACAATGTTTTTTATTTTTGATTAATCTCTTGATTAGATTCTTGATTTATCAATCTGTTGTTTTGTCAATAAAGTGTCAGTAAATGGTTAAATATATTGATCAGTATTTCCAAACCCCAAGATGAAGTCCTCAAATGTCTTTTGTCCAAAACCCAAAGATATTCAGTTTACTCTCACAGAGGAGTTAAGAAGCTAGAACATATTCATATTTACGAAGCAGAGGATTTTGACTTTTTGTTCAAAATTATCAAATTGCAACTAGTCAGTTAATTTTCTTAAGTTTTACAAACTAATCTACCAATATATTCAGTGCATAATCAGCAGATTAATTCATTATGAAATAATGATTGTTGCGGCTCTGTATAAAATAGTTAAACATTAATTATCTGCACTGCAACAAACTACATCAGCAAAATGCTGCTACAGTCTCTGGGGCCTTTTTTCTGCATTGAGTATTTTTTGCTTTTGACACTTTAAGTACTTTTTTTTTTATTATACCTACATACTTTAACTTAAGCAAGTAGGTCATAATGTTAATGCAGGACATTAACATGCAATGGAATATTTTTATAGTGTTGTTCCAGTACTTTTATTTATCAAATAAAGGATCTGATGCTTCTTCCCCTTCATATAGATTTTCACATTATTGGTCAATACATATCAAAATGAATTCTGTGAATTCCTGCAGATACCAATTGATCCTGTTTTACTGGAGAATTGACTTTCAGCAGTCTGATTTGATAATCACAGACTATAATCACCTCAGGATCTGTGTGCTCTTTTACTGAGTGTTTATCAGCTGAATTGTGTTACTCAATTGGCTGAAATGTAAATACTGATTGTGTTAAGGGTTCTGAATGAATCCCAGTAGCATGCCCAAGTATGGTCGTGCAGTAAACCCTGGTCTGTTTTCTCTTGTTAGCCCATGTGTTGTATAATTATCTCTACTCATAAAGAGGTTTATCTTGCCACAAGGCTATAAAAGGACCTTGAACTGGAATGAACTGTCTTGCAGTGTTGTATAAAGGTGTCCTGTGTGTATCTGTATTATCTCCACGTGGATCCTGCACCTTTATTATCTCCCCAAACGGACTAAGAAATAGTCTGGGGGTTTGGACTGAATTAATGTTGTTGTTTATGTGTGTGAGAAAATCTCAGTTTCTTCAAAACTGTAATCACATCAGGAGTGGATAAATGAGCATTTCATCAGAGAGCTTAAAGTGATAACATGGGCTAGCATCATAAAATTTGGGATCTGGCATTTCTCACTGTGAACATGAGGCATGCAAATTGTAATTTTAAATAATTGAAGTGGTAGCTGTGTGCTGAACTGGCTCTGACTGCCATCCTAATACTGTAATAGATGGGGAGTGAACAGTAATGACAGTAATGCACCAGAAACATGTACAGAGGTTGCAGGACATGTATTTAATAGTAAAGTTGAAATGATGTGGGTTTACTTTATGTATTATCTTTTTCAGTATGATTTGACTGGATGTGTCCGTGTACTGTACCTCACTGCCAAGCTGATCAACCAGTGAGATGTAATTTGGCTGTGATTTGTTGGGATAGGACAGCAGTACGTCATAGGGCACAATCTCCACTGAGTCCAGTCCAAACTCCAGCCACTCTTTCCTGATCTGCTCTGCATATCTCAGATTCTGCTCTGTACCAGCCAGGTGAGGGAGTTGTGTAAATTTCCTACAGAGAGGATGTCATCAGTTAGTCAGGGGGCTGGCAGTCACTTACAGAATAAAAGTGTTGTCCTTTGTCCAGAGAGCACTCAAACTGAAATGTCCAGATTTGCTAAAGCCAAGACTTTTTAAGATATTATTTTTAAAAAATAATAGATAAATAAAAGTAAACAATATATACATGCAAAGCTGTTGATCTTCATGTCTGATACCACATACAGATCACACAAACATCATGGTTCATAAGTCCAAAAGACCCTGTTTTGCAGGTTTTCACTAGGGGTGACAGCGATAACGTTTTAATCGCGATTAAGGTTCATACGTAACCCGTTTTTTTTGTTATCACGTCAATTGTTGTTCAGTTTTCCTGTCTTTAAGAAGCTGCATCAGGTTTTAAAGTTAGAGGGATGATGCTGGTATCATATGGAACTAGAAGACCTGACAAATCAAGTGGTACCAGCGATGTCATGCTAGCTTCATAGGAAGGGGTTGAATAACGGCTCAAAGTTCATCTACATTTTGACGATGGAAAAGTGGCTTGGTCATTCTAGAGGTGGTCCCTTGACCTCTGACCTTAAGATGAATGAAAATGAAAATTGGTTCACTTGGGTCCCCATGAGTCTCCTCTTTCCAGCCATGCCCCCTTTATGCAAGTTGTGTGCAGTTTTCAGTTGTCATTTGATTCCTGATCAAGACAGTCTGGTAAGAATTGCTTTACCTCGTCAATATGGACTTCATAACTGTTTTGAAATGCAAAATAATGGAATGAAAACAAGTGATTAAAAATGTGATGATTTGCCATTAACTATTACAATTCTGCGATAAATCGTGATTTAAAAAATTAATCGTTTGACCGCCCTCATTTTTACTAATCACAGCAGCAGTGCAGTTGTTTTTAAAAACATTAAACAGCTCTGTTCTATTCAAGTTTCCCTTTAAGCCATTACAGTGTTAGCTTAGCTCCTTTCGGTCTATTGTCTATAATGGCTCTCTAGAAAATCTACCGTGGTGCACAGAAAATGACAAGTCAGAGTCAAGGGGTCTCTAATGCAGCTGCCAGTCATGTCAATCACGGCTTGTGAAAGGCTGTCAATAGGCAGCACCGATCAAATATGACTCCTGATTCTGTTATTGCATTGCTTATTTCAGATGTTTTCAGAAACACATTTAGCCCCCAAACCCCTCTTGGGGCGCCACTGGACAGGACAGGATTGGTGTTGGTGTTGCCTTTTACCTGAGATGCTCCCTGATGTGATCTGGCCGCATTTCATCCAGAAACTCCCTCAGATACTTACTGGAATCACTTCTATTGGCACTGTTTGAATGTGTGGGCTTTGCAAACCAGCCTGCAGCGCAGACACACACACACACACACACACACACACACACACACACACACACACACACACACACACACACACACACACACAGAGTACAAGTTGGACAAAGCAGCAAGAGTCATACAGACTATCAGTAGCTGTGTCACTCACTACCCAGTTGTGAGCAGGCAGATGTGAAATGTGTTAGAGCAGTGACAAACTAAAGCTCACACACACAACGCACCTCCAACGCTCAACTTTAACAACACTCTGTTTATTTGATTGTTCATAAGAGTAATTACAAAGAAATTTAAATGAAAAAACAGATTTTATCTCCTCATGTTGTGTGTCTGTGTATGTTATTTCAGCAACTACCTTCACTTCTATCTATATACTTATTATGGTCAACTTTTTTATTGGTATAACACTGTTACACAAGGGACTTTTCATCAGCAACAAATACATGGAGCATAGTAGATATCGCTTGTGGATTATTACATAACTGTCCAGTGTGAGGTTTTGTCGTGTTATCATGTCTTACCTATGATGAAGCCCAGCAAAAACAAAGCTGTCACAACCACAATCCACCCAATCCACCGGATTAACCTGCTCTCCTTCCTCATGTTAAAGTAGTATTTCCCAGAGGCTTCCACTCACCGACACGACTGGCTCTGCAGAGCGCACTCACAGAGATAGAGATAGATAGAGAGTAATTTGTTTAAGTAGTGCACAGTGGGTGCATGAGAAAGCCAGATAGAGTGAGTGAGTGAGTGTAACAGAGAGAGAGAGAGGGGGAGGAGAGTTTTTGTTCTTGGCAAAGAAAGAGTTGGCCAGTAACAAGTTTCAGAGGAATACAAAGAGGAAACCCATCATCAGTATTATTTTTGGCCAGTAGGCTTATGACTTTTTTGTGCACCTTGGCTGTTGCTGACTCAGTATTACTTAACCTGAGACTCAATGGTCAAGGATCCAAAATCCAGCCAAGAACAAGCTGTAGTGCAGAAAGGAATCAAGTGGGAGTCTCTACAGAGTACACCGAAACAACCTCTACTCAGCTCATGTATAACTACATGCAAGAATAAAAAACAAAATTTTGAGTCTTGAACTTTATTTATGGTGTCCATCCTATTTCAGACAAAATAAAAGGAAAAACATCAGTGGATAAGTGGGAAAACAAATACAGATGTATGCGAGTCAGGTATGATTTGGCCTTTACAATCAGCACAACATATGGGACATTTTTGACAAAAACATAAGACTGCACCTTCCACCATCATCATCAAAACACAGTATGAGGGAATATCTTTTGGAAGAATAATGCTCTTCCCGTCAGTAAACTTTCAGAGACTTCCCAAAGAGCAACGAGGCTTAGTACTTAAAATGAACACCTCAAAACCAAACTTGACCCATCTGTTTATATTGTTTTATCCTCAACCGTCTGGAGAAGTTAACCTGTTTACGTGGCACTAAAACACAGCCGTATATAGAGGGATGGTAGATAAGAAATTGTAGTCCATTAACATTAGCTGCAGAAGCTTTTATTCATACATGAAAATAACAAATTAGACTCACCACATCATCATATAAATGGAGGCCCATTTCTGCCGAGAAAAAAAAATGCATGAAAAGCTATATATGATACAAAAGAACTACTCAAGTTAATCAATAGTTGGACTTACTGAGTCAAAATTGTGATGCAATATCTCATTATTTAGGCTTACGCCTGGGCCACACTGTTTGTGTGAGCAGTTTGTGATGGCCACCTTGCAGAACTTTCATACATGCGGTGTACATACATACATATACAGACAGCATTGTTGCTGCAGAGCTGTCTGCTGCCATGAGTCCTGTATTTCCTAAATAAAAAAAAGCCGGTACTACACAAAATTGTGGAATTGTGCAAGCCATTGTCAACAACACAGTCCTGTAAAAAATTCACAATAAAAGCCTTTAATTTAGTAAGTCAAGATTTAGACTTATAAAGTCAGCCACCTGACCAGTCAAAACTGATTTACAACAAATATTTGTTGGTATCATGCATGATATTCCATCTTTTTTTCTCTTTTACTGGTTGTGTCAGTCTTCCACACAGCTCCCCAGACTAATCCATGCTTGCTTACTGCAAATTCAGTCAACAAAAGTTGACATATAGTAAGTCAGTCACCAAAACTTAGATCAATTAACAAAACAGACAATTAAACTGTATTTAAATTATAAATCTAACAGAATTAGGTATATTCATGAGGATTGTGGCAGTGTATTAATATTCGGTTCAAGTTTCAGTTCAGGACAAAACTCAAGTTACAGCGCTAGTGTATATAATCAAACATATTTTCCCACACTATACCACACGCGGGCCTCTGTCGTGCTTGACCCCTCCTGGTCCTGTGAACAGCTGTGTGGGGTGTAGAACGGCTCTTTCATCTGGTGGGCTGGACCGTGAAGCGGGGAGGAGGCTCTCTGTCCTCAGGAATGTGGGGAGGACACAGGCCACAGCTCTGCCTCATCCTCAACACTCTGGAGAGAAAACTTTCATGAAACCAGCAGCATTGAAGTGTTATCGGGAAGCTGATTCTGATTACATTTAAACTTATTTGTTTGGGTACCTACATTTTGCTACTGTAAGACTTATATAGGTTTTATTACTTTTACAAGATCATATAACCGTGACTTGGGGTAATGATTAAATCATAAAATGTGACTGCAGGTTAATACACGACATTTAAAGTCACAGTATGACATCTTCTCTGCATGATTTATTTGGCATTTTTTGAGGCATGTGCAGTATAACTCTGTTGAGAAATAAACCGGTCTAAAACTGTTGGGACATCTCAATAGGAATCAAGTATTTTCATGACTCAAAAAAATGTTTTACTAAAAGATCACTAACATTTTTTTTGCCCAAGAAGATGAGATTATCATGTAATCTTATTTAAAATATTTCCATAAAAACAATATACCTACCTACCTTTATGGTTTGATGATATTCTGTAGATATTTATAATAGTATTATTTAGTCTTTTTGGAGGGTTTCAACAAATCACAGTCAAATCGCAGTCACTGCTTATAAAACAAAACAGATGTCAAACATCTGAAACACAAAAAATTATGTTTATGGGGATGTCACCACTGAAGAAATCCAGTGTACTTTGCATCGACTGGAATAAATATACTTAAATATTAAAAGTGTACCCTGATTAAGAACATGAATGTTAATAATCTAGAAAAGAAAGAAAAATCCAGATTAGCAGGAATTGAGGAAATGACAGCTTGAGTTTACCCCAAACAATCAGTTAACGTTACTCCGCATTAAGAGGTCACTGTTGGATAATGATTAAGATTGGTCAGACCATTGGTGTTAAACTTCATATCTTTAAATGTTACAGTTCCAGTTGAAGATAACAACGGAAAATAAACAAGTTTGCTGCTTTCACGTGTCTTTGCAAGTCAAATCACTTGCCAGTTGTCTACCTCACAGCGATTGTTGTTAACATGACGTCACAGTGATCTGGATTATTGCTGCCTTTTTTACCTCCATATTTTATTATCTTGGTATACTGCATGGCTAATATATCACACCCTTCTGTGACTATTGAGCTATTAATTTAAAAACCATATGCATTACTATTCTGCAATACCTGCCTCCAGTCTGTGATTAGTGCTCTCCACAAGATCCAGGAACATAGCTGCAAAGAGTGAATGCTGTAGCATTAAGGTTTCCCTCTGTTTGGCCCACTGTGGATGCAGGTGTCCACAAACATGAGGGATCATGTAAACACAACTTTATTTTATTGGTCTTTACATGTTTTTTTTCTTCAGCATGCACATATGTGTAAAATGTCCTTTATTTCAAAATAAATCTCAGGTCAAACAGAAATCTCTCATCATAGATTTAGCGGCATTTCTTACTATAAACACAGGATGGCGCCACCAGCATACAGAGATACCATGTAGTGCTTGGTACACTTGTAAAGTACTTGAACTTGCAGTCACGTGACTCATTTACCTTCAAGATTAGATACTTAATCTACAGATGTATAAACACTATAGCAATTTCTATAGGAATTTCTAGGATTTAGGTGCAGTAAATTGAGACTATCATGGTTAATAAATCATTTAATAAGAACTAATTTGGGGCCCTTTGGTACATAATTACTTTTTAAATTTGTTAATAGAGCTGTTATAAATGCTGACAAATAATTAATATATGCTCATTTGTCTCTCATTTCCTAATAAAGTGTCAAGTCTGCAATTATAAATGTCAATATGTCATTTCCAAAGGGTTTTAATCATAAAATGTACAAAAAAACTTACTAAAACTAAAAAATGATTTGGGCCCAAATTCCATGCAGCCTTTCACTAAAATTAAATAGTAATCCAATGGCTTTACCTGACAATTTTTTTAACAACCTAATAACAGATCAACGAATTATAGGCCTGGCTGATTATTGGAGCCAATATTTGGAATATTGCTTATTATCTGTATCTGTGTTTTATTATAGCCCAGTGATTGCCAATAAAATTAATTAATTAAAAATAAATTAAATTAACTAATTAAATTAAATTAATTAATTAAAGAACGTGTCAGCAGCAAACTTTTACTTTGTAAAACCTCAAGAAGCTATATTTTTAATATTTATTTTTAATTTAAATTTTCACTTGACTTTATAAAAAAAGTTATAAACAAAGTTTGTGTTGTTTGTTAAATTCTGATTATTGACAGAAAGTTTTTCACTTTTATTGTAAATGCTTATCAGTTTTCCAAATATCGCATTTTGGTCTCATCATTTATAAATAATTTTATCAGTATCGGCCCTGAAAAACAATATTGGTTGACCCCTAATTCTTAATAATGATTTTGAACTTGTTTCTGTGTCTTTGTGGTAGTTGTGTCTCTTTGTAGTTATTTTGTGTTCCTTTGGAGTAATATTGTGTCTTTTTTGCTGGTTTTGTCCCTTTGTGGTGATTTGGTGTCTGTTTGTTTGTCTTGCCCATTTTGACATTATTTTGCGTGTTGTTGCATGTTATTTTGAGTGACATCTTGGAGGTGAAGTGCAGGGGTGGGTGTGATTTTTTAAATAGTTTTCTGTGTCTTTGTAGTACTGCTGTTTGTTTTGCCTCTTTTTGCAGTTATTTTGTGTGTTGTTGCAGTTCCTTTGTAACGCTGTGTGGTCTTTTTGTGTCTGTTTGTGGTCATTTCTAGAGTCTCTTCCCGGTCAGTATCAATTAATTTGAATGCCATTTTGCAGGTGTGCTCTAATGATCCACGGTGGCTTATAAATATGTGTTTAACCTTTTCTGGGCATCATAGGTGAGTGTTACATCCACGGTTATAAGTGCATTTCATTGTTAGACTGTGGCGCCCTCTAGTGGCGCAGAGAAGTAGTGCGGACTGGTGTTTATTGTTCCCCCGCTGTTTGTTGGTTAACTTTATCCACCCCAAGACAACTTTTACTCAAAAATGCTTTACCGACACTGCTGACTTTAACGTCCAGACCTGTCGTAGAGCAAACTTTAAGGACATGAGGAGAGTTTTATGGGGAGCTCCTCGCCGCTGAGACTTGTGGGGGGATGAGAAGTCAAGCTGCGCTCAGAGCAGACAGCAGCAGCGGCGGAGAGGAGGAGTGCAGGGGGGGACGTAGGGAGCAGACGCCGGCCGGTGTGTGGACGCTGCACAACAGGCACACAGCTAGAGACAGAGCTGCAGGGAGGACGTGTCTTCACCTCTCAGCCACACCGAGGCTTTTGGTGGAAAAGTTTGGGCAGCTGCTGAGCCAGTGGAGACATCATGGTTGTGTCGCTGCGGAGCTGGGTCGCCAATGAGGGAGGAAAGCACTTAGTCCTGGTGGGAAACTTTTGTCAGAGATTATGCATCTGTTCGGTTGCACCCATATCGTAGTCTGTTAATAGATATGTTTATTTTACCTGCTCACGAGCTGCTGTAACATATTTTTTTTTAAGATAACTCGCACATTATGTTCATGAAGTCCTGGACCAACTTCGCCCCTGAGGGGGCACTGAATGAGTTAGTTTGTCAGTGTTCTGTAGTGAGTTTATTGTTCTTTATGTGCTGTTTTCATGCAGTCTACGACAACAGTTTCATGCCATGGTTTATATTTTAGTATAAGATCAAATTTAAATCCTGAAATATGAAATGTAAATGCACATGAGATGCTTTTGACAGCCTAACAGAAAACATTACAGATGCTCTAACATGTTATGTCCAATGTCCTGATAATAAATTACATGGCTGTAGCCCAGACTTTACAGTACATCCTGTGCTGTGTGTGTGTGTGTGTGTGTGTGTGTATGTATAGATGCTGTGGCTGGCAGCCAACACCTGGCTGTTCCTGAAGACCTTCCTGCTGTACTCCACTGGACAGCAGTATCACTACCTCTACAAGATGCTCGGGGTAAGACCTGACACACACTGCATTTATGATTTTCCATCTGTGTCTCAATACTTGACACTCAGTGCTTTTAAAGTTTGATCTGTATTGTTGAACAGGTTCAAACAATGCAACTTGGACCATTAAATAACAAAATATACTAAACAAAAGTATATACTATGCTAGTACTATAAGAGGATTTGGTTCGAGGTTTCAGATACAGGTTTGTATTGGTTTATGTGCTTATTTATTCCCTGTATTATCCAAAAGTGGGTTGGGAGCAAGCTTGAGAAGTTAATTTTAATCGGACAGGACACTGTTTAACACATTTTACAATCCCATTTAGTAAAACATGATTACTTCCACATCATACAAACTCTGATTATATGTAAAGATGAGATGGATCATTGGATATTGACATGTCAGTGTATGAAAAATACCGCTGTACATAATCAAATAAACTAGAGACCATCTTTAGATGGGATCACTTCCACCTTGATATGGCGATCTGCAACATAAAATGTTTGTGTAGCCGCAGTGTTCAGTTGGGAGGCCGATGGCCCGTTCCCTGCCTCCCACCCCTCTACTTCCAGCTCTCTCCCTTGGTCCAAACCCATCGTCGAACTCAAATTTAAGTTTGAGCTCAACTACACGCCTGTAAAGTTGCACCTGTCACAATTATGACACTATTGCAGTGAAAATATTTGTCCACAGATGACAGACAGACATGTAACCACCTGGTAAGGTACTTAAAATCTTGTCAGTGGTAGTCTCCGCTAGAGTCTGTGTCACTGGGACTACATTTTGCCATGATGACACACACACACACACACACACACACACACACACACACACACATGGACTCAAGGAGTGAAAAATATACCAGCCGTCTTGACGTATCAGCTGGTAAAAATGTCAGACTTACATTTAACTGCGTAATTTTCTATGACATTAGCTGTGTTCAAAACTGTTACATATCACAGAAATAGTGTTAGTGTAGTAGTGTTTGAAGTCTCAGCGGTTAATTTCGTCCACTATATAGTGCACTATGAAATACCAACAATGCACAGTATAATGTGCCGCAGTATATAGATTCTTTTGCACTCAGCCCTGTTGTCAGATGGTATTTCATTTTTTTGGACCTGTTAAAGCCCCTGCACACCTGTTGTCCACCCACACAGATGCTTTCACTTATTGTGCTCGATCAGATTTCTCTTAGGACTGTGTTTGTTCGTACACAGGGTGTGGTTATGTAGAAAGAGATTGATCTACATTCTCCTTGTTGGCAAAAAGTGTCACAAAACTTGTTAAGTCATAGTTCAGATAGAAGAAAATCGACAAATATAGATTTTCAAAAGCAAGACTTGGGGAAGAAAACAGATTACAGTTGCAATAAGTTGCACCCAAAACAGTGAGTCACACTTATAGAGAATAAGAATAAAATATTTACTAAACTGGTCCCCATATTGGTCCAATGGTGCTTCACAGTGACTTCCCAGATGACGATAATCAGACTGCAGGTTTTCATCAGTACGGGGACTAAATCTGTTTCTGAAGAAACACGCCGCTACGGTCTTCAGAGACTTCTATTTATATCACAGGAGCACGTTTTGTGATGGATGGTCAACTGTCACATGCAGGGTTTAATGAGTCTGAGTTGTGACTTTAAACTCTGTGATGGCAATTAGCCACATCTGTGTGTGTGTGTGTGTGTGTGTGTGTGTGTGTGTGTGTGTGTGTGTGTGTGTGTGTGTGTGTATGTAGGTTGGCCGGTCTGTTCAGGCCAATAGTGAGATGAGCCTGGGCACACAGTCACACACAGTCACACACACACACACAGAATCAGGAATTCAATTTTGATGCTCATTGACTTACTTAGTGTTGGTGTAATTATTGTCACAAGTTTGTGTGTGTGTGTGTGTGTGTGTGTGTGTGTGTGTGTGTGTGTATATTTGCATGTTTGTGCCAGTGAAGATGTTCCTTGTTTCCAGAGCAAATCACCCAAATGTTTGACTATTTAAGCTCAGACACTGCCTGTTGCTCTCCACCAGCTATTTGCTCCCTGATTATGAAGAGCCGTGTTTGTATGATGTCACTGAAGAAAATACAAAGTTTAGAATGAAATAAGAGGAAAGATTAGATGAGGCAGCAAGCAGCATGTGTGAGCTATTCATGCACTGCCTGTACAGTGGGAGGCACAGGGGAGAGAGGGGCAAGTGTGGGCACGCTGCTGGCTTCGGCTGAATGCCTTGCCAGAGGGCTTAAGTTTATGTATGAGTGTGTGTGTGTGTGTGTGTGTGTGTGTGTGTGTGTGTGTGTGTGTGTGTGTGTGCGTGTAAAAGATGGAGATGTATTTCAAAGCTTTAAACCGATGAAGGGAATTTAGGTTTAACTTCAGAAAGCATCTTATCTTATTCATCTGTATGGTTCAACGTGTGTGTGTGTGTGTGTGCGCGCGCATGCGTGTTTTGGTTGTTTGGGGTGTTGGGGATGCACAGAAAGCAGGATATCAGATCTCCTGCTTGTGGTTTTGCCGTCAGCTGCTTTTCTGTGGGAAGCTGAGTTGAGTGAGTGTGCGTGGGATGTTTTTAAAGGGTAGAGGTATCAGACTTTTAAGTTTGCTGCTGTTAGCCTTGACTTGCTATATGTAGATTCTCACTTTGGGCTGTTTATGTTCTCAATTCTTAAATGTCAGAAACCCGTCAGTGCGTTGCACTGTGGCTCCTTGTGGACTGTGGTTAGTTTGTCATTTTGCGTATCTAAACACTTACAGTTACTGCTTGTCCTGTTGTATATTAACATGCTTAGTGGTGGCACTGGCAGTGTGTTTTTTAATCAGATTTTTAGTTGTTCTTCTGATTAAAACAGCAAAAATAGATTTATATGCCTTATGTTGGTGGTAGACATGGCCAAAGGCATTGTGTTTTTCAGTTTTCCGTCTGTTCGTCCCATTCTATGAATGCAATATCTTAACAACGCTTTGAGAGAATTGCTTTAATTTGACTCAAACATTCACTTGGACTCAACTGATTGAGTCCAAGTGAACTGATTAGATTTTGGTGGTCAAAGGTCAAGGTCACTGTGACCTCACAAAACGTGTTTTTGGCCGTAAGTCAAGTATCCATACGTAAAGTATGACAGTATTTCACACAAATGTCTGATAGAATAAAAGTCAAAGGTCAACCTACAATGGCCCGATCCCAATCTCTCCTGTGGCTGTACGCTTAGTTTTTAGTAAAGCTGGTGAATTGTGATGCAAATACAGTAAAAGCGCAACATAATGGTCAAGTTGGTAAACATGACTAGCATGCCTGGCTAATGCGTTCATGCTAATTTGTCTGCAAAAACACTTTTCTGGCCATTAGTCAACGTTATACACTAAAACTGACGTAATTTGTTTTGTTGGTGTAAATACGTTTTGCTGCTGACCTCCAGCTTCAGCAATACATTTCTAAGCTTCCACAATCTAGTGAATGTAATACACTGACTTTGAATAACAACCACATACATCTCAACTTGGAGAAATCCGCGCTATCCCTTAGAAAGGGACAAGTGCTTTAAGTGTTTTGAAAAGTTTATGTAGCTTTCTTATTAGCTGACATAAAAACAAAATTTGAATCCACTAGCAGTCACATTTTCAGTCTAAAAGGTGAGACAGTTAAATGCTCACAAGATTTTTGGGATGGAATATCTCATAAAATGTTGGACTACAGTTTTGCACATGACTTGTCTCCCTCTCTCTCTGTCTGTCTCATATACAACCTCACACACCTCCTTCTCTCACACTACTTGTTTCAGTTTTTAGATATAATCAGAGGAGACGGCACCAGCAGTGCTCAAAGAAACTGCCAAGAACATGTTCAAATGTGCTGAGTTTAGTCGATGCCAAAGTTCATCCAGTGTTTCCGCCTGAAAACAGTTTTGATTATTTAACTGAAGTTAGAGATTTGTAAATCCAGATTACATAGTGCACATCGCTCTCGTGCCACCTCAAGTAAATGGCACTCTTTTCATCCTGGTTTCAGGTGCTGTATCAGACAGACAGGGTGTTCTGAGATGCAGTAGAGATGTAGGATAGGACAGGATTAACTTTATTAATCTCCTAAGGGGAAAGTCATTTGCCACCATGGTCAACATACAACAAGACATAAGGCAAGTACAGTACAACAATAAAAATAGCACGAGGCATGGTTGCTGAAAGAGCGTAACAGCCCACCACAGCAACAATAGTAAAATGATAAAAAGTATTCATACAACTGCCTCTGAAAATGAAAGAAAAAAAGATAAATAGAAAAAAATAAATATTATATTATTTATGTATCATTTATCATTCATATTTAATATTTGGCAGTCCCAAAGTGACTTACAATAAGGTACAGCACGGGCCACAATTTGAGTGTGCCTCAAAACATAATCAAAAATACAAATGGCACAAATAGCACGAGGCTTGAAGGTGCATGAAAAACATACAGTCTAAGTGCTTAAAAAATGAAATACATTTTTAATTAGAAAGCACAAGAAACGTTTTGAGAGCTAGAGAGAATCTTTGCAGAGGTTTCACTATGCAGACTGGCAGACCTGCCTGACAGTCGTCAAGGCGAGAGATGATCAGTGACTGTTAAAGGAGCTGAACGGTATACTCAGTGAGATAAGACAAGATTTTCTTCACATCCATGGGTATACAGCACAAAGAAACAGCAGGTTTGGCAAACTGTAGTGGTGAGTTTTCTTTTGTCCTGTATTGAAAACCTGTCAACATTTAAGATAAAAAAAACCCCACTGAGTAGGCCCATAGTGTTGGAGCCCTGGTTTATTAACGGAGGAAAACAAGTCAAGACCACCTAAACAAAGATAAAAAACAGACCCATGCGAGTCCAAACTGCATGACATTTTATGATAAAAATGTGGAATATGCAAACCATAGGCACTAAAACTAATCTGATTCACATTTTGTTAAAAAAAATACACCCAGAAAACAAATAAGATTCCTATTTATGCATCACTTTGCATACATGCTGCGTATATATGTGTGTGTATATATGAGAAATGTCTTGATAAAATAATCCAATGGGCATTGCAGAGGTGAATTTTATGTGTGGGAATTTTCCTTTTCTATGATCAAACAAATCCAAACAAAACAAACTAAGGAGCTGGAATCAACATAACCATCTTATTCAACACTTCTTTATTGCACAAGCGATTTAGTGATATTCCCACTGCTGTGGTCGTGAAAGAAAATCCTAAATCCTCTGAATTGCATTCAGCAGAGGGGTGCTGAAGAAATAATTAGAAACTTATCTTCCTCTTATAAAATTTAATTTTCAAGCAAAAAATGTTATCACCTCTGTCATTTTAGATTTTTAAATTATATTTTGAATTCATTTTTAAACCATTACTAAAGTCTGTGTGTGTTGTCCCAACAAAACTAAATGTGTGTTCTATTTAAAGGCAAAGCTCCAGCAGAGAGATGCCTAAAGGAGAACGATTATTAGCTCCCCATACTGAGAGGGACAAAGATGGTGTTAAATAACCGTGTGTGGCAGGGAAGTCATGCCTCAATCCCTCAGTGCACACATTGAATTGCCTAAATTCTGAATAGGATCAGCTCAAAAGTTTGTATCTTAATCTGCCGGACCCTTATCACTTTATATCCGCTGTATCCGGCCTCATGACAGCAACCTGCCTAACAGTGTGTGTTTGTGTGTCTTTCCCAGCTAGGACTGTGCATCAGCAGGGCGTCTGCATCTGTGCTGAACCTGAACTGCAGCTTGGTGCTATTGCCCATGTGTCGCACTCTGCTCACCTTTGTCCGAGGAACACAAATGGTAAGAAAGAGACAGAGAGGGATGGAGGGGGAGGGAAGAGGGAGGAGCGAAATATAGAAGGAGGGAAGAGTGGGTTTTTCACTTTGAAAAATTTGCGGCAAAATCGAGCCTATGTCGCTTTAAGAGATGTAAAATGAAATGTGGGGTTTGATCAAAAATATGTGATGGCGTTCTTTTTAGTAGTTTTTCTGTAAATCATATTTGGGAAATGAACTGCTCAAGTGCGCTGTACATCCGCAAACATCCTTATTGTTGATGCATTATTGTCCAAATTGTAAATATAGGGAGGGAAGATGATAAGTTGAAATGATTCATGTTCATGTGTTTTGTTTCTCTTGAATCTTAGCCACAAAGATAATACTGTTTTACAACACACACACACACACACTGATGCAGGTATCGAGCAGAGAGACACGGAGACTGCTGGACAAGAGCAAGACCTTTCATGTTGCATGTGGAGTTGCCATCTGCATCTTTTCTGGTAAAACTCACTTATCACAGCAGCTCGTATGTCTATATGTATCCCTGAGTGTGTGTTTCAGTATGTGTGTATGTGAAGTGTAGATAAATGGACCCAGCCTGGCTCAGCATTCCTGGCGTACCAGCTGTGATGTCCCCCCAGCTGGTCGTGTGTGTGTGTGTGTGTATGTGTGTGTGTGTGTGTGTGTGTGTGTGTTGTTGCTTTTGTAAGTCTCCTCTCTCATGACATCATGGGAGCTTCCAGCAGCTGTGTGTCCAATGGGTCTCTGCTTTACAGGCTCCTTCCTCTAATTCATAATGTTCTGGCTTCATATTTGTACAGTAACACGTGAGTTTTTTTTTTCTCACGAAAAAAACGACCAGCACTAGCCACCTACATATACCCACATGTTGTGTGCTTTTCCTCATAGTGATCTAGTCATTTCATACAGGTCCTACTCTGCCTTAAAGATGGCAAATTTGTAACATCGTGTGCAATGTGCTATGACATTACTACACAGGGATTTGCAACCTCAATAACTACAGGTCCTTAGAGGCTTATGACTATTTAACCCAAAGAATGTAATACTGTCAGTTTAAAGAGTCAAGTCAAGTTAAGGTAATTTTTTTTATAAGGCCCATTATAACAAAACACAGTTTGCCCCAGAGGGCTTTACAGCATATGACATCCCTCTGCCTTAGACCCTCGCATCGTCTAAGGAAAAACTCCCCCAAAAGCATAAGTTACAAATGAAAATGTTAACATGCTGATTTTAATTAGTTACAATGTTTAAAATGTTCTGCCATCTTAGTTTAGCGTGTCAGCATGATAACATTTGAAATTGTGACCTGGTGATGATGTGAGATGAAAGTTTTGTGTCAATTCACTCCACATTAAAGCATTTATATATATATATATATATATAAAGCATAAAGAACGTTCTGGCATCTATTCTGCACTATTACATCATCTGTAAGCTCAAGTCTTCTGTCATAATCGCCGTTTATTCCTCAGCTCATCAACATCTCCCTACAGACACACAGACACTCCTCTTCCCTTTAGGCAAAGCTCTCATGTTCTCACTGAGCTCCACAGTTATGAGACAACAAATGACAATGAAGACAGAGAGACAGCAGGGATGGGAGAGACAAATAGAGTAAGAGAATAAGAGAGAGAGAGGGGGAAGCAGTGGGAGTGGGAAAGGATGTGAGTGAGAAAAAAGGACCCTTGTGTCTCATGATTACGCCCTCTAACTCCATCAGCTGTCGAATGGCTGCATGGTTAGCCTATGATGTCAGGGAGATGTGTGCGTGTGCATGTGTGTGTGTGTGCGCGTGTGTGTGTGTGTGTGTGTGTGTGTGTGTGTGTGTGTGTGTGTGTGTGTGTGTGCTCGCGTGCCAGTGAGTCAAGAGGATGTTTTGCTGACTTTCTGCTGAATAGACAAAGAGATGTTTGTGTGAGTGTCTGCTAGAAGTTCATCTTGACCTTTATAATTAAGTGTGCATGCATTGTTAGAAGTAAGAGGCTGGTGTCTGCTGGTGTGTGCACTCAAAAATGTGTTTCTAATCAGTATTGTGTAACACTTTCTCTACTTCTGTAGTTGTGCACGTGTCTGCCCACCTGGCGAATGTCGTCAACTTCAGTGTGAGCTACTCAGACGACTTTCCTGCTCTTAATTTGGCACGCTACAAAGGAGAGGTGAGACACAAACACTTGCACATTTTGTTCTTGATGTTTGTGAGGACCCTTATTGACTTTATGCATTCCATGGCCCCTATCAATAACCATCATAACAACATGTCTAATCCCAAATCTGGATGTCATCTTCATTTTGCTTTTGATAGCCTACACCCACTAACTAGTAATTAAATGGTTAACTTTATATGGGGTTTCCAATAGATTTTGTGGTCAAATTTCACACCCAGAAATGTATCTTAATTTTTCTCTTTGTATAATAACATTGTCGAATATAACTTGTACTTTTGCATTCATTATTTCCAAACAAAATAACTTTCGGTTTTATTCAGATTCACTGATAATTTGTTTGTGTCAAAACACATTTTTAATTTACTCATTTCTTCTGTGACTATCTACAAAAGCTACTTTAAGTTTTCTCGGAACAGGAAATACTTGTATCGTCAGCAAACAAAACAAATTTCAATATTTTTGATACATTATGTATGGCATTTATATATAGAACAAACAGTTAAGGACCAAGTACAGAGCCCTGAGGGACTCCACAAGTAATACCCAGACATTTTGATTTGTAGCTTAATCATCTATCTGCACAAATTGTTGTCAGTTACCTGTGTAGCTTTCCAGCTAGTTTGGTGCAACTCAAAAATATTCTTGCTGGTTAACCAATTAATGGTTAACCATTGACATCTCTAGACCAAACACTCTGGACAATCTCCTCAAAGGCATACATGGTGTTTCACTCAGTTGAGATCATGAAAAGTGACAAAAGTTTTTTTTTTTTTTTTTGAAGAATGATAAAATACAGCGAAATAAAGAGGGTAGTATCAATCTTGACCGTCAACTCTGCACACCTGGTCAAGCATTTGCATAAAATGGGCAATTATTTATTTTTTGTGTTTCTTTCCCAGGACCCCAAGCTGATCATTTTGACCACAAGTAAGAAGAACTACTCTTTCTTATACAGTATAGACTATAGACCAGAGCTGTGTGTGTGCATGTGTGTGCTGGTATTTGTTACTTGTGTGGCGTTGGAGGTAGTGAGTGTGTTGCAGATTAGAGTGGCTTTATGCCAAGAAGAGAGGAGGAAGTCATGCTGTGTTTGCTATGTTTAGTCCTTTCTTTCTCTTCTCTGTTTTTTTGGTGTTTGGTGGGAAAAAGGCCTCGTAGAAAAAACAAGATTGACTGCTTACTGTTAAATCACATGAGGTTTCGTAGTGAACAGATATCTCCCTCATATGTGTCTCCCGTGTGTGTGATGTTTTGACTTTGTCTTCACTCTCTAATTGGCTGATTCTCTCAGTCCCAGGAGTCACGGGCGTCCTGTTGGTTCTTATTCTCTTCCTGATGTTCACATCCTCCTCCTACTGCGTACGGTAAGTCAGCCAAACCACTACTTTAAAAAGTTTCCCTAAGTCTAGAAAATCACTTTTTATATGTTGTAAGTCTTTCAGTAACATCCGTAGGCTGTGCATGCAAAGAAAAAACTTTTTAGTTGTTCGCGGTGTGAACAACTTTCATTGTTATGAATAGGAGCCATATTGGCGCATGACATCCAATTCTCTTAACACTTTGATACCTGTAGCGACATCACTTGTCTTGTGTTGCTTTCAGATGCCTTTCACAAGTATTTAAACCTTGAACTCTGAGCAAATAGGTGCGATTTCTTTTAAAAAACATGGGGAAAAGGCA
Organism: Plectropomus leopardus; assembly: GCF_026936395.1. Classification (NCBI taxonomy): domain Eukaryota; kingdom Metazoa; phylum Chordata; class Actinopteri; order Perciformes; family Serranidae; genus Plectropomus; species Plectropomus leopardus. The sequence continues at coordinate 14,998,077 of NC_142181.1, forward strand.
GTGAGCAACTCTGTAAGTGTTGCAGAATTATTATATTTTTCAAAGCAGTTTTTCTAGGCACTCTCCTTTTTTTCAAATAATTCATTTATTACTAATTTTCAGATAATTTTCTCGAACTTTTTATTAACTTCTTTCTCATTTTTGGGTCATTTATTCTTTTGTTGCATATTGGCCTCTTCTCATATTTTTGAAAGAAATCAAGCCAACGTCCTCATGTTTCTGTGTTTGTGCACACGTGTCTCTGGCTCCATGGATATCTACTTATGCCATGTCTGTTGGCCATTGTCTTTCTGTCCGAGTTCTCTTCTCTCATCTTGCTTGTGTGAGAGAAAATTGATGGAAACCATGAAAAGACATGCTAACAGAGGTCTGTTACAGAGCAAATCCTCACTAAGTTTTCCACTCACAGCTCTGTCATTACTCGGGTCATGGTGGGTCACGCACTCTGCATGTGTGCATTTGTGTGCAGGTGTGTGAGACCTGAAGTGTGTGTGTGCATGTGCTGTCCTTGCTTTCTTCAGTAATTGAACAGAGGATAAGAGGCTTTTCCAGACCACTTAAGGCTTTAGATAAGAGTTTGGCTAAGTGGCTGGAGCAGTGGGTTGAAGGCTGCTGTGCACCAGAAGAATACCAACATAATGAGTCACGCTGATCCCCTGATATTAACACACATTAATGCTCCCAAGGTTATTAATATATTCTGTGAATTGTAGCACTTTACATCAGCATTTGCACCCTTTAACATCATCGCTTATTACATACTTTTTGAGGAATTTTGTCCACGGAAGAGGAAATGGGTATTTAATAAGTTCATCTGAAAGGAAAGGCAGGGGAAAGAACATTATTCAAGTTTGTCTGTGTAAGTTGAAGATAGCCAACCAAAGGTCGTCGGCATGTGATCAATATTGCAAAATCTATTAGTAAATTAGCGTCGCATTGAAATACAGTTAAAATTGACATAAAATATTTCTTTGACACTTTCTTAACTATAATAACTTTAAATCACTCAAAGTTTATGGACCAGGCTGTACAAAAACAGGATATACTTTAACAAAAAAAACATGAAAGCAGTTGCAGTAAAGAGGATGAATACAGGGTTTGATTATGCTCATTGTTTGCAGTGTTTATGGGGGGGTCATTGTGTGTAATGACCCCTTTAATATTGACCTCTGATGTCCTGCTTACTCAGGCTCTGAGCTGGGAGTCTGTGCGTCTGGTCCTGAACAAACTCTGACCTCGCTTTCTTCTCTTGTTGTCTCTGCTCTTTTTGTGTCTCTCGCTCTTTTGTTCCCTTAAATCATGTTACAATGTTAATCTTCCTCATTTAAATCTGTTTTGGTCACCATGCCTCTTGTAAAACATCATTGGTTTGATATAGATGTTAGATTCCTTGAAATTAATCATATATGTGGTTATTTTGCCTTTTTTTTCACAGATTGTCAAACTACGAGATCTTCTGGTACACACACAACCTCTTCATTGTCTTCTACGTCATCCTCATGGTGCACATGGTCGGGTAGGTCTCTGAGGCTCAGGCCATAAATGGCAGCATTAAATCTACGTTTGTGTCTGTGTATGTGGTATTTATCTCTGCATGAGTCGGTGTGTTTTTCTGCACTGTTGGTACAGTTTCTTTCCCTCTCAACCACCACCTCCAGAAGACAAGATAAGAGTTTGCTTCACATGTGAATGTCAGCAAAAATTGGAGCCTCCCACTGATGGCTGGAGACATCTCTGAGCTTCCATCAGCACCTTCAGACTCACTGACAAAACAACAAGAAACCATGCAGTATTTTATTGGCTCTCTTCATTCAAAGCATGTTATTTTATAGTGTCATTCAGTAAGAAATATCAGATCAACACAAAATGTAATTTAAATTCTTGTTTTGCCAAGTGAAAGTGAAGTTTTCAGAGTTTTTAGGGGAAATTGTGGTGCAGACATTTCTTCACTGACAGTCGTTTAACTGTTGAACTGGGGTTTACTTGTACGGGCCTGTTGTTTTTTGCAGTGTTTTGTTATGTTATATTTAGTTTGAGTGACTAATGTTAACTGACAGCTTTTAAAGACGATGTCAAATAGCTGAATTTGTTTGTAATAGTTTCTTGATGGAAATTTTTAGAGGTCACATTTATGACCAAAGGCTAAACATACACACAAAAAAAAAACGCAAACACAATCACACTAATGTTAGAGCCAAGTTTTCAGGACACTATCTGTCGCTACAATTCATCATTAGGATAGATTTATCGATTTAATGATCAATGATCCATTATCATCAATGCAGTCTCAGAACCCATTGGCTATTGGTCTGAAGACGAAAAGTCTATTGGGGTGAAGGCCAGTATTTCGCATTGATAAAGTTTAGCTCGTGCATTGATAAAGTGTAGCTCGATCCATATTTCCATCTTGAAAGTATGACTTTTTTTTTCTAAATTCCCATGGAAAGTCTGTATCCCCAGTTTGGTCCAAACCTCCTTTCTTTTTATAATGACAAGCAGATATTTACTGATTTCTCACACCATTGGCAGGCCTCTAAATTGAATTGAATCAAAACCATGTTGTTTCAGACTTTGTGGTATCAGCAAATTTTGTTTCATTGTTCAAAGAATCGATACATCGACCCACGATGAAAGTCATTTACACCCGTCACGACCTGCATGCCTTTGTACATTTTCAGTGACTTTATGCACAGTCATTTAAAAAAAGTATTATAATATAAATGCCACTATATTGCCATTCCATAACATTAACACATGCAAACTACAAGCATGCCTGTATTTTATTATATCAGGGTGTCCGAAAGTGGCAGCAAAAAGGGGATCAAAATGCTCCTGTTGGTTAATATAAACATGTCATGCACTTTATGACCTTTTTCAGTACCACAGCTCAGGATATCTAAATGTTACACTAAAATTACCAATTTAACATCAACTATATTCTTGTGTTTTCCATCAGAGGAGCTCTGAAGTATCAGACCAACATAGAGGCCCACCCTCCTGGCTGCCTCAGAGCCAATCAGAGCAGCACGGAGCAGCAGGGTGAGGAGCTGGAGCAGGGCGAGGATGAAGAGAGGAGATGCGGAGAGGAGGCTCACTTCCAGCCACACTACCCCCAGGTGTGTGTGTGGGGGGGTGGGGCAGTGCATGTGCATTACATATATCTTGGCATTAAAATTGATTTGTGTGCATGCTGAATGCAGTGTGTGTGCCTGTAAGTTTGTGTCTGTGTTGCAGAGGGTGTGTAAGACGTGTGTTTGGGAGGTGTCGGAGGGAGTTGGACCTGTTTATTAGAGGTGTAGTGCTGTAAGGGAGGGGCAGGATCCTCTCTACATCAAGGCCTGTGTTTGTGTGTGTTTCTTCCTGCGTGTGTGATTATGTGTTTGCACATGGTCGTTAAGCAACGAGCTGGTTCCATAAAATCCCCCCTGAACCCTGATTGAGCTCTGCAGGGTTTACTGAAGTTGTTAGCAATTAGTCTGCTACAGGTAACTGCCAGCAGAAAGAGCAGACACACCGCACACTGTGATTGAAAAGTGGAGTAGGTTTGCATGTTTTCTCATGAACTCTTTGATTCAGAGCCTCCTTGTGTTTTGGGGAAACAAATTGGAAGAATAAGAAAGCCTTTATACACAAACTGATACGCCTCCTGTGTCAGGGCTAACGCCGCACACTTTCAGTGTCACACAGGCTGTAATTATGAGCAGCGTAGTGGAGAAAAAGAACTACAGAAATGGATGCAAACCAATGACAAAATGTCTAGAAAGTCCATATCAGAGGGTTAACATTAGCGCAAGCTGTCACATCACTTAAGTTAACGTTTTATTTACAACTACTTCCTCATGAGGTTACATGAGGTTGTGCATCCATGGTCCCTCTGACACGATAATCTTGATAATATCCTGTAGTGTGTAATTTGCCATTATTTTCAAATATTTGAATTTAGAAACAGAGAGAAGAACATCAGTGAAGTTTCTCCTTATGCTCGTAATGCAATGCAATTTCCAATTTAGGTATAACTTTAAAACTGCATGTGAAACTGAGTGGTGGATCCAACTTCCTGACAAACTTCATAATGTTATTTTAGATCCCATAAACGTAGAATCATTAAAGAAAAATGCCACATGAACATGCCTGAGTGACACACATACACATTCATATGTGCAGACTGAGAAGTACGTTTTAGCCTTAAAGGAAAGCTAGAATCTGCTACAGCTTGGGGTTTTATTTTTGTAGCTGTGACTGTTAGTTTTATTGGTCATGTTATTGTTACTAAGTACTCACCAAATTAATTGCTGAGAGCTCTGAACTCATTGAAATTGTCCAAACAAACATAACATCAAGCTGTCTGTGATTGTGTTAACATAATGTTGTAGAAAGTCTGTGAGTCTGTGCTCTCTTTGTGTATTTGCAGACGTGGCTTTGGGTGTCTGGTCCTCTCTGCCTTTACTGTGCCGAGCGTTTCTACCGCTACATCCGGAGCAGCGACCCGGTTACCATAGTGACAGTCATCAGGCACCCCTGTAGTGTCATTGAGTTGCGCATGCTGAAGAAGAACTTCAAAGCTCGTCCGGGACAGGTAAGAAGATGCAACATGAACATCTTAGTTGTATTTTATCACTTCACTGTTTATTTAACCCTTTATAATCCGAGCAAATTGGCTTGATTTCTTTAAAAAAAAAACATGGGATAAAGTCAATGAGCATTTTAAGAGGAAACTACTCAAAAACTAGCAAAGCATTAGTTAAAAGTACAAGAAAACAACCTTAAAATTAGCACAAAAAACTATGGGAAAGTAAAAAGAAAAAAAAATTCTGATAATTAGAAATATATTCAGAAAATAAGTAAATCTTCTTTCTTGCAATTTGCAAGACATTTCTCAACAAGTTACTCATTGTTTTTTTTATTGTGTTTTTGAAAGAAATCGCAAAAATCTGCACATCTTTCAAAGGTTTAAAAATCTGGGAAAGGTGTCTGAAAGCAGTACAAGAAAAGTTATGGCGCACCAGGTTTCAAAGGTTAATGATAATACTTTATTTGAGGAGAATATGAAGTCCTTTGCTGTGGCTAACTCTGTTTCATGTCTTAAGTTAACAGGTTCATCTGATTCTGTCTTCTGTTCTCCCACCTTTGTTTCTCTCCCCCTGTTTTCTGCCCACATGCTCCCTCTTTAATCCCCCCCCCATCTCCTCTCTGTCTCAGTATGTTGTTCTTAACTGTCCAGGTGTCTCTTCATTTGAGAACCATCCCTTCACGCTCACAACGGTAAGACTTTATGCAAGGCATTCCTCTCTCATGACACAATGCCAACACACACATACACACATATGCTTTTACAGGTTCTTAAACTTTCTTCCCCCTGGAGAGGAACATGCAGTTCTTTGTCTCTACAAACATCCCGCCCTCCTCTGCTGCTGGCTGTTGCTTGAGTGACAGCTGGGTCATCCAGTAATATTCTCTTTCACATTGTTTGTTGATGTTTTCTGATTTAGTCCAGATTGTATGAGAGAAATGCATGGGACGAACAAACAATTTACAGTTTAATCAGCATGAAGGAATTCAGGAGTCATTCACACACACACAGACACACACACGCACACACAGCAGTATGTGCATGCCTATGCCTGGTGTGTTATGGAGCTTTGAGGAGGAGGGCAGGGAATCACACTGACAGAGAGCAGACAGACCCCTGAGGCTAGTAACGCCGTCTGCCAACAGGAAGGCTGTGTGTGTCCGTGTGTGTGTGTGTATTGTTAAATTTAATGAAAAGAGTTGTGGCTATGTATTGTTTATGTGCACTGGGTTGTGTGTGTGCATCTTTTTGTCTTTCTGTAAGTTGCACATATATATGAGTCTTGGACTTTCCACAAATTTAGAGTGTGTGTACTTGAGTATGTACGTGTGTGTGTTTGCTGTGACTCACTGTCTGCTCTCTATCTCCTTTCAGTGTCCCACAGAGAAAAAGGAAACTTTTGGCATCCATCTTCGAGTCGTGGGAGACTGGACTGGTGGGTGCGCACACACTCACACACACGACATAAGGGTATTTACGTAGGCTTACTGTCCATGTGCAGAAACACACTGATAAAAAGACATTTTCTGTCCCCGATCAGAAGTCATTTTGTTTTGTCTGTTTCAATTTAAAGGTTGGGAAATAGCAATTATGGCTCATTTTTTTTAAAAAACAAAACAAAAAAAACCCAACTCTTATATGCGCCTATTGTTATAGGAAGATATTGAAAAGATATGATATTGAATGATGATGCAAGGGTGGGGGTGGGGAGCGGTGGGTTCTGGGACTTTGAGTCCAACGGACATATTATTTAGTTGGGTTTAGTAGTGAGTTTATGGTGTGCCATCTTGTTCGTAGATGGTTGAAAGACGTGTGTTTTGTGGTTTGGTTTTGGTTTAGCTATGTTTATGTCTCCTTTAGGTTTGTTTATAACACACACACATATATATATATATATAACATTATAACATTAGCTCATTATTATGCACTTGCTTACAAACACTATGGGATCATTCCAGATGGACAGGGATAAAAATAAAAGATAAAAAAGATCCTAAGATGGTCGAAAAAGTATATTAGGAATCCCCTTTTTCTAACATTGCCGTGTTACATCTCAAAATAATTTGTTATATAGATTTTAAAAATAATTTACCAGATTTAATGTCACACAGCTCAGGATAGGGAAACCAACAAAACAACACCAGTTTTCATTTACCACTTCCAATAAAATGAAAAATAAAGAAGCTTTTTCAAGGCAAACCAATAAAAAAATTAAATTTCATACCAAGTGGCAGTAAAAAAGTCCTACAAAGTCTTAACTTTAACTTTCTTTAAACTGTAGGAACCCTGAGTAGTTCTTTTTGGGATGTTTTTGACTTTCAGGATTCGCTGTGTTAAAGGTTCAAATATATCACCTGCACTTAGAGAGAAAAGAAAAGGTCAGTAATGTTACTATACTTTATTTTTTACTTTTTCTTATTTGACTGTATCAGTCACATTAGTAAGCAGCTCAACTCAAAAGGGACTCACTGCTAGAGGAAGCTGTGTCCTTTGGGAGCCTGCGACATATGCAAGAACATGTACATTCATTCCACTTGCTACTGTACATTTCCACACATACACACTTTCAGAGCATACAGGAAGGGAAGTCGATTTGTTTGTGTTGGCCCCTTAATCTGCCATGACCACATGTTGTAAGGAAAGTTTGGAAAGCATCATGTTGGAATGTATAGAAACCTTTAAATATGGGGATATTTGTACAGTAACGTTTGCATGAGAATCTTTATGTCTGTTCTTTGAGAGTTAGATCAGTGGATGATTTAATGTGAAATGCAAACCTCTCCTGTCCTCCCCTCAGAGCGGTTCACACAGCTGTTACTTCCTGAACCAAGGATAGATTTGGAGATCCTTCCCATGGTGCAACAGAGGAGATACCCCCAGTACGTGTCTGTGTGTGTGTGTGTGTGTGTGTGTGTGTGTGTGTGTGTGTGTGTGTTCGTGTGTGTGTTTGTGTGATTTGGCTGGCTGACATGATTTCTCATGAAGGCTCGGAATCAGAGGGTCAGAGGTTTCGACCTCCTGACCTCTGACCCTATGCTCTTCCTGCTCTGTGTCTGAGAGAGAGATAGACAGCGATAGACAAGGAGATGAGTTTGTTTTGTGACAGTAAACCAGAGTTAAACAAACCATCAAAAACCCCAAACCCCCCTCCCTCTGTTAAGCAGGCTAATGGGTACAACAGTGTCCACTTATGGTCTGAGGGGTGAGGACTGATTTCACTTTACTTGAGTAGTTCAGCTAGTGTACATGGGTGTTACTTAATTTAGTAAATATTTTGTTTGATTTTATTCATAGACTGTATAAAAATAATCAACATAACCACAGTGACAGCACTGATTGGTTTGTTGGCTCCCGTTTTGAAGCCTCAAGTTTGGCTTTTTTGCCATCGCCATCTTGGAGTTTTGGAGCCAGAAGTGTGGAAGAGTAAGCGGTAAATCAGACTGCAGTCATTTTAAAACAAAGATCGCATGACATGGCCGCTACCAAGTCCCTTCTTAATACTGCTTTTGCATTTTTATGCAGAACCAGCCAAAGGCATCATGCACCCCAGTGTGTGATTTTAGAAAGCATGCCAGCATCGCAGAATCAGTCTATCACTCAAAGTGGCCTGCCCTTACTTGTGCATATCTTTAAGCCTTAAAAAACTGGAATAAAGTTTGAAAGCAGTACTGACTATTTAAGACATCACATGGTTGTCACCAATAAAGTGGTAGGTAAAGTGAGTACAGTTGGTATTACTCATAACTTACCTACCCTGACCTAAGATGCTTTTAAAGAAGTACGTATTATCTGTAATATTGATACCAGTTTAATTTCTGTTAGGACGTTGGTTTAAAACATGTTTAGCCAAGCTTAGTATAAAGAATAGAAACAAGGAAACGGATAGTCAGGCTTTATGAAAAGGGAAAAAATGTCTTTTTAATAATGCAAAGCTGTCAAACTGATGTTATACTTACTTGACACAATGTTTTTGGCCATGAACTAAAGTAAATCAGAAGTATTTCTGAGCAGTGCTTGTGATAATGTGACAGTTAAACTGAGCCAAGCTTCACTTGGCTTTGTGGTGAGTGTTGGGTTGTGTAAACGCTGTTGTAACATTACCAACAATTTCCTGGGCTCAGTTATGAGTTTCATGTGTAGTATTGTCTGAGCATATTTTTTGTATATTTTCCTAATGCAGAAAAATGTTTTGGTGTCACTCTGCTACGCAATTCTGTATGTGTGTGTGTGTGTGTGAGAACGATATGTCTGTGTGTGTGTTTGTGTGCTTCGATGATACAAGTGTTTAAGCAGCTGTTGTAGAGATGACGGGTGTGTGTTCAGGGGATCAGACAAGCTGCACCCAGACTCTGAGATTTCAAATGCAGGATGTTTATCTGCTTATGTGTCTGTTTGACCCTAAGGGGAAAGTACAAATACATGCATGTGTATATTTTTCCAGTTTCTTTGCTGATTGTCTGTTGTGTTTTTGTCCACACTGTATGTTCAGGCTCTACGTGGATGGTCCCTTTGGAAGTCCATCAGAGGAAGTGTTTAACTACGACGTCAGTGTTTGTGTTGCGGGGGGAATAGGAGTCACACCGTTCGCCTGCGTGCTGCATGCTCTGCTGTGAGTCATGAAAAAAACAGAGAAACATATATTACATACAAATGATGAACACTTTGAGCAGTGTTTCTATGCTTCTCCTTTCCTCCCCGCTGTGTACCCAGTGACGGCTGGACGGGTTTCAGGTTGCAGAGGTTGTACTTTGTGTGGGTCTGCAGGGAGCTCCAGTCCTTCTACTGGTTTGCTGAGCTGCTGTGTGCCCTTCATCACAAGGTGAGGACGGAGTCTGCATGCTATATTGATTAATACATGTTCAACTCAACTGTGATCCATAATCAGAGTTTGATAACTGTTTGACCGGTATCCAGTGTTTTGGTGTGCTTGAATGTCAGCATTTGGTCAAAAGGTTCACTCTCTGAAAGAACTTCAGTTATTTTGCATATCTGATCTGAGCCACTGCCCCTCAAAATGTCTCTGCACGCCCCTGCCTTTACCGGAAATTAAGCCAGTTTACCAGCAAAGATTTTCAACTTGCCATAGGCTATTGGTGTAAGCAACTTTCCATTCCTGTCTGTGTTTACTATCAGTCAGGTCAAGGAAGTTTTCCTAGTTTTAAGGGGAGGGTGAGAGGTTGAAAAAGAAAGCATATAAGCTAGGTAGTTGTTATTGTGGCGCTTGGGCTTTTAAAGGGACAGTTCACCCAAAAAATCAAAACTATATTTTCCCTCTTAGCTGCAGTGCTATAGTCATAGAGATGTCTGCCTTCTTTCGAATGTTATAGAACTAAATGTTAATCGGCTTGTGGAGCTCAAAGCGGCAAAAACTACATTTGAAAAACTCAACAGAAATGTCTCATTCCAGAAATCAAAACTTCCCACAGCAAAGTCTGTGGATTATCTTGAGTAACCAGGTCATGATTTCCGGAAAGAGACATAGCTGTTGAGTTTTTCAGGTGTATTATCTCGGCAGTTTGAGCACCGCAAAGTGACCATCTAGTTCCCTTATATTGGAGAGAAGGCAGACATCTCTGACTGATATATCCAACGCTCTGCAGCTCACACTAAAACAATCTAGGTGGGTAACAGCACTACAGGAAAGAGGTACATATGACATTTTTTGGGGGGGTGAACTGTCACATAAAGTACCATTACAATTAAACGAAGTTTGTATAGAAATATTGAGTAATCAAATAAAAACACTTATTAGAGCATGCTATCAACCCCTGCATAACTCCAACTACAAGTTTGCTGTCAATGATTTGGTTTTTTTTTTGGAAAAAATATAAATTTTTGTATTTATATATATATATAAATACATAGCTGTATTAAACCAGTCAGCAGAACAGAGATTTTTTAAAAAAAAATTAAATGTAAACGTTTGAGGTTTTTTCAGTGATATGGACAGATTTCAGATTTATTGGGTCTATTGCCATCTTGTGGCTGTTATTAATATTACCTCTCTTATTTCAAGGAAATAAATGTTGCATTTTATTCTAAATATCACTGATAAATCTCACTTGAATAAGACCAAATACATGCAGCACCACTAAAACTATGATATATCCATGTCTGTGTTTGCCATTTAGCTTTGGCAGGAAAACAAACCGGACTACTTTAATTTGAAACTGTACGTCAGTCAGACAGACAGCCTGCAGGTAGGTGTGACACTCTCTCTCTCTCACACACACACACACACACACACACACCTAGCTTTTCATGTTCATCTTTTCATTTCAGTGTCTGTGTACTCATTCATGTCTTCATTCAGTCTTAAAAAATCTAGCCCACTAGAGGGCAGTGAATGACAGCTAAATGACAGACAAACTAAAGCACAAATAAGTCTTGAGTTCACTGAGTGTTCTCTTTTTGAATTATAGGCTACGGTATTTATTGTTGTGTTAAATTGTTTCACTTCAAGCACTTTTGTAGGAATCCAGCAGTTTTATACTCAAACTATCCTCACCTCTTTCATTCTGTGGCCAGCAGCCATTAGAGACAGTTTCTATAAAGAAACAAAATACCTCAGAGAGCAATAAAAGAATATCTATAATAACAATATAATTGATATTATCAATTGTTCTGGCATATTTCCCATCATATTCTAAAAAAAACTGCTAATATTTACTCCAATTACTAAATGATTCGCTTTGTCAAAGTTAATCCAATGATCTATTTAAGATGTCAGACATATGTGTAGATTAAATAGAAAATGCTACGCAACACAGCTTTTCAAATGCAAATTCTGCCCCTGTCCTAGTCACTTCCTATTTAATCGGTCATGTGACCTTTGAAAAACATCTCCTCGTTAGTATAGTGGTGAGTATCCCCGCCTGTCACGCGGGAGACCGGGGTTCGATTCCCCGACGGGGAGTGTTACACTTTTTCACATACCATTACACCATGCTAGTGTTTACAAGGAGCCATAAAACTGGTCTTTCACGACTCTGAGGCGTGCCACAGGAAGCACATCGACTGCGAATCAGCTTAGTAAAAGTCTGTCTTTGTCTGTTTTAATGTCTCATGCTGCTGATTTTGGAGGGTTCCAGCTCTCACTCTGCATAAACATCCAGCTTTACTGATCTCTGACAAGCCCTGATAAAGGAAGGAAATCAGATAACACTACTTGGTGTAGCCTAACCTCCCTACAGAGAGATCCTGACCCCTGTCAGAGCCGTGAAAAAGGATTAACGCAGGACTCACAAAAAGACAGCATCATCACACTTTGCCTGACCTTTGTCTCACACCCATGTCCTTTGTAAATGGCCTGACATTTAGTGAGTTTATTGGGTTGTCAGTCAGTGCAAAGAAGTGAACGTGTTGGATATGTTATTTTGTTTCAGTAAAAATATCCTATTTAGATTGTAGATGGATAATGCAATCTGCTTTAAATATGCATAGCTGCCTATCAATGGAGAATAAAATAACATTGTCAAAACTTCATGTTCTTTAACACTTCTTCTGTGCAATACATAAAAAAATAGTTTGGCACATACAGAAGCTTAGATAAATGTAATTTATCTTGTGGCCGATGGATCTTAAAGGCAATTTGAAATTTGTTTTTTCTGAAATAGCTCAATTTTAAACTGAATGATTCAATAGATGAGTAGCGAATTTGGCTGATACACAAACAACCCACGGAGCTCTTTTTTTTTTTTTTTTACTTAATCCCACCTCGTCAGTCCCTCAATTTGCTTTGCTTCACTGATAACTGTCCCCAGCCTTTTGCACTACAGATAACATTTAATGACCCTTTAACTAAAGAGCAAAGACTGCTGCTGCAGCTGGTAGGTTAGCAGGGGAGGAAAGACAAGTGGAGGAACTTTAGAAAGAGGAAGATGGAGAATGTGTTGTCATGACTGAGTGGGATATTTTAACCTACACATGTCAGATTCATTTGTTAACAAATCCGCCACATCAACTTAAAAAGTAATATGATGTCAGCTTGTTTTTTCGCTGCCCCATATGACCAAAACAAATGATTTATTGCAGGTTTGATTTGATTATTTACCTTCTTTTCCAGAGCATGTCTGAGGAGAAGTACCGCCCACTCACCTCAAGGCTGCTGGTCGGTCGACCCAGGTGGAAGTTACTGTTTGATGAGATTGGGAAGTCCAATAAGCAGTGAGTATGTGGGAATGTCCATGGGTGGATGAAAAGGCCCAAATGCACTGAAAGCATCTGACACATGAAGTACAGCAAATGTTTTAAATGGCCAAACATGCACTAAAAGCATAATGAGGTGCATCAAACTGACTAGACGCCTCTACTCCACTGAAGTTGTTTTGATTTTTGAGGTTGTAAATGAGGACCTAGCATTTAAAGTCTGAGAGGCAAAGAGACAGAGATGCAGAAGTGCTGGTAGCATAAGAGACCCACATCTGCCCACCCAATATCTATGGTTTCATGAACGTTTACAGACATCTACTGGTCAAAAAAAAGTTACCTGCTTTGTAGACCTAACTACAGCAATTCATTCACATAGTATAGAGTAATGATTAGCTGTGCTTTACGTGACTTCCACCCACTTGGATGAAAAAATAAAAGATAAAATGAGATTGCTGGTCCCTTAAAAACTTATGCTACTCTACATATAAATAGCGTCCTTTTGCTAAAATATGGGTGTTTCTGTGTTGCTGGAATTCCAAATCAGATGTCTTTGTACACCTTGAAAGCATCAATTGACTCGTGTTGAATGAGGCACATCAGTTGTTATTTTCAGTGCGTTTGGCCTTCAGACTCCAGAGTTCTTACATCTATTCACTCGTTCTTTTTACTCTGTCTACTCTGTCTCTCTCTTTGTGATTTCAGTAAGCGAGTTGGGGTTTTCTGCTGTGGTCCAAAAGGTATCTCCAGGACTCTCCACAGACTGTGTAACTCTGCTCGATCCTCTGGAACAACCTTTGAATTCAACAAGGAGTCCTTCAGCTGATCAGAGTTGGTTCTACATTTTGAGGTCAACCTCACTGAAAACAAGAGCAACTTTGCCATTTGATGTATATGAAACTTGCCAAAATAACTTGTGAATTCAGAGACTATATTATTATTTCACATGCATCCCCACCCATGATTACAAAAGGCCCAGCAGGACAAGACCTTAACCTGCAGCATGAGACTTGCTCCGCTCTACAAACCAGCCCAACCCCCAGCTGACGGCTTGAAAAGCTTCAACATCTGAGAAAAACTGAAGACACCAGTCCACTGCACTCATAATGCTCTATGTTTCTAAAGTTAAAGCTAGATTTCCTATTTTCCCTGACTTGGCCCTCTGTGCAATTAATTTGCTTTCTCATGTTGGTGTCTAATGTGATTGAGACAAAGCTTTGACACCACCTGCAATTCTACGATCACGAACACAACAAGATTATGATTTTACAAAAGAGAGGAATTCAACTGCCAGTGGGCCACAGCTGAAACATCACACAACAGGGACCAGACAAGCTGTTTTTTAAAATCCAAACATTTGAGAAGCAGTTGATTAACCACAGAGCTGGGAATCAATTGTGGTCACCAAGAACTAGTTTATTGTCATCAGTTAACCTTTACTTGACACCAGACTGGCATTGAAGCTCTATAGACTAAAAAATCTGGAAAAATCATGCAGGCAGATTTGTGGACAGCCTGAAGGGAAATGTTTAAGAGTCGCACCTCAGGGAACAAGCACTTCCTGTGTCTGAACTGCGAGCCAGTTTCTAAGTATTGGATTGGTCTGTGAGACTGTCAGTCATCAGATCTGCAGTGATTTGCTCTCATCAGAGGAAAAGAGTGAAACCAAAACAGACAGAAATGGACACTTTCCATTCAGATTTTGTTGTCAGTTTGTAGTTTGACTCTCTGTTCATGTATGTGAATCAAAGATCAGTCTTTATAAAAAGCAAACCTACACCACACCTCAAGTCAGTATTCTTAGTTAGTTGTTTTTTTTCAGTTTATTTATATCGTTAAAATTATTTTATGTTATGTGAAAAACTTCTGCAGGGCTTTGGCAATCACTCAACAAAGTAAGTGTCATTATTTTTTTTACATATCTCTAAGTCAAGTTACTGATACAAAGAAATGAGGATCCTGGGAGAATTGCAATTAAAAACAGTTACTCTGTAAGTTTGACGCTACATTTTAGTAGTTTTTTTTATGTTTTAGAGTCAGCCATTTGTTTTAAATGTCAAAACTGGAAACACCAGGTTTCTGCAAAGAATCAACGTTTTGATATTTCTGATTTTGTGACTGAAAAAAATCATATTCTCACAAATTGTAATTAACTACCATTTATTTAGCATTATTATTTAAATATATTTAAATGTTAAATTGTATGTCTGTTTTCAGAATTGTCCTCTTTTCTTAAGAACAAGGCAAAGTCTGAAATAAAAGATTTTCTATTTATTAGATATTGATTACTTGCATATAATAAGTGGGAAAGATTTTACTATTTTCAGCCCTGGCATGATTTACATTATTTTTACAAATATATAATTCATGGTTTTATACTTTAGACACAATATTATTTTGCCGAACACCATCGACTGCATAGTAGCATTAACAAGACCCACTTTAGTTTTGTTGACTGCTAACTCAGCTCTCTATACACTTAGTTTTTTTTTAACATATATGTAAAACACATTATTTCCTGTAAGTATGTAGGATTAAGGGACTCTATGGGCAGAAATTGTTTATAAAATTCATAATTTGGTTTTATTAGAATATATTCACCTGAAAATAAGAATGGCTTTGTTTTCGTTACCCGAGAATGAGCCATTTACATGTACATATAGAGCAGGTCCTCTTCCATGGAGTCTCCCATGTTGTTTCTACGATAGCCCAGAGGGGGCAAATTTAACACTGGCTCTAGATAGAGCCATTCATGCTTTAGCGTCAGCCACAGCAGTTCTCCCACACGCACGGCATATTAGAAGTTTCAGTTCTGCAGCCTCCCCACTAGATGCCCCTTAATCTCACACACTGGACCTTTAAAAGAATTGACTGTCTCAGGGAACGTGCGTTTAGTTTGCATTCCCACGTAAACGACAGATGAAAAATAAAAATCACAGAAAAAACATTTGATTTGTATGATTTTAATGCAGCATGTACAAAGATTTATCACATTATCATGGCACTACCTACATTTCTTTAAAGATCACACTCATCAGAGCACACAGTGTTCCTTTAGCACCAGCGCTAACACACAGCAGAGTGTGTTGGAGATTTGTGAGTGATTTCACCTCTGAAAACAGCTTCACACTCAAAGACATCTATAAATTAACTATTTAAAATTAGGGACATCAATGAATGGTTGGCTTTTCAGACCTTTACAGACAAGGACTTACTTTAATTTTGACATTCTGGTGAACACATGAAACTGGCAGTTTGGGGTCCTCCCCCAAGAATTTGAGTGTCATGCTCAATTTTCATGTATACATTTTTAACCTATGTGTATAGATTCACAACACAGGGGTGTACATACATTTTTGTGAGGAGTCTTGATGTTGATGAATTGCATCTAAAAAGGCCGTTTAGATTTCATTTACAATAGGAGGTCTGACATAATGCATTTTTTGCTGATGAAGAGAAAGACGTTGTTTGGTAGCAAGGACTTTAATGTTGTTCTGACACTGATGTATTCAATATGATGAAGCAAAAAATGTGACTTACAACCTGAGCAGTTATTATAGCTACAGTACAGCACACCTGACTTTAAATGATCTAAAACACTTCCTTTACCTTTAACCTCTCCTCAAGCTAAATTCATTACAGTTTATGTCTTGTAAACAGAATCACAGTTAGATAAGTGCCATACAATGAAAAACAAATTATGTCAAAGGCATCTGTGTTTCAAGGCAGCAAGGAAGGTAAATAAATAGCTGCATTACATCACATTTTTTGCTGATTCAAGCACAGATGCTGTCACTGACTGCTGAGTAGTTTGTGTAAATAGACAGTAAATGTACTACAAGGTGAATGTTCTTACCTGACACAAGTCAGAGACCAAACACAAGAATACACTGTTGTGTGCCCTGTGAATAATTACATTTTCACTTGAACAATGCAAGTCTTACATTGTATAAATGTAGGATTTGTGTCATGGACAAAAATATTTGTACAACTTTTTTAAAGTTTTTTTTAAAACTTTAATTATTTATGTGTAGAGACATGTTGCTAACATTTTTAAGTATAAAATTCAGCTAATGCCTCTAGTGCATTGGGGTGCAAAAGTCTCAGCAGTAAATATCTTGAAGGCAAAGACAACACAGAACTATCTGCTAGATGCCATATTCAATTAAAATAGATTCATTATGGGAAATCAGTAACAAATTAGGTCTTGATTCATTCATTTGTTTCATAAAAACAGTGAGTGTCCCTAACAGTTCGTTCATATACAGCTGTTTGCGCAGTGTCTGTGTGTGTGTTACATGGTGGTCTGATAGGAAGATGAACCTTCCTCTGAGCTGCTTTGCAGTAATGGCTGTCTCTCTCCGTAGCTCTGCGCCCTCTTCCTCCTCTGATTACGCTTCCACTTCCGTCTTGCAACAATAAGCAGTGCAGCGATGACTGCAGTGATCAACGCCCCAAGGATTCCAGCTCCCAGAAGCCATTGCCAGATCTCCTGGGCCTGCTGAAGGTAGGGGGTCAGGAACTCCTGAACAAACCTTTGACCTGTAATGAAGACACACAGGATGAGACTGTTTGACTGAAAGGAAAAGTTGTAGAAACACTTGCTTACTTATTTTGTTGTTTCTGCACTGACCAGGGTCCAACAGGTAGGCATACTCAAATCCCAGAGCTTTGTTGGTAAGGAAGTAGTCTCCGTTTCTGTAGAGAGGCAGGAAGGGCACCATGTAGTAACCATCATTGTGGCCAATGGGAGCATTGGCACGTGGATAGTGGGTCCGCAGAGGCTGGTTGGTTCTGAGCCAGCGCTCAAAGATGCTGGCAAAGAGAAGGAACAGGGAGATAAACAAGAGTGAATGTATAGAATGAAAAACATAGTGGAGGGGAAAGATGGATAAACATAGAATGGGAAATAAAATAAAAAGAATCATATAATAGTAATACCAAGGAGGTGCACAAAGAATATAAGAAGTAAAAGGAGAGAGACAACAATAATTAGAAAGGTGGAAATCAAATATCCTCAAAAGGGACTGTTGCTTTCCACCACAATGCTCATACATGATACATGCATTTGCATGTATGTGTATGAATGTCTTATCTATATATTTTTGTAAAAACATTAAGAGGCTTAAGAGGCTAACATCCATTAATAATACTTTCTTTCAGGGGATGATTTCAGATGTTTCTTGAAACATTCAAAGATTCGAAAAAGCATCTCAACCATTTCAGGTGTCTTTGTTAACTACATAAAGCAAATGGCAGAGAAATGTTTATAAAACCTACATTGAGAAGACCAGGGATAATTTTAACACTTT
Organism: Plectropomus leopardus; assembly: GCF_026936395.1. Lineage (NCBI taxonomy): Eukaryota > Metazoa > Chordata > Actinopteri > Perciformes > Serranidae > Plectropomus > Plectropomus leopardus. The sequence continues at coordinate 15,016,107 of NC_142181.1, forward strand.
CACTTTCTTCAGTGAAACTTGATAACAAGCTTTCAATATCTTAGGTTTTCTATAAACCTTATTTCATAATGTTACATTTCATCCCAGGCCATGTTACAACTAACCTGTACTAAGGAGTGAACCGTAGCATTTCACTCTTGTGTTTGAGAACAAACCATGCGTTTCTGTTTGTGTTACAGAGATAACATCTACAACATGTAATAGTGGACACATTTATCTAGTTTTAATTAAATTTTGAATGCACTGGCTAAAACCAGCTCCGAGATAATAGACAGAAAGGTCAAAAATATTACAAACATCTCCAGTCTTCCCTGTTTCTATTATTAAACCTCTTTTCCTCCAAACTCACTGTCAGTTACACTTCTCCTGTAACTGTTTACTTTTTTCCGTACATTACTTTTTTCCCTTTAATTTATTGCCTGTTTGCCTCTGTTCATTACTGGCCCCTGTTTCTTTGACCTCTTTTTGAAGTCTTTTTGTTCACAAATTATTGACCAGATGAATAATAGATTTTGTAGTCTTTACTCTCATTAGTAGAAGAGTTTGCGTGCATCATCCTACCTGTCGATGAAAGCGTGGTGCAGCAGGAATATGGGGTCGTTGGCTGAGCCCTGCACTGATGACATGGAGCCGTTCATGAAGACATGCAAGGCATTATGCATGGTGCTCTGGCCTGGCACTGCCATACCTGTCGTTGGACTGGCAAAACCTGAAGGTGGGGAGAAATGTGAGACATGGAGGTTTGCATGTGGGAGGAAGACAAATAGAGTAATGATAATGAATAATAAATAATAAGTGTAGAGAAGCTCCACATTTATATGTAAAACTTTTAATTTTGCTGTGAAAATGTCAAAATCCACTTAAAAGAAATTCTCTTACCACTTTTGATTTTTTGACAGTTGTACAGACTGGATGTACTCACGTCTAGTGCTCTTTCTTACATCTTTGAGACACTTTTGATATAACTGAAAAAGTTGATGTCCTGCACACTGGCAAGCAAGTGACTTGCTCAGCTTAATACCAGCTGGCTGTGGAAGCAGGCATTTGCAGTAGAATTAAAACGTTTTGAGAGAATCTTGCAGGAATTATTTCAAGATGTCAGTTTTTTAGAAACATAAAATTAATTTACTCAGTTTTTATAGGATGCATATTTTGATGCATTTGTGTGCATATATTTCATCCTGCTTGAAACTGAGTCTCACTACTTACTAACCTTACTTCTATTAATTACTATTAATTAAGTTTAGATAAATGTATACAATGGTGTGATGGTAGTTGATGTATTGGGTACGCTATTTGGTCACAGAGGAGGAAGTAAATACTTGCCTTTTTAGCTGATTAGAAAGTATACTGTTAATGGCCAAAGAAAGAGGTGGGTGTAAGAGGTAGAAGGTAGATTTATTAGTCATTTTTTAAACAAAGTTTAAATTATCCCTGCTTAAACCCTACAGTACACCACTGAATGTGTATGTTTGTATTTGTGATGGCTTCTCTTTAAAAAAATACACACAGACAGATACACGTGACATGACCTAACTGAGCCAAAACTCATTCACTACATTAGACAGATTAGACCAACCATTAGGTTCAGGTTCAATGGAAGTACAGTAAAATGTGAGTGTGTGTGTGTGTGTGTGTGTGTGTGTGTGTGCCTGCCAATCCTACCCTCTATGACGTTTCTAAAGCTCATATTGGCAAATCGGTCCATGGGATCTGTCTCGTACTCGGGCAGGCTCACAGCAAATTCCACATCAGCTGTTGTGGGGAGTCTTGTCACGCGGTTTGGATCATGGTTCCCGGGGTTGCGCAACAGTGGACCCTCCCCAGTGGCATTACACAAAGCTTCTCGGTTGTTGTACTCCTCTGGCTGTGTGCAGATCACCTACACACACACACAAACACTTTTAATGGGCTACGATGAGCCATTAGACCGCCATAGCTCCATCCGTCAGCGTGAAGTGCAAGATATGATGTACTGCAAGATTTCTGACAGATTTCTCTGAATAACTCAGAATAAAGTTGCTGCATTGGATAAATCTTCAGGGATGCGGATACAAAGCTTGAGGATAAATTCCTAAAAAAAATAATAATAAATTGCGGGTTTCCAATCAAATCTCTTAATTTCTTTTGGTTAAGAGGCTAGCTTTAAAAAAAAAAAACAAGACCTGCAGAGTGGAATGGAAATGAAACAAGCCTTTGTCTGTTTCTTAAAGGAATTTTTAGTGAGATTTGCTCATAGATCTGCACACAGTTAAACACACACACGCACACACACACACACACAAACACTCAATCGGAGAGAGAGAATTAAATGTTTTTACCTTCCATGAGGAGAAGACTGAAGCAGGGCTGATGAGGTTAGGATTGAGGGGGCTGCGTCCGCCCATCAGAGCATCTGTGCACACCTCACAGGTCTGGGCATCCCTCCAGTCCCAGTATGGGATGGTGAAGTTAAAATCTCCTGTCAGCTTTCTTATCTCATTCTCCCAGTGAAGTAGGTAGACTCGGTGCCACGGCAGAAATGCTGAAGACTCATGTGCAAAGTCGATGTCTCTCCAAACGTTCCCTGGCCCTCCCAGGAAAGCGTCCCTGGACACATAGTAGTGCATCCAGACAAACAGGTCATAGGTGTTGATGTCAGAGAACATGGGGTTCTCGCCATTTTCACCCATCTCTGCTCTTGTTGCCGTGGAGATCACGAAGTCACGGCTGATGGTGTTCTTCGCCAGGTTCAGATAAGAGACAAACTTCTGTTGCTCAGCAGAGGACATGGTCAGGATGTTCCTGCGCACTGACTCCCTATACTCAGCACAGTTTGAACCCCAGTAACCAAACCTGCACTCTCCACAGTTAAAACCTCCGTAGTTTCCAGCACAGCGACACGTCCGGTTGAAGAAAGCTAAAGGCCAGCGCTCTCTGTCATCAATCCCACTGTGCGGGTACTGGGGCCCATGGGGCTCCTCTGAGACCTCCACCTCAGTGCAAAAACCACGGCCTGACAGGGCGCCACAAGCTGAGCCATCACCATCCCACACTGGGCAACACTCTTTGGTCCGTAGTCCCTCTGAGTTGGCACATGGGCGAGGGAATTGGCATAAACAAGTCCCAATGAGCTGCAGCAGAACTACAGATATGTACAAGCTCCTCATGATGAAATGTCAGAGCAGCTCCAGTCTGAAGAGGGAATGTAAGCTCCTGCTGAAAAGACGGACAAAACAGAACCTGACAGATGGCAGCTGACAAGGTCAAAGAAAAGCAGCACAGAGGAAAAGATAAACTGCCGGGAAGTTACTTTTTGTTTGGTTACAAGCAGAGAAACACAAGATTCAACCAAATTTGATCCATTTAGATGGCGAAAGATGGCTTCTAAACTTGTAAAAATACAAACTCTTCAAGTTCCTCTAATCAAACAATTTCAAATTTACTTTAAAAAACTGTAGTTTGCAGGTGTTTGAAAGTTGTTACCCCTCTTCACTACCTTCTAACCCTCCACCAAACCTCCTGCCACCTCTCTCCTGCACCCAGCCAAGAGCCTCCTGTTCTCTCCCTACTCACTGAGCCGTTTTAGGGGCCGCCCTCTGACAAAGTGTGTGATCTCATTGTGATCTCACGCACTCACCATGGCACACACACACACACACACACACACACACACACTTGCACGTGCACTCACCCACCATCACATGCTCAGGATAATATTCCTGATTCTTCTTATATTTTGTCTTGAGACCAGCTGACCTCTGCTCCACTATACCTCAGGCAGAAATGAATGCAGTGTGTGTGTGTGTGTGTGTGTGTGTGTGTGTGTGTGTGTGTGTGTGTGTGTGTGTGTGTGTGTGTGTGTGTGTGCGCGCAACACCCCCTATCCTTGTCAAATGCAAGTCTGGAATTTATGCATGATCAAATGTGAGGTGTATGTGAAGTTGAACAGAAAAAAATGAGATACAAGAAACCGAAGACAAGAAGGCGGAAAACTGATATTACAAATTATATTAATGAGAATCAGGTTTTATGCCACATTGATTTCAAACTCTGCAGGTCATGTTCCACAGACTGCTACATCAAACATTTAATCTCACCAGTGTTTTACAGTATTGAGGATAAAATGCTAACCTTTAACCGTAACACTGTAAAAGCAAAAAATACTCAGTTGAGTGTTTTTTTATAATATAAATATTGCTGCTTTTCACTTTTGACCTTCCAATAATGTGTGACTGAGTGAAGATTTTCTTGGTGGAAGTTACAGCAATTGTGCCTCTTTCAGGTGTCACTGCCCTTATTCACAGTGTGCAGGCTATTATTTTCATTGTGCATCTGTGTCACACACACACACGCACACACACACACACACACACACACACACCCACACACACACATAAAGTAACGATCACAGAGCTCATGTTCAAGGCTGACAAGATATTATGCAAACTGTGTCAACATTATTAACAATTTTAAAATATGGTGGTAATCAGTGGTTCAAAAATTACTTTTTAGAAAAATACAAATTACACGCATAGTTAATGAAAGCAAAATCCTATTTAAAGCACAAAAAAATAAGACTACTCGAGGATATTCTGCCAGTCCGGCATTTTTATATTATATTGATAATTATCTCTAAAGTGTTGCTGGAAATAGTAAAAGTAAAACTCCAGTGCACTGTATGTCCTGTCTTAGCAGTTTTACTAAGATGATACTTTGCTGTACTACATGCAGGATAAATAAATGAATAAATAGATAAAATATTTGTAAGAAAAACAACTAGAAATTCTCCAGAATTGTTAAGCACAATACTTGATTTTGGTTGCAATAATGTACAAAGGTGAACATTGCAGGTGACATGTTACCCTCAATATTCAGAAAATATTAAAAGTTCCCAAAAAGATGTCACCAGAGATCACAGGAACCACATAAAGTTGGGAGGAGAAATTGAAGACTCCTGCCTGGAAAGGATCCACCTCCCTCAGGTGCAAATACTTAATTTAATGAGAGTACATATTTGTTTCCTTCTCCTTTTGTTCACTCTTTTTGTGCAGCAGTCACAAAGTGAGCGTCTTCAATTTTTTTCCTTTAATACTTTTGCTTTTCCTTAATCTTGCATCATATTTGTTGCCTTGGTTTATTTGTTTGTTTCGTTATTGCAAAGCTAAAACCACACACACACACGCACACACTGAACATTTAAATACCTGCCTTTGAAATAAAGTGCTCTGCTGCAAATGGAACCTGCTGCCTCCTTCTCATTCCTTGCTCATGTCATAGAAGTCATTTAAATCCCCCATAATTTTGTAACATAATTTTAATATAATTGAATTCTGGACGTGTTTCCCTAGCTTTTTTATGTATGCATTTTTAAATATTTTTTTAATGTATATGTTATTAAATATAAATTTAGTTTTAAAATATATTTGTCTACATTTCTTGCCAAGTTTCTCTTTGCCTTTTCCCCATATTTTCTATAGAAATCGAAACAATTTGCCCAATTTGGGGCAAAAGGTTTAAATACTTGTGAAAGGCATCTCGATGCAGCACAGGAGAAGTGATGTCAATCCCGGTTTCATGGGGTTAAACATTGTGTTATACAACAATATAACGTGCTCTTTGATAGTGTCCTCATCATCTGCACCACATGGTACAGCGTGACGATCATCCGCACGATACAAGAATGTACAATATGTGGAAACGAGAAAGAGTTTCCCCCCACATGCTTTGTGTCGTCTGGCTCCACAGATCCGTACAGTCGGGCCCGGGGCAGAGAGTCATCTCCGCAAACCTCTGGATCACAAGCCGGTCACATGCTGCCGTAGCCAGGCACGGGGTGCAGCTTATCCCGCTGCAGGAACGCAGTGGAGCGCACAGGAATGACCATCACAGGATAAACCTGTCCGCAGGGCTGCTGCTCTGACAGAGAGGCAGACTGTGTGTGTGTGTGTGTGTGTGTGTGTGTGTGTGTGAGAGAGAGAGAGAGAGAGAGAAAGACAGAACTTTTTTCTTTGAACTTCAGAGTTTCACCTGCTTTAAAGCTCTAAAGTTACAGCAGTTCACCCCAGTAACTCCTGAATATTTCAGCAACCACATGACATCAAGTAAAGATTTCTCATAAATCTCTTCTCAGTTGTACCCTAACAGACACAAGAGGGCAGCATGACCTCTATATTGCAGGAAACAGAGGCGCACCACAGGGTGACTGCCTGTCACAGTACAAGGTTTGTTTCCTGCTCATCAGTTGTAATAAGACAGTAGAGAGGGGGGACAGTAATGATCTGACCAGCTGGAGGTGTTTCATATGGTTATGTGACTTTTTTCAAGTTCACAAATCTGTTTGATATTAAAATCAACCCTGCCGCCCTGCACAGATGAAAGACAAATCTTCCGGGTTTCTGCTACAGGGGAGAGATATAATTTGCGCCTCCTTACCCAAGGAGATAATTCGTCTCTTTGCTAGAAAATGTGACTGAAAATTGGAACATTGCTTTTCAGCCTCATCTTGAAAACAGGTGGAACTGCACCTACCTGGCTTCTAACAGGTGAAGGGCTGGCTCAGGATAGAGCAGATGGAAGTGGAAAAGTGCTGCTGAAACTCTGTGTTGTGTGTGTGTGTGTGTGTGTGTGTGCGTGCGCATGTGTGTGTGTGTCTGTATTAGGAGCAAGGATGGTCAGAGGGTATGACCTATGACCTGTGACCCTATGCTCCTCATCTGTATCTGGAAAGTGAGGCAGATAGATCTCCAATGTCTATATAACTGATAATGATCATCTATTAATCATTTAAAGAGAAAAAGTCATCATCTCACTTCTCAAATGTGAATATAATCTGTTTTCTTATTGTAATGTAAATTGAATATCTCAGGGGTTTCATTCATTCATTCATTCATTTCTTATTTTGTCAACAAAATGATGAATCAATTAATGGAGAAAATAAGATTAATCGATAAAGAAAATAATCATTGGTTGCAGCTCTGATATGTATGTATAGATGGATATTTTCACTTTTTTGGGACTTATCAAATTTTCTTATTTCATTTCTGCAAGGTAAAACCCACATACTGCTGCAGCATCCCCAGTTTGTGTGCTGTTCCTGGTACTCAGAGACACCATGACAGCTTGTCAACCTGTGCTGACAGTTAACATCGACATTGAGGCTGCTTTTAGTTTGTATGCACCCAGACTCTGGAACAACCTGCCACAGAATCTGAGGACATACTCTCTTCTTTAAGGTACATTGAATTTGCATTTCTCTTTAAAAAAAACCCCAAACAGATAAATAACAAAAAACACAGTGTTGTGCTCCATTAAATCCACACCTGTTCCAGTGGGCTTCTTCTTTCAGGGAGATTTATGTGATTTTATCTTGCAGTAATTTCATAATTATGTATAAATTTCCCAATGACATCAGACTTTTTCCTCTTGATTACAGTGTGTTTCAACTAGTTTCAACATTTTTGCAGAGTCGTATTGCATCATGGTGAAGTAGGTGCAGATGTCTGTCTTTGGTGTCAAAATGTCACATGAGAACTGATGACATTGTGACATTCTCAAAATGCCTTTTAGACCTTTTTAAGGATTTTAAGAAAATTATTTTAAAGAAAATGAAAATTAGGAAATATTAGAAAGTGTAAAATACCTGCTGAGGACATGAACATAACATTCAACATGATTTATGCTTAAAAGGAACTAAATACCAGAGGGTGAATGTTAACCACATGTCATAATCTTATTTTTTTAATTCACTTTAAACAAATAAGTGAAATTAAACCCCAAATGTTACTTGTTTAAATGAAGCAGAAATCACATAACATGAGAGTGAATGTTTCATAACTGACGTCCTCGTTTCTCCGTTGGCATTATGCGGTTGTAGTTTTTTTTCCCCCCTTTATTTGTCCTACTTAGAGTGGGAATATCACAGACAAGCGACAACCCTGTAAATCAGCTATGTGTCTATGGCAACCATGGGTATCTACTGTTATTTGAAATGCCATTGAATAATTGATTTGCCGACTGTGACACTGACTCTCTTGTGCTCTTGATTTGCGGAGGAGTGTTGCAAAAAAGAGAATTTTACCCTATGGATGTTTAGCTGCGTGTGACTTGTACATATAGTTACACAAACACACACACACTCACACACACAGTGCAGGAGTGTTTCATACCATCACTGTAATCTTATTTTCTTGTAGCCAGGGGACCTGTCGCTATATGATGCACTCCACTGCAGCCCACACACTTTGCTTAACAGTGTCAGTGTCAGATTAAGCACATACAGAGTGATAACTGGCTAGTTTTTGTATCATACCTGCCAATCCAGTTCTCCCTGATTTAACACACTCTGCTCTGTCACACATTTCAATATTTATGTGCTTATTGATCCAAGTTTGCATCTATCACATATTAAGTGTCCTTTTTAGCAATTCATGATTTGAGTTTGTGTGTGTGTGTGTGTGTGTGTGTGTGTGTGTGTGTGTGAAAGAGAGAGAGGGAGAGAGAGAGTTTGACTGGCATCATATGAGACGAACAGAACAGATCCATCAGCTGCTTGTTGATTTTCTGTTTTACAATGGCACTGACGGGTTGCCATGGAAATGTGACCCCTCATTCTGGCATTTCATCCATCCTTAACAGTTCTATTTAGAAAATCAAGAACACAACGTGATGCGACAGTGGTCAGACGCTCTCTTGTTAATGTCTGAGTGATCAAGGAAATTCTTAAAACTGTGTGTGCAAGGATCTATTTATGTGATGAAGGGGATTCTCCGATAGACGTCTTACCAGTAACATTTATGTGTTTCTTAAATAGAGATCTGCAAGGTCTGATCTAAACTCTAAGCAGATAACAAGTGTTCATTCAGGCTTAGAGCTGGGGCATACGAGCAGATGAAGGATTATTAGAGACTGAATCCTCCAAAGTCTTCATTTTAACAGCAAATGTGTCACAATGCATCGACAAAGCTGTGCCATCCAAGAAATGCCAACTTTTCCTAAATCTGCAGCACACTCAAGCTAGCAGGGAACATTCCCACAACATTAGCTAACATAACCCAGCAGTTGCAATAATGTCTTTAAGAAAACATTTAAATCTAATGTTCAAAGAATGTTTTATGGATTTTTTTATCATTTCAAATAATGTCCCTATAAAGTAAAATGCTGACTAAGACATAACATTATATCTGCAACACCCCGAATGTTAGAATGAGAACAAAGGAAGAATGTTTTAAAAGCAAATGTAATGTTATTTGAATATGTTAACAAAAAAGAATATATATATATATATATATATATATATATATATATATATATATATATATATATAATGTTTTTAGAGAATGTTACCCAAACTTTAAAAGGAACATTCTGGGAACTAAAAGAAAACTTGCCGCCATTAGTATCCTATAATCCACTGCAGTCCAGTCAGCTGTTTAATGGTGCATTCAAGTGATCACAGAGCATGTATTGTGCTCCTATGGTCATGAATCAATGGTAAATAGCAGACATAATCTAGATCAGTGAAAAGGATGTAAATATTGAATATGAGTCATAAATTACAGTGTACTTTGTAGAAGCCTGACTGTGATGTTAATGAGAAAACTATACAGGTAGAAGCTGTATGGATATATGGATGGAATTGAATATGTCTTCCCTGATTTAACTGATATGTACCACTTTGTTGGCTGTTTTGACTGAAAGGAGAACTTTGTGATCTTAAGTGTATGTAGCATTTAGGGGGATGTATTGACAGAAATGGAATATAATATAATCAATAGGTTTGCTTTAGTGTATATTTACTTATGGGATATCTTCACACATACTAATTCAGCTGCAACTGAACTGGCACCATGGTTTCACGTATCCCGTGTCTTCTTCTTATACCAAACCAGCCTGATTTTCATTATAGCAAAATATAGCTGTTCATACTACATGCTGTAACAGGCCTTTTTTACTTTTGGCAGTTTTAAGGGCTGGATTAAGCAGTTAACGCTGTTGAGTCGCTCATGTTCTCCAACTTTGTTTGGTTAAAAGGTGATGAAATTCTAATTTATTAAAAAATGTAAAACAGGCAGGTGTAACATTTTGATACATAAGCCTTTAAAAGACTTTGAGGTAAAAAAACAAACAAACAAACAAAAAAAAGGGTAAAAATGCAGTTTTGCCCTGAGATCCTAATCAAATTACCAAAAAACGAATTGCCACAGTCAGTCTAGGGTCTTTGGGGGCCACTGAGGGTCTGGGGTCCTGTTGCAGTTGCCTGCTTTGCCTGAGTAGTAATTGAGGTTTGGGGATTTTGACACATTTTGTTATAGGTTTTTAAACCCCCAAAAAGTGGGATACAGGCCTATATCTACTTCATCAACACACCTTATTTCTACTGGTAGACACACACTTGAACACACCTTTGTTAAATTGTGTGCATGAATGTGTAAGACAGAGAATCTGTTTAAGTGTGCATATGCACTGGTATATTTGCCTGTTAGCCCAGAGAGAGAGTGAGAGAGACAGAGGTCAGCGTTAGTAAGGCTATCACTGCATCAGATAAAGCCGCATCCAGCCTGCATGTGTGTGAAAGACAGTGTGTGAATTTTTGTCATTTTGTGTGTGTATGTGTGTGTGTGTGTGTGTGTGTGTGTGTGTGTGTGTGTGTGGGTGGGTGGGTGTGGGTGTGCGCACGCGTCTATGCTCTTTTAATGGTCCACTAATCCCAAATGCATTTGGCTGGCAAATTAATCCAAGCCTTGTCATAGCCAAGCTCTAAAGCCCCTTCTATCCCATACCCATCTCTCCCTGTCTCTCCCTCCATCTCTCACTCTTCCTCCCGGACTGCTCTCTATCAGCCTCTATCTCCAGATGGTATCTTGGAGGTAGGTGTCATATCGAGAGAGAGAGAGAAAGAGAGAGAGAGGGAGCGCGCGCAAGAGAGGGTGGATGACCTGTGACGCGAATAAAGCCTCCTCATTGGAGCGCGTGGCGCAACGGAGAGAGAACGAGGACAGGGGGGGTTCATTTGTTGCCATAGTGAAAAAGTAGATTACCCACCGACACCAGGATGCGTTGATGGACGCGTGAGGGGATGCTGTTTCTCCAGGAGCATTCACCTGTCCTGCAAGCAAAGGTATGCAACTTCTGTTGTTTTGTATTTGTGGAGGGAAATTGACGGAGTGGCATGACCGACAAAGACTATTTCTCATGCATTTATTTCCTCTCAAGTTAATGAAGGCTGTGTGGATGCACAGGGAACGCTCCCTCAGATAACCCCATTTTATTCCTATACATGCGGTAAACCCATGAAAAACAATAATTTCTGTAATACTCCCGTGAGAAAAGGTGTCTTTTGTAGGCTACTCAGTGAAAGCTGATAGCGACATATGGTATTTTTTAATCTCCTGTAATTCCTTCTACTGCGACGTTTATGTAACGGTAGTGACATGGTGCTGTAAAGAAGTTTATATTTTATTTTTGAAGGGATTATTTTTGGTCAATTCGCTGTCATATAGCAAATGCGGAGTTGAGGAAAGCGCAAGAAAGGGAAGGAGAGGTTTACACAGGCTAATAACATTTTATACAGCATCGATTCAAATCAAACTTGAATATAATTGCATGAAAAGTTACCATGCCCTTAAAAACACACAAATAAGTCTATTTTCGTGCAACATATGCTGGCAGTGGCAGCCGGTGTCAGTGTTACGGCTGAAGACTTTTGTAGGGGAGCGGGATGTCTCCATTAGATTTGCATTGATTTTTTTATCTTTAATGATTTGATCTCTGTGGGTCTTTTAACTGGACGCCAGGCGACGCTGTATAGGTTAATGGCTCTTTACTCTTGTGACCGCTATGAAATTTCAAATGTTATCGATCTCCTCCACTGCATCGTTATCCCAGCCCACCGTGTCACCTCTGATGTCAATTTGAGGGATGCAGAGCACCTTTATACTAAACATTATGCAATAAGAACCACGCATAGAGCAGCCTATATTTGCAACGCATAGTGTTTTTCAGATATTTTTCTGATCTGTCAGTAGACCTGTTTTAATTAAAGACGTTTGTGAATGCAGGATTTATTGTAAAGGGCAGAGGATCAACTGAGAACAGGCAGAGAGGGTTGCACACGAGAGAAATTTAAAAAAGGGGAAGAGATAGAGCAGGACAGAGAGAAGAAACCGGTCACACAGATCAATAAGCTCTGTGTAACCATGCTGCAGAGTTTTCGCTATGTTTCTGTGTGTGTCTCTATCGGTCTGTTGTTGGCCACTCAACATAGCCTGCAATGTAAACCTGTGTGCTGCGGTCATGCCCATGAATCACATTTTTAATTCAAATCTTTGGATTAGACAGAAGAGGAGTGACAAGAAACCGGAGCTCAGCTCTGATTGGCTGAATCACGAACCCTACAGGTGTTGTGTTGAAGTCTGCACCCTCACTAAATAGTGTCTCCTTCATGGCGTCGCAGGGATGTGGGGTGTTATAAAGGTAAGATTGGGTTGACGGAAAGTAGCGCTGAAGACAACTTGTTGGTGTTTATGTGGGAGCAAAGTTTAGTTTCGGGGTTAGGGGAACCACAAATCGATAGTAAACAGACTTTAGCCACACCTGTTCGACACTTTAGCTAACGTTAGCTCTATAATGAAGTTAAGCTACTGTTTAGCTAGCTATGCTAACGTCTGTGGAAGAATTTATGTTGTAGGTGTCAGACGTACTTATCGTAAACTGGAGCAGCCTAAAATGATTAGCCCAACACATTTGGCAATCAAAGTAAAAACAAATAACATTAATAAGATAAGATGAACTTTGTCGCCGCCCCTTGGTTTATTCGATGAAGCGAAGAAACCGGCTAAGCTAAAGCAAAACAATTAGCCTAGCTTACTAACGGGTGTTCTCTTTAACCCTTCAACACCTGGATAGCCATATTCATTTTCTTGACCTGCATTCAGAAGCATTTCACTGGCGTTTAAACTTCTGGGGAGAAACCCTGAGAACATTTATTTGATTTATTTAAAAAACACCGGAAAAAAACATAAATATTCAATAGATAGTAGGCTAACAGGTGGCAAGTAAATGATCTGAAGATTAGCTGGGAGGATATTAGATATGATCACTATGTTATATTTGTAATTCTCTGAATTACATATTTAAAATGAGGTTACAAGAAAAAATGAAAAACATTTAGTTTAACACTTATTGGCCATTTTCTTGCATTGCCTCCCCTTTTGTTTTTTTGTTCTTCCTTGCTTTATTTTTGTGCGTATTTACAGGCAATTGTCTTGCAACCTTTTTTTTTTTTTTACTAATTTCTTGATAATTATTGGACCATTTCTTGTTACGTTGTTAGTCGTCCTCTTCTCGTGTTTTTGAAAGAAATCAAGTTAATTTGCTTAGGTTTTAAATGGTTTAACAAGCATTTTGTTCTTTTGAAAGCGTTTATTCGAGTTTGTCCTCACTTCTCTACATCGCTGGACTGTAGGATGAATTTGTAAAGATGGGGAGTTGGGAGGGGATGGGGGTGTGTGGAGACAGAGAAGAGAGGGGAAAGGAGCTGAGAGGAGAGGAGAGGAGGAGCAGAGGAAAGGAAAAGGGGTGGGATGGAGGAGAGAGGTGTTTGGAGACAGGCTCAGGTGTGCGTGACTGGAAAACGGAGGGAGCTCGGAGGCTGCACAGCAATCAGAGGAAGCTCCGGTGTGTTTGACATTGGACTATCGGCAGTATCTTCACTGTGTGACAGCAACTTGCAACGTAATTATCAAGCGGGTGACACCGGGGAGACATATAGATTCCTATGAGGTAAGATATTGAGATTTTTCAGAAAAATACCCCTAATAAAAGACCACCGTGTTTCTTCAGAGACTTATCCTGTATACCCTACTCAATATTCTGCTCAGTGATTTTGTCGCACTTTGTTATTTCCTATTGTTCTTGCAGTATTCATAAACGGACTTGCATGCAGTTACATGTGGACTAGTTATCCTTGAATTTTATTATAAGGTTATATCCCGCGACGGTGTAACCTAGTTAGAAGAGCAGCCAGTTGCACTGATGTATAGGGGATGTCAATAAGACAGAGAGGGATCAGAACCCCGGTTTTCATCTGTGCATGCTGTGGCCATGTTCATTTTAGACGGTGTCTCTGTCATGCTTTGCACCATTCGCGTGTAAAAAAAAAATCGTGTGTGTGTTTGATTAAGTGCAAATGATGGACTCTGATCAGCCATTGCGGTTGACGGATGCAGCGCTGCGCCAGTCATTGTTGTTGTCTCTCGGTTTTATATCTCCTTGGAGAGAGGCAGTTTGACCAGACGTTGTGTGTCAGCGATTAGTTAGGGGTGTACAAAATAACGCATCAGTCACTGAATCCTTTAATAGGGACGCTAGAGAAATATCAAACCACAACAGATAAAAATGTAAAGTATAATTAGGTCGCCTATTGAGAAGGGTATCAGTGTGGGCTGCAGGTCCCTGTTGAAACATTGCAGGATGAAGTGATTTAAGGTCAGAGCTTGTTTTGGAGAGTAAAGCAGGCGATGCTGTGTCACACCTTGTCTGATGAGTTGCTGCAGCAGGTAAATTCTTTACGTTGTTAGCACTCCCTGACGACAGTGACTATACCAGCATGTATTATTGAGACTGTATAACATCCCCATGAGGAGGGAGTCTACAGTCGACAGTTTTCAACAGCATGTTTACAGTTACATATTGCTGGCTATGGATTTGGTTCAGAGAGATTCTGATGGTGTTTAACATCTTCTGTCCTTTATTATCCGATAATGTCATTCAGTATCATACCTTATTTATTGAAATTTGTGTAACCCTTTAGAACCTGGATCAGCATCAGTTTTGTTGTGACGGCTTTCACAGGCATTTAAACCTATGGATATTGAGAAAACTGGCAATGAGCAACTTGGCAAGAAATGTCTAGAAAATTGCAAAGAAAAAGGTAAAGAAATTGGATAGATAAATGGAGAGATTGGGGAAATTATTAGATATCATTGAAGAAATTTGGAAAATGATCAGGAAACTGTATTAATAACTGTTCATTATGTATTAAGATATATTATATTTAGTGATGCACAATTATGATTTTTTTAACCGACATCGATAGCCGATAATTTCCAGCTTCTCGTGACAGATGAGATACAGATAACCGATAATTTCTTTTTGTTTGTTTTTCATTACCTGAGGGTATGAAAGGCTGAGATGTAGTGAATACAGATGAATTTAACTTTATATCTTTGACTTAACCAAATATAACTGACATCACTCCTGATAACATGACAAAAACAGTTCTAACTCTTCAAATGGACATTTATTTATTTATTTATTTTCTCAAATGAAGTGCTCTGACAATCAGAGAAACAAATCAGAGTAACTGTAAGTTGCATCACTCAATAAAAAAATAATAGCTTTTATACAACCAAAAGCCTATGGCTGCTTAGTCTGCAGATAAAACACTGACGGATGCAGATAGAGAGTTTACTGTTGTGCTCAAAAAAGAAACAGCTTTCGTAGAACAAAGCCTATCAAACATTTTCCTTAAGATATCTAAATAAATTTAATGCTTTTAGTTTCACATTCTGCCAAATCAGAGTAAAGTACATCACTCAATAAATATAAAAAAATAAAGACTTATATAGAACCAAAAGCCTATGGCTGTTGTTTAGTCTGCAGATAAAACAGAGTGACAAATGCAAATAGATAATTGTGCTCACTAAAGAAAAGTAAAACTTGGGGGACAACTATGTTACCTGGCTTTCATAGAACATAAAGCCCATCAAACATTTCCCATAAGAATTCACAATCAAAGTTAAATAAATGCTTTGACAATCTCTCAAATCAGATGTTAATGTAAACACAGGCTACTATTTGTAAAGTAAGTGCATCACTCAATACAAATATAAAGGCTTTTAGAACTGAAAGCCTATCATACCTCTTACATAAGAATTCAAAATAAATAATGAAATGCACTGCCATATGTCAAATCAGACATGTCAAAGTAAATAAAGTGCATTTCCTCACTAATAAAAAAATAAAGGCCTTTTACAGAACCAAAAGTATATGGCTGCTTAGTCTCCAGATAAATTGCAATGACAGAAAGGCATAATGTCATTTTATGATGAAAGGAGTTTTCCTTGTTAACAGCTTGTTTTTCATTTCAAGAGGCAACTGTTGTTCCCTAATCTACAACTCTGAATAGGACTACATTTTCTAATAGAGGAACCTTTACAAACTGAAGTACATTTTCTTTACTTTTACTTTGTGTTATAAGGTGAGAGCACTTAAGTTGTACTTAAGTTGTGGTCCTTTACCAGTGTTCGAGGGAAATTACTACTTTACTATACTATAGTATTGCATTGCAGTAAATACTATACTATACTACTATACTACTACTGTACTACATCGTCTACTTTCTTTTCCTTCTTTCTTAATTCTGGACGGATCAGGAGGAGATTTTTCTTGATAAAAAGCAGCATCTCTGCATCTTGCATCTGATTCGGTTTCTTTTCTCGTCGATCACGTGTGCAGCAGCAGAAAACAAACGCTGGCTGTCAGTGCTGGTGTAAGGGGCCGACAAGTATTCAAATGCAAGTTGGGCCAGGTTCGGGAAATGGTGCTTGTTGCTTCTCCAGTATTCCAACGGGGTCATGGGGTGTTTCTCGGAGGGCTTGGGGGGATCCCTGTATCTAAAATCACATTATTAAGACGTTCTGTACTGTATTTCACAAGTTGAAAGCTTTGTTGATCAAACACATTGAACAAATAACTTATCTCCACTTCCACTCGGCTGCTTCCCTCCTGTCCAGTGGCATCAGTGTTTGTCTTCAAGGATTTCAGCAACATGTCCGTCAGAGAATTGCTGTTCCCATCTGCCCTGGTCCTTTTTCCCTGCGGCTCATCTGCTCTGTCAGCTGTGGCAGCAATGTCAGAAATTAGCAGGGGTAAAGGGCAAAAATGCAACAAGATGCTGTAATAAAAATTAAAAAAAAAAAAAAATCTGTTTGGTTGTAGCTGTCAGAAAAGATACACAAGATATAAATTTGAATACTGTGAGTGTTGGTTTATTAGAGCCTTAGTGATGTTCATGGTCTGAGCACCAGAGCCAGCTCTTAGTGGCTGTTAGATAATTCGGGAAACAAGGCAGCAGGTATGGATAAATAAAATAAACCTTTAAACTTTTTAAAACATGCTGAAACACCTCATTTCCTAGGGCTCGTGCAAAAAATAGTATCTCTGTTCACTCGGGGAACAAGAGGCACATGGAGACACTTTGTCACATGCCCACTCAGCAAAAGCTTCCTCTGAATAACTGAAGCATCCCAAAATATTGCTGCTTCCTGAAACTGTGTACATGATGAAGATGCACTAAGCTCCATTTTGTTGCCAGCCATTAATGTTTGAAACCAAATGTGGTGTTGGTTGATGATTTTTCTGTTGAACATTTATGCCCCTGAGTATATTATATTCACAGAAAAACATGGACACACTGTGTCATGTAAAGATGTTAAACTCATACACTCATATGCTGGTACTTATCCCTACGTTTTCTTCTGGTAGCATAATACTGTGAAAAGTCCACGTCAAGAGGGTGATGACGGATCCGGTTCACTCAAGATAACATGGTTAAATGCAAATCTATCATTGTAGGGCACTCAAGATGCCTGCATTTTCCATTAGCATGTTTATGTTTCATGTGTATTGAATAATTGCAAACAGTGTGAGTCCTGATATATATTTGTCTTATTTTCTTTCCCCCAATTAAGCCTGTCGAAATATGCCGTGAGAAAAGTTTTTTTTAAGTCCAAGTCAACCTTCTGAGATGTGAAAAGAGCAGCAACTATTCTGTAAAGTCTAGATGCTGCCCCCTACCCCATTACAAACACAAATGCCTGTGCATCATACAGAACAAGAGAAAATAAATGTGTTTATGTTCAAGGGGTTCTTTTAAAGAAATTGTGATTGTTATTTTCCCTGTTTAAGGCGCAGTAAAATAAAAGCTTTGGCGACAAAAAACAGTGTGTCAGCCCTAATAAAACTCATTGAATTACAGTAAGACAGCGAGGGAGGATGGATGTTTTTTTCTGCCTATGTTGTCTGTTTATGTTTGTGTTAAAGTTGATTTGGAAGGTTTTATAATGCCCTTGTGCGTAGTTTGTATAGAACTAGAGATATAAATGCCTAATGGCGTGTGCGAGATGTTTGTTTAGGGAATGAGGATTTGATTTTCTTTTCTTTCCTCTTGGCTACAGTAAGGCCTACGCAACTAGAGAGACACAGAGGGGGAGCATGACAGAGAAATGCAGCATGTATGTGACCGAGTGTGGGAGAGAGGCAGTGAGAGAGAAATGTATGGGGAAATGATTTTCTGGCGCGTGGGACTTAACTTATGGCGTGCCAGGTGGCCCTCCAATCATTTTTGAATTAACAATAAAAATCAAATGATCCACACTGGGAATTGTATTTTTACTTTCAGTTTACATAAAGTGCCAGAGTACATAAAACTGCAAATAGAGCTTGTTTATAAAAAACAATGCCAGTGGAGGATCCCCTGCACCCCTGACAAGAGGTCCTAGTCAAGCCCCTAATGTCCTTATATTCAGGAAATTTCATAAAATCCTTGAAACATCCTAAAATCCTATAATTGTCCTAAAATCCTAGAAATGTCCCAAAATCTGAGGAACGTCCTAAAGCCCTAGAAACATTCTTAATTAGTTGAATGTCCTAAAATCCTGCAAATGTCCTGAAATTGGAAAAAGGTCCTAAAATCTGAGAAATGTTCTAAAATCATAGAAACAACCAAAATCCTGGACACATCCTTAAATTGTAGAAATGTCCTCAAATCATAGAAACATATATGGGGCTGCTGTGACTGGCCCCTGGCCTCCTGTTATTTTGCAAAAGTGCCCCCCAAGCAAAGCAAGTTAAGTATCCCTGAGCTAGAGGATTGTGAGACAGAGCCATGATTGCGTCATCGGTAAAGACAGAGTGTGCGTGTGTGTATGTGTGGGGGGGCTGAGTTTTGTTTCATTTGTTCATTATTGGAGCAGCAGTTAGCCCTGTTGCCATCCTGACACTGTCATTTTAATTACGTTCAGTGAGGCTCTCTGTCCCTTGATGCCTCTTTTTATCACTCTCTCCTTCTTCCTCTGTTTCCTCTCTTATCTCCCTCTTCGGCTCTATCTTTCTTCCTCTACCTAGCATGCACCTCCCCTTTCCCTGTTTCTTCTTCTCTCCCCATCTTTCCTTTAGTATCTCTATTTCCTCCCCTCCCTCTATGTCCCTTTTATCCTCTATTCATATATTTTCACTACGCTCTGCTCCCCCCCACCCCCCTTCTTTCCCCAACTCAGCTAACCACCAACATCCCTGTCACGACCTTGATCCTGTTTTGCATAAGCAGTGGATGCCATCCTCTGCTGTCTAAACCGTCCCAGCTCCCCTGCTGTTTACGGTCAATTAAATCGCTCCATTGCAGTGAAGTAAAGTATTTGTGTAGCTCTGAGGTTAAGCAAATTCTAAGACTTGCCCATTAATGCAGAGGGATGATTACTTAAAAGTTTATTCGGGGGAGGAAAGTGATATCCCCTCTATAGTGTATTTCTCGTAGCAAGTTGTGTCCTGTTTGTCTGTTAGAATCATCCACTTAGAGGTTGACTTGCACACATTTAGGAAAGAGGGCTCTTCACTTTTGCCTTACCTCTGTTTGTAAGTCATTACAGTAAATGGATGCATTCTATAATTTATTATAACAAGGCACATGCAATAGTCTTTTATCCTAGAACAAAGGGAATACAAAATACCCCTGAATGCACAGTTTTTGCCAAATTCATTGTTTCAGTTGCGAAAACAATTTACCCCATAATGATAGCAATGGAAGGGAGACCAATTTGGAGAGAACATCCAAAATCCAGTGTTAAAGTAATAATAATAAAGCAGTGGGGGAATAGGGCATAAAGTACCAGGTGTGATTTGGTAAGAGTCGAGTGGCAGACGCTTAAGGAATGACATGCGGTGAGCTGAGTTCTGTGGTGCTCATAGCTTTTCAACAGTGTAGTAACTCTTCAAGGACCAAAACAAAAATAAATTAAAAGGAGAAATGGGACTGCCCGAGGTTTTATGTGACCTTGTTGGTGTCATAGTTTCACAGGCGAGTGCTGGATAAAACTTGTCAGGCGACCAAAGTTTCCTCACAGCAGCTGTGAGGCGTGATATGCTGTTGTGGTTGTGTTAGTGATATTATATTAACATAGTGGTGACTAAGGGTGGGAATTACAGAGTGCGATAGTGTATAATATGTTGCCCACTATCAATTATATCACAATAGAGCAATTCAGCAATACTAAATGCATTGCAAGACAATCATTTATGATATATCATGATGTCTGTGCAACTAGGCTTGGGTGGTATCTAATTTTACATACTTTCCTGGAATTTCACCGGGGTATAGCGTTTATATCAGTATCAGCGTGCCGTGTCTGTGGGGTGGGGTGGGGTGGAGGGGTTCAGTCGACTCAATACACAATATCCTCACAAAATGTGAGCAAAAGGTAATATTCTTACACCCACTTTCCTTATTAAACAGAGAAAAACAACCATACAGTTTCTGAATTTGTTTCTCTCTTTTACTGGAAAGACTTGTGCGATGCAGAACCTGTTGTTTTTTTTAATTCTGGCACCCATGTTGACAGGATAGAGCAGCCACACTGACGGCGTGAGCACTGCTGTGGCGCATCTAGAGAAACAGTCTCGCCGATTTTTACTGCAAGACGCATATGGTTTTCAGCAAATAAACGGTAAAAATCAAAATCTGTTGATAATTACATTGACTCTTTACAAACTTTTACTACAGTTTCAGTGTCTTTATATGTCGCAGACATGAGGAAATACAGATACATCTGTTTTACTCAACCTTTCCTGTTTCTGTTTCAAAACAAAAGCCCTCCGACAAAGTTTCTTTTGAAAAAAATCTCTTCAGTTGTTGACACAAGGCATTTTATTGTGAAACATTTGTGGGGCCGTGTTTTTGAAGATGCAGTGGCTTGCACAGCTTTATAAATTTAAATTTTAGGCTGTATTTTTCGCTTAGCAATGCTGTTAGACAGTCCTTACTGACAGAGATTTGAAGCTGTTATATGAAAAACACCAGACTTCATTGAGAGAGACAGCCCTTTTACTCCACCGAGTAGCGCAGTTACTGGTCTACAGCTGCCCCAATCAGCTGTTGTGTCAGGTAAAGAGGATTCAAATAGAGTGTACAATTTAAAAGATAGGCCAATAGACTTTTTTTTAGGTGGTTAGAAAATGTTTTCCTGCAGACCTGTCCACAGCAGTACAGTTGTTTCGCCTCCATGCCAGGGTCGTGGGATTGTGCTTTATCAGAGGAGGGGCATGGTGGGATGTGACTTTTTTATTTAAAATAAATAAAAAATACAGTAATTGAAAGGTATATATCCCTCACCTAAGCCAATATTAAAAACACAAGTCCCTCCTCAGTGCTTAATGTTAAAAAAAAAAAACATTTTGCAGCATCTTTTCCCTCTTCATAAATAATGATCAGCCCTGTCCCGAACCACCACGGGAGGCTGATGTAATGTCTAGGTGCACATGGAGACTGCCTTCTTGCTTGGCTCTTTCCTTTTTATTTTTTCTCATTCACACAGGTTGCGTTGTTGCTAGTAAGCTAAGCTATTTCCCAGTGTGTGTTGTGCAGAGACTGCACAAAGTATGACATGAAAAAAACATTAACTTTTAAACAGCTGCCGATTTTTCTAAACAATTAGTATTTTTCTTAACATTTAGTGTTGAAAGGTTTAGAAGTCACACCCCCAGTTGATTTCATTACAGTTTGCATTCCCATTTCAATTAACAATCAAATGTGCTCAGAAATTGTTGCACACACACAGTGTCAAGTTACACGGAAAGCTATGAGCTCACGCTGTAATTGACACAGATTTCCCCACCACTATACGCTGAAAAGACAAGGTGTGACAGAGGAAAATAGGTCTTTGGCGCTCATGTGTTTGGAGTTCTGCCTAAACTGGACTGAAGGTCTGATTTATCCAAGGTACTTGTGTTTAACAACAAATTGGCGTGCTGATTCACTGACATTTCTGCCTGTTCATCTGAGGTTTGAAACATTAAAATCAACTTACTGCATATCCCCATTTTGCCATACAGTGTATAGTCTGATAATCTAAATTAATCACAATACATAAAACATCAGTGTAGGAGCTTTGATAAAGTAAAAGTGCATATAATCAATGATTATAAATGCGTATGTAAAAAGAACGTTATGTTGATGGTATATAAAGCTTAAGTAAAGATGGGGGATTGTGTCTATAGACTGTGATTACATAAAAGTAAATAGATAAAGCAGTTAAACCACAAACAAGCCAGACTGGCCAGGGTACCTGTGAAATCCAGCTCCAACTAAGATTTTGAAATTCTAACAAAGTCTTTTCTGCTCACAGGTTTATGTGAACATGTCTGTCTGTCTGTCACCTGTTACTGTGGAGACCAGCTCTACCTTATAATTGAAGTTGTTTCAGCCAATGAGACTTAGCCCAGATTTTCTTCTGAATTTCTCAGGTTGCAGTGCTGCACCTGTTCCAGTTGTTGCAGTGATGGTCTCACCTTGAAATCCAGAGAGAAGGACAAGTCAGAAGAAAGGAATATACTGAAAACTTCTCAAAAACTCCTCTGTGCCACAAGCTCATGCCATGGCCAGGATGAGCGTTTCTTGGACAAGTAGTATCCTGTGACGGCTCTATACAACGCACATGAAATTTGCTTCTCGGTTACCTCAACGGACCAAGATGATGATTTGGCTGCTGCTAGTTCTGTCCCTTTGGGTGGGATGCTATGAAGCTGACTCTGCCCAGTCTGAACGGCGAGTTGTAGCACACATGCCTGGCGACATTATCATCGGAGCACTGTTCTCTGTTCATCACCAGCCTCCTGCTGACAAGGTAATTTTATGTTTTTGCATCTGTGTATGTCTGCAGGATAGTCTGTGTGTGGTAGTTATGGGAATTCAGGTCTTGTGATTGTAAATTCAGTGCAATGTGAAATCCTGCTGAGATTTGAATGAAGCACTCTGAAATGATTACACAAATTAAGTCAGAAAATGGAGAAAATTATGTTAAGAAAAAAATATTGTAAGTGATTTTTGACCAAATTTGCAGTCTGTACAGACTTGATCTTAGTCTGCTTATTAAGACTCAAAGAACACAGTCAATTTGTTGAATGGGTACCTCTGTGTGGCCATGAACATTCAACCTCCATAAGCTTCCCCAGGAACCTGCAATCGCCCACTGACATATAGGCTTTTTTTCCCATCTCATTATGGATAATTGCAAACAGAAAAAAACAATTCTTAAACATGGCAGCCATGCGAATATAATAGAGCAAAGACCTCCAACACAGTGTCTTCTGCACTTCCAAAAATCAGAAAAAAACATTCATCAGGTTATTTTACAAAAGGAGAAACCATCTTAAAGACCCAGTTAAATAAACAATGATTTTTCTCAGTTTTATTTAAATAAATCAGTATCAGAGTATTTTACATCAAATCCCTGTCATTTTTCTTTCTGTGAAACCACTTAAGACTGTTTGAAATGTTTGATAAATCATTCTGCACTCGTGTGTTCAGAAAAGTTCATCCCGTCCCGAGACTTTGGTCAAGTGAGCCACACTGGTCATTTAAACTGCACTTCACCATTTTGTGGGCTGTAGTAGCTAACATTTCCAAAAACATTTAGCTGAGGTCTAATTCATTGATCCTCCAGATCTAATGGTGAGAGAGGACAGTCAACAATCTGCTCAGCACCGAATTCCACTGTAGCTTTGTGTCACGCCAAACAATTAGCCCGCCAACTTTTTAACTGTCCAATCGAATGCAAGGGATTTTATTTAAATCCCTCTTGTAGCTGTATGCAACTGAAAATTTAATTTTCACTTGGAAATACATCACTTTGCAGAGGCTAAAGATGCTCTAACTTCCATTTCACAGGGACTTTAAATAGGTTTAATGACTCACGTGGACCAATCTGTTCACACTACAGGCTGACATCATTCATTGAATAAAGAATCACACATAACAATCACATTATAGCACCATAGGCATACAGTCGAAATAGACAGAGAGCATCAAATACAAAGTGCACATTATATGTAGCCTTGTGAATATAAAACAAGTATTACTTTAACCTTGAGAAGCAAATGTGTTAAAAGCACAAGTTTAAAAAATGTGCTTTACTGTTTATTTAGTGTGCTAAGAATTGAAAATGTGTTCGAATAATTAACAGCATCATCATTGACAACATTTAGGTATTGTTATCGAAAATTTCAATTTAATTTTACTTGATTTGATTTCTTCTTCCACACTATCTGCACAGGTACATGAGCGCAAGTGTGGCGCAGTGCGAGAGCAGTACGGCATCCAGAGGGTGGAGGCCATGATGCACACACTGGACCGCATCAACACTGACCCGCACATCCTTCCCAACATCTCCCTTGGCTGTGAGATCCGGGACTCCTGTTGGCACTCGGCTGTGGCTCTGGAGCAGAGCATTGAATTCATTCGGGACTCGCTGGTCTCCTCTGATGAGGCAGAGGAGTGGGGGGGGGGAGGCACCTGGGGAGGGGGAGGGGGAGGAGTGGCGATGAAGTGCGCAGACCCCTCTGCCACTCCAATGCGGGGGAAGAAACCCATTGTGGGTTTAATTGGACCAGGGTCAAGCTCAGTGGCCATCCAAGTCCAGAACCTTCTACAGCTGTTCAATATACCACAGATTGCCTACTCTGCCACCAGTATGGACCTCAGTGATAAGGTGAGACCATGTGTCTGTAGACAAATTTCATGTCACTGAAGTTGTACAGATGTAGGCCCATAAATATAAAAGAGAGTAAAGTGGAGAGAGAATATATTACTGCTACTCAAGTGTACCTTTAATTTAATCATGTAGAATTACCCATTACCTAACTAAATGTTCTAGATGCTCCAGTATAACTCTTATCATTGATTTTATTTCCATTGTTTCAGAGCCTGTATAAGTACTTTATGCGTGTGGTGCCTTCAGATGCCCAGCAGGCAAGAGCTATGGTGGACATTGTCAAGAGATACAACTGGAGCTACGTGTCTGCTATCCACACTGAAGGTACAACCACCCACACACTCTGTCTCTGACTTTTAAACTCCCCTTCCAAGCTCAGACCTGCACACATGGACTCTTTTTCTTTTTCTTGGCCTCTTGTTCTTTCTCTGCCTCATTATACTGTGATTTTGCCTCCTCATTACATTTTTTTTACCTGGATCTTATCCAGTGACTCACGATAAATGGACCAGTTAGTCCAAGTGGAAAGTCCTTGGTTGCTCAGGAATGTGCAATTGTGAAGACATTTGTGATGCCTCACAGAAATTAATGTTTTGAATAATTAGAGCCGGGCAGAAATATCAGGAAAGTTTTGCTTCAAACAAAACAGGAATGTTTTCTGTGCAAAAACATGAAAAAAAGGAAGTCGAGGGATGGAAGAATGATGACAATGTTGGTCATAGCAGCAGTGAATTAGAGCAGGTGTGCGGACGTGTTTTTTAAGGTAAATATGGTTTAAAGAAAAAAAAGAATTATTGGAGTGGGGCTGAAAATGGCTAGTTTAGAAGTTGATGGAACAGTGGTATCCAAAACAGCAGTGTAGATCAGCCGGTAGTCGTTGGAGGATAAGGAAGTCATTGGGTTTGCAAGAAGAGGTGGTTGCCACTCAGCCAGAAATAAATATCTGGGGATAACAGAGATGTTATAAGTCAAAAGCAGGGAGAGCATTAGATGCCATCAAAGTCAAAGTATAATGTATCTTCTCAAAATGTATGCCTAAATCCTCAATGATAAATGACACGGAGTAGGGTTGTAAAACATGATAATTGACAATTATTAAATGTCTGTTGTATGCATGAAGATTTACTGTAAATACTCACTCTCTCACTCACTCTGAAGGTGGTGGTGAGTTGAGTCAGTTGGACTTCTGGGAGATAGTGTGACAGAGACAGGAACTGGAGGACAATGAAGTAACTATGTCTTTCTGTGTGCATGTGTCCACTGAGAGATGCCTTGTTGAACCTAAAAGTGTGATAACAGATAAACACACACACACACACACACACACACACACACACACACTCTAGAACCTGGCCTCTGGCATTGCCTGAGGGCATTACAACAGCATTTGAATTGAGGTATGAAGGGTAAGTGTGTGTGTTTGTGTTTGTGCGTGCGTGTGTGTGTGTGTGTGTGTGTGTGTGTGTGTGTGTGTGTTAACTAGGGATAGTTATGTAGGTATGGAGAACCAGCACTGAATTGGTACTGGTTGCTGAATATCAGTACAGAAATATTGATAAGCTCCTGGACAAACGGTATGGCTGTAGATATTTATGCAACATTAATTCATTCTTACATAGCGGGCATTTTCAAATTCCTCATGGTCCCTAATGATGACGAACCTGCCGGCATCAAGCCATTGAAAGAGAACTTTGCCATTTTTTGACATTAACATCATCTATCCAAGTTTGGGGTATAGTGTGACATTTTACAACATATTTTTAGTGTCCTCTGTTTCTTTGAGGGCTGCTTCAAAACCTGCTGTACTTTGGCGAACCGGTGACGCCAGTGGTACACAGAAGACCTCCAAGCTATGCCAGCTTGTATTTCAAGTCTCCACCTTTGGGTATCCAGGGTGTGTGCTCCACAGGCTTTCAAAAACAACAACTCCCTTTTGTCTTGCATTTGAAACTATCTGCACGTCCACTAGGGAAAATGACATCATTTATTATGAGTGCAGATAAAGGATGTTACAGTTTTTATAGTGTACTGGCTGGCTCGGCTACACACCAGAGAGAGCCCATGTGTGCATTATGGAAGCTTTGCATTCATTCACATTCATTTATTTGTGAAGGGCCGCCACAACTAGATTTTTGGAGCTGGACTTTTAATTAGGAGCACTATTGTAATATACATAGGCTGCCTTTCAGTTATTTATAGTGCACTTGGGGCAAAGACATCTCAGCAGAATGTCAGGCGCATTGAAAGTGAAATTTAACCGTTCTGCTTCGTCTAAAACTACTTTCACTTACAAAGATCTGCAAACAACTCTTCTCATCCATTGATGTGATTTGGTCAGCTGTGATGGAATGATAGAGCAATTACCCACCCCTCCAGTGACAAGTGCTGCATAGAAAGGAAAAAAAGAAGTCACGTAAACTCCACCTGCTGCGCTGCGTTCAGGGATCCGCAAAAGTCCACAGAATGATATGTTTCTGATAATTGTCAGCTACCACCACAACACTGTGATTGTGTTGGAAACACTGGTCATATATCCTCAGTTGCCAGCTGTTGGGCATGCATGGCCTGTCGCAAACTCACTGGAGACTTTCTTCAGGACTGCAATCAATCAATCAAATCTTTATTTGTATGGCACTTTTCATACAAAGAGTAACACAAAGTGCCTCACAGAGATTGAAAACAATAACAGAAATGAAAAACATTAATGAAAATCAAGAAAAATACAGACAGCCTGACCCTCCCACCCCCACCTAGACGTACGCAACAACACACACACAATCATGTAGATATTCCCACACATATTCGCAAAGGCACCCGAACATCCACCCTTACCACCCACACACACGCACACATACACCAACACACACCAATTGTTACTAAAGAGACATGGCTAGGCACTGAGACCTGAGGCGAGGGAGAAGCTGCCTTTGGGGGCCAACCTCACTGAGAGAGGTCACGGTCCAGCACCGCCGGGGCGCCGCCACAGAGACCATCCCAACCCGGGCGGACAGGAGTGCCCGCACCAAGATGCCGAGCCCTCTAGCCACCCGGGCCGAAACAGTCCACGGTACAGCACCCCCAATGGTGGACCAGAGACCACTCCCAGTCCGGTAGGCCCCGATGAGGAAACACTGGAGCTAAAAACTAACACAATAAAATAAGGTAAAGAACATAAAACCTAAGAACGTAAGGGACTGAAACAGAAAAATAAGACAAAGAATACAAGTGCACAGTAAAATAGATTAAAGGTTATAACCGCTAATAATTAGATAGATAAATAAATGGGAGACTAAAACAGTGGGATAAGATAAAATAAAAAAGGAGAATAAATAAATAAATAGTTAGTTAGTTAGTTAAAAGACTGATTGAAAAGATGGGTCTTGAGCCTCTTTTAAAAACCTCAACACTGTCTGTGATCCTGAGGTTCTCCGGGAGGCTGTTCCACAGGACGGGGCCATAGTAACTGAAAGCCGCCTCCCCATTTCTTTTAGAGCTAACTTGTGGTATGGTTAAAAGGCCAGTGCCGGAGGACCTCAGGGTCCGCGAGGGTTGATAAGGTAAAAGCAGCTCAGTTAGGTAAGAAGGCCCAAGACCTTTGAGACACTTAAAAACAAGTAAAAGAACCTTAAAATCAATCCTGAAACGCACCGGGAGCCAATGAAGCGATTTTAAAACCGGTGTAATATGCTCCCGCCCTCTGGTCCTCGTCAGCACTCGTGCGGCCGAGTTCTGCAATAGTTGTAAATTGGAAATGCTCTTTTTGGGAAGACCAGAGAGCAGGGCATTACAATAATCTAGACGACAAGAGATAAGAGCATGCATCAGTACCTCCGTGCTGGCCTGAGAGAGAAACGGGCGGACTCTGGCTATGTTCTTTAGATGATAAAAACCAATTTTTGTTGTGTTTTTGATGTGTGGGATAAAAGTAAGCTCAGAGTCAAAAATCACACCCAGATTTGTTACAGATTGTGATGTTCTAAAAGCCTGTAACTTTGGTAAAAGTCTCTCTTTCTGGCCTTCAGGACCGATGACTAAAACCTCTGTTTTGTCCTGGTTGAGCTGTAGGAAATTTGCTGCCATCCATGAATTTATGTCTGAAATGCAGTTAAAAAGGGCATCAATAGGCCCTGTGTCATCAAGATAAACTTAAAAAAATACAACCAGCAGGCCCAGAGGGCAGATGATCACTGAGTTAGTATTCTGTCACCTGACACAGTGTTTTGGCCAATAAAGTAAGCGCTTTTGACTGTGGTGGTGATAAACAGCTTCAAGGAAAAATAAGGCATTTTTGTTGTTGATAATGCAATAGTGTAATTAAATTTATGACGTTTTTTCCGATGTTCTAATCGAAAAGTGAAGTATATTGTTTTGGACCCCTTTTTGTAAACAAAGCTGTGTAATTTGTAATATTGTATAAGTTTAGTTTCTGTTAATGAAGCAGCATTAACACATCTCCATCAGACCTTTGTTGACTAGACATTTTTAGCAATTGCTACTTCCTTATAGAAAACTCAGGAAACAATTGAACTTATTTCTTCAAAAAAAAGAAAAACACAAGTCCTGGTTGAATCTTTTCACATCTTGTCATGCCATGTCTTATTTTTTGCACCAAATTATGGACAGTGGTATAAATAAGAGTATTGATAAGTATCAGTATCATTATGCAGTATCAGTATTGATATGCAGTGAAATCTGTATTAGGCTTGGGTGATATGGTGAGATTATTATTCAACAGGATATTGGTTTCATGATAATTGTCCTTGCATGCCCACAAATACAGGAACATATTCAGTTATGCAAAGCCTCTCATGAATTATGTGTAATTTTCAATACGTTGATATTTTTGTCTTGCTTTCTCCATGCTTCACTGCATTGTTTTAACTTAGCATACTAAAAAAAGTAACAAGAATAAGTCTGATGCAGTACTTAATCACTCATCTAGCTTATTCCAGCAGGAAAGATGTCTGGTCTCATGTGCAAAACAAATTTAAATATGCCTATTTGGCAATTTTTGATGATAGATGCGGCTGTTTGTGTTTTAGACTTTTCTTGCATTGGCCACTATGGTTTACCTGCACACTTATCACATAGGAGATATTTCAGTTTTGCAACCTCATCACTAGATTCCATTAAATCCTAGACACTACACCTTTAATCAAACCTTGCAGAATTATATTAACATTTACTTTAATTCTTCCAATTGAAAATTTCTACAGTTCTTGATTCTCTGCAAATGTTCAGACATTGTTGCAATTTCTACATTTATTTATGTAAATGATGGGTTACAAACACATCACCCCGCAAACCTGTAGCAGTATGGTGTCTGAAATAACATTTGTCTTGAGTGTGACATTTATTTTTGCCTTTCATGCGACCGCTCTCCATACGAGTTTGTGCGAGTGTGTTCGCTGGTGTGCTGCTATTAATCTTTGCAGCAAGACAGCGAGGGTGAATGTGTAAGGGCATTTGTGTTTGAGGGAGTGCTCGTGGTTGTGTGTGCAAATGTGTGTGTTTGTCAGGAAAGTATTGGTCCCTGTATTTCCTCAGACAAGCCACTCTGACCTTGGAACTGGTCCTCAAGGTCGACTGCTGCCTTCTCAAACACAATCAGGCTCAAACACAGAGAGAGGGAGGGTGGCAGGGTGAAAACGGAAGAATTAGCAAGGAATAGGAAAGAGAGAGAGATAAGGAAGAGAGGAAAGGGGTAGGGAGGGCATTTGAGGAATGAAGGGAGAGGACAAGAAGAGGGAGGTGAATGGGGAGGGCTGGGAGGAAAACGAAGGAGGAGGGAAAGAAATTAAGGGTTTATTGAGGAAAAGGAAGAAGAAAATCAAGGATGAAGGACAAGAGAGAGTAAGAGAGAATGGGGAAAGCAATGATAATACTTCCAGAAAACCACCATAGATAAGAGAGTGTGCAAGAGCTGCAGATTCAGAGAAGGGGGTGGGTACTCATTAATTATCTGCATTAACATTTTTCATCTGGAGGCAAGAAACGATAGAAATTGATATGCAACTGAAAAACTGAAACTGAATAATGCATGTAATATCAGCCCAGTAATGATTTGACGTAATGAAATAATATTATTGGAGAGGGGGAAACCGTGAGTATTACTTCACTGGGATGTAGTATTTGTTATACAGGCTAGAATATATATGTATGTAATGTGTGGATTTTACCACCATTTTGGTTCCATTTGTAATGAAAAGAGGTCTTTCTGGGCAAGAATTTGATCTCTTCTGGTGCTAGGTAGAAGCTTCATCAGTACATGGAAGTGCTGAGAAAATAGTGGTTATTCATGATTTCAGAATTATTATAAGGAAGTTCTAATTTTTTTTTCAATGAAAGTAAGTACGGCACGCATCACATTCACAATTTTTGTGAATGAATTTTGTTGAGAGTATTTAACAAAATAGCTATAAACCTAATAGAAATGACCACAAGGTAATGACAAAAACATATTTTACGTGCAAAAGACGACAAAAGACAGCTTTTGACAACCCTGATGCAGCCAGAATTCATACAAGAAATGCGACAACAACACCAAGTGCATTTATTTCATATAATCTAATCATAAATGTCTTAATCAGAAAATGGTCCATTGCTGACATAACATGGCCTAGCGTACACAACCACACACACCAGACACCCCCCAGCCACAAACAAGCAGCTAGGGATTTGATTTGAAAAAAGAATGGCTGGTAGTTAATTTATACATATTTCTTCATTTAAATATAAAAAAATATGGGTCTTATCACACCCCAACCCCAGTGTAGTTCTGTGTCTGCTTTGCACTCATCGAGTATCAGAAGTTATTTATTTCTTTTATTTCCAAGCTAAAGTGTCAGGTACCACAGAAATCAGAGGTGAATCCCAAAGAAATCAGATAAAATAGACACAAAACATGGATAGATAGGGAGTCATTATCCAGTGCAACATCAACTCAGATGAATTGTGTCACATAAAATGAGATTAAAAACTTGGAAATTATATATAAAACGGTGTCAAGGGAATTGAAAGCTCAGTCGCATAAAATGTAGACCTGCATATAGCAAAACACTACATGAATCTGAAACATGAATATGAATTTTTAGTGAGCGGAGTTTGGTGGGAGTTATAGAAAGAGAAACACTGACATCTATGCAATAGCAGAAAGAGGGGAAGTTGTGAAGTGAAACACTTCCTGGAATAAAGTCTTTGTAGAGCACCTTGGGGAGACCAGCCTGTAGCTGAAGGGGCTTAACTGCTTCACTAGGTGCTGTGAAGAGGAAGGGAGGTGTTGTCCGTTGTCAGCATCTTTCTTACATCCACCATCACTTCTGTTATTGCTCGTACGTATATGCACTCTACTGTATAGATAAAATGTGTGCATATTCTGCACATTATTGATCACAGTTTTGTTGTCAGTCTGATCATAAAACATACTCATAATTATTCACACACATTGAGGCATTTTGCTCTCAGTCATTTAGTATTTCCCCAGAGAGAATCATTATCACCCTTCACTGTTTCAGTCTTTCTCTGCCTCCCTCGCTCACCCCCCGTGTTGCTCTCCTCAGTGCAATTCAGTTCAGTCCAGTGGCTTCACTGACATGAAATTGACATGTTGTCACCCAAGCATGCTCCACCTGAAATTGATCAGGATGTCAACCTTTTCTCCACCTTTTTTCCTCTTTACACTTGCTCCCTTATTGTCTGTCTCTGTCTCATTTGTTTGTCCTATTTATTTCTATTGACTCCTATCCTGACACCGCTGAATCTGTCTCCCCTCCACTGTGTCTGATTTCTGTCTTTTCCACCATTCCTCTGTCTCTCCGTCTCTGTAGCGTGACTTGCCCTGTGCCTATTTAACTGTCATGGCCCTTGCAGGATTGAGGAAGATGAAACTGCAGTGGGTTGGGAGCGCAGTGTAGAGAAAGGTATAATAAAGGGAGAAGAGGAGAATGACTGAATATGCTCACATTTTTACCGCCGTCTCTGGCAGTGTTGCCTAAGGGCGAAGATTCAAAGTGGGTCATGGGCCCAGTTTCTGGTGGATCCCCATATAACAAGAGCTCTTCTGTGTTTTAATGAGCCTGGGTCACAGAACTACATCTACTCAAATTGGCTCGGGCTCAGATTGCAGAACTCATGTTCTGGGAATCCATTTAATTGCTTCTGTTCAGATAGATAGATAGATAGATAGATAGATAGTTCGCCAGCCTTCTGTCTGCCCTGGCTCTATCCACGATATGTATGAGGGAGTATTAAATAGAGATTTCCTATTGGCACAGATGTTATGAAGTGATTAAGGGGGAAAATGACTGTGCTGTTGCCATGATAAAACTGGTTAAAAGCATTTACTGGAGGCTGTATGCGCAGGGCAGCTGTTTATCATACCAGATATGCAATTACCCACACATGTACAGGTATACGAGCACATGTATGAGGCAGTTCAAATCGTGTGAACTGATTGTTTGTGTGTGTGTCTCTGGATGTTTATGTATTTTTGATTATGAGTTGTGGGCACAGAACACAGTATATTTCAAGATCCAGAGTTTGCTCCTGAGAGTAAAAGCACAGTGGAGTAAGTTATGGTTATAAATCACCTGATATTCATCCTGTCTTGCTATTTCTTTTGCAAAAAAAGGATAACAGACATGCACATGTCATCTGAAATTCATTAAAATATATCCAACAGCTAATTGTTGTGAATAAGAGTCTAAAAGTCCTAATGGCTAGTAACCTCTTTAGGTCTTTTAAGATTGTTTCTCTCCTATTCACTTGCAGGGCTGAAAAGAAGAAAAAAATCGGGAAGATATGTTAAAATAGACTAATTTTTGATAGTGACTACATCCTCTGAGAGCTTATATGAACTCCAGTGAGACTGTTCACATCTAAGCAGATTAGAGACTTGCAGGCTAAATGTTTGCTGTCCAATCTGCAAGCTGTGTGATAGAGTTGCATCACTTATAGAGTGAGAAATTTTATTAAAGGAAAACTTAAGCCACAAATACTCAATACTTTTTTCGAACACATGCATTTTCACTATAGCTTTTCGCTTAACATGGCCCCCAGTCAATTAATAAATTGATATGTTGCTCTTTTCAGTGGAGCCACGTAAAATGTTTATGCACAAGTTCAAGGTAACACAGCATGATTAGTTGATATACAAATAGTCATTTTGTGGGTCAAATATTCTTTTAACCTAGGCTTGTTTATTATCTGTTTTTCATTTATACATGACAGAAGATTTATCTAGCTATTCAGATCATCAATGCATTTTTGGAGTTTACTTTTTCAGAAAGAACAAACATTTATTGGTTTCAGCCTCTCAGTTCTAAAGATTTTCTAGGTTTTTGTATTTGATATGTTTGTTCCCTGAATATCTTGGAATTGGTTAGTAAAAAAAAAAAAAAAAAGTAATTTCAAGACAATTGGGGTTAATCATTTGGGGTTTAGGAGACCGTGATCAGCATCTCTCAATTTTTCCAGATTTACATTTTTTGGCAAAACGATCAATTGATTTTGAGAAATTAACTGGCAACTTAACCAATAATGAAAATAATTAATTGCAGCCAATTACAAGTGATAACACATCTGCCACTAACTTTACATTTACTCAACAATTCCTCAGTAATATAGACTGATACAAACACAAAAACATAACACAAAGTTTATGAACCTGCATATCTGTGCTGATGCATCCTGTTATGTATTTGTGTTTATGTGTGTTTTCCATTAGCGGTGTAATTCTGTAATCTTGTTTAACACGGCGTTTGACACAGTGTAAGTGTCAGTTAGCGTCTTCCCCAGGGTAATACTGTGTTTGACATTTAGCTGCACATTGTTGTCGCGCTCCAGATGTGATATGGGGTGGGTGTCGTTGGTTAGGACTGAGGAGATGTGGGAGTGAAAAGACAAGCAGAGGGATCACAAGGAGTAGGATAAGAGCATAGGAGGATGCCCTTTACTTGTCAATGTTTACATTTTTACTGCATGTCTTTTTCTCTGGGTGAAGTTGTGACCAGAGGGAATCAGGGTTGAAAAGAAGAAACAGACAAGGAGTAAAAAAAGGGGAAGGGGAGGACATATGTAATTGCATGGAATAGACCTGATAAGAGTGACAAGAGGATGAGAGTGGTAATTGAGAAGCATGGAGGAAGGGTGAGAGGCAGAGGGGAAGGGATGGTAACAATAGGAGAAGAGACATAGAAGCACCAGTCTCTGTGTCTTAGATTGAACTGCCTGATTTGCTGCTACAGGAAAGCAGGGGGTAGGTGAAGCCAGTGGCTCAAGGAGAGGAGGGGGAGGAGCAGAGGGAGCTCCATGGAGGGCAAGCAGAAGATGCTTCAGCTTTGCATTTGATTGCATGTTGTAATTCATTGCAATATATAAGCTGAATAACAAGATGAGGAGGAGAGATCAAAGACGAAGAGGGCAGAGGGGCACACAAGTGAGGAGTACACATTGAGAATGGATTTTTGTTCTTTATTTTATCTTTCATGTTTTACTGCAGATTTTTACTCTAGCTGTTTTTGTTCTTTTTCTTGTTTATCATTTAATTATAGACTTAGATTAGGGATTAAAGAGGCATGACTTTGTGGGGGAGACTAGCAAGATGTGAAAGGGAAAAATAAAAAGAGGTAAAGGGGTTGTTGTTGTTTTTCTCCACTGAATGGTTATGAAATAAAAAAACCTCACCATATGTGAGGAGGGACTTTGAGGTAAATGTGCTGTATATGAGGTTTTATGCTGCAGCATACCATGGTCACCATGGAGATACACAGGAGATAATGGCTGCCAGTGTGTAGTTGGGTTTAAGTTGAGTAGCCTATGTCCCGAGTGAGTGGCTGAACGACATGATTAAGGCAAAAGAGTGTAGATGGGCAGGGTGAATTAAAGGAAGCCAGGGATGCAAGGATCAGATAGAGCACTCGGGTGTCTCTGGTGGTAAGAATATTCTTATTGGTGTTATTTATCACCCACCTAAATCTGCCGATGAATGTAGCTGTCAAGGACTGAGTCTGAAATGTCCTGCATTAAGACCTGCTCACACTCACAGAAATACACACACTCGCATAGACACAGACACATCTACACACATACATAGATGTTTTAAAAATACATTACACATTTTTGTAATTGTAATGACTTTTTTAATTACTGCTATTGTTGTTGTCCTATATATATGTGCTCTGCTATTAGTTTACCATCACTTTAATGCTGCCATTTCATTTTCTGTCTTTTTACATTTGTGTTTTTTCTACAAACATTTTGAAATTTTAAACTTTTTTGGGTGGAGGCTGCAAATAAGTCCACTAGGGTGTTATACCTCTCCCTGCACTGTATCCTGTGTTATTTTATTTTTTTTTGTCATTTTGTGTTTTTTTAAATTGTGCAAAAATTAAAAAAGAAAACAGTTCTAAATGCTGGACTGAACTTGGGGAACTTAGATCGAAAGGAATAGAAGTGTAAGATTTTTTATAAATTTTCACTGTGCATTGTAGACCTGAACATTGAAAAAAAATCTAAATGCAACTATTTTCACTGACATTGTAACTTAGTAATTATTTGCAACATTAGAGGTAATGATAATATTTACATCATCATTCTCATTTTCATTGATTTTAAGTCTGTAGAATATGATGAGTAGGACAGGACACCTCTGCAGCATGACACTACGGCTATGTTCAGACTGCATGCCTTTGTTTCTCAAATCACATCCTAAAGATGTATTATCAGCAGTGTTGCAAGTGATCAGATTAGTGTGTCCAGACATCATCAGCCTATCTGCGTGGGTTTCATTTGTAACAAAGTAGGTGTCAGTAACTATGTAGCACCTCTGGTGACACGGCTTTTCAACACGGAAGCATGAGAAATGGAAGTCCATTGTTTTGTCCGCCAAACAGTTGTGTTGTCACATCGTGGTTAGTTATTCCAATTTATTTTGGCATTTGTCTACAGACTGTTGTTCTTAAAGTGTCCATAGCACCTTTTTAACAGCTGCATGGATTCTGTTCAGTGCTTCTATTGCTCTGGATTTGATGTTGCTGTTGTGTGTGGCGTTCATAGACACTGTGTTATCTGATTTGTTATTTGGGAAGGATGGGAAAACAAGTGTGTGACAATGTGCTAGTAATGTAAAGTAACATGGAGTATATCTGAGTTTGAGAGAGAGAGAGAGAGAGAGAGAGAGAGAGAGATGTCTCACACATAAATCCCCGTTGAGACCGGAGTGAAGTAGGTTACAAGCTTTATCGATTTTGGTGATGGTAACAGTATGAATGTGTGCGTGTGTGCACGAGTGTCTGTGTCTGTGTGTGTGTGTGTGTCAATGCGTGCAGAAAATGGACGGCCTCTACCATCTGTCTCCCATTCCTCTCACTGAGACACTAATTACAGGACTTTACACTTCGCTCCACCACACTCATCATTGGCCTGACTACACACTTGCACACACACTGAGATGCTGCAGCGGTCAGGAATTGCGGGACCTCTTCTACTTTCTGTGTGCATTTCCTTTCTCTTTGTATTTCCCCTTTTCTCTCTGTGTGCTCTCATTTCCTGCTGTGATCTTTGCCCTTATCTCTGTCCCTCTCTGGCTGTATTTCTATTACTTTTTCTTTTTCTTTGGCTTGACCTCTTTTCCTCAATAGTTTAGGAAAAGTATAGATCAATTTTACCTACTTAAACTGCATTCTGTTGTTAATAACATATTCAGTAAAAAGGTGGAAACATTAAAAGATGCAAGAGCCTCATTGAATGAGAAAAGACAAAAAAAGTGTTGTTTTTTTAATATATAAAAGGGAAAAGAAGATCAATTAAAGAGGGGAATCCTATCATATTCTCTGCCAGTGTGTACAACCATTCATTAGCATAAATTCCAGGTCACCCACTTTCTCTGGCAAAGAAACGGGTGCCACAGTGGGGAGACGCTTTCTCTGACATAAATTTTAGCTTTCATGAGTAGTGCAGTAGCAGGCCAGTTACTGCAGTGGGCATGTTTTTGAAAATCAGAAGGGATCAGGTGTTTTACTGTCATCTTTTCCAACAAAAATTATAGTCTGTTAGACATTTTGTGATGGCACATTTGCAATTCCACAACAAGTCAGTCATAACTTGAACAACTGAATCAATTATGTAAGTGATGTTCATTGTCATCTTCCTATATACACATGCAAGTTTATATATTTTTATCCATCTTCAACTCCGACAGCAGAATAAATGTTGGCATTGTGCATTTTTGCAAAGAACAAATGTGTTTGTACTGTTACTACCTCGCTGATATGTCAAAACTTGACATTTGTTTACATTTCAATTTTCAGTTTTATGTTGTGTGAAGGCTGTGGTTAACTTGTGGTGAGGTCCAGACACAAAAACCACTTGGCTAGGATTAGGTTGTTGAAATACCTGCTATGATCACTACAAACATGGCTGGACATGTCCCAAACTCTCATTAAAAAATGCCCACTTTGGGGCAGGTATTGTTAAGGTTGAGTCCAAGGGTTTGAGTCTGGCCGAGGGCCCTTTGCTGCATGTCCTCTCCTCTCTTGCCTCTTTACTTTCTGTTATTTTCAGTAAAGAGTATAAAAAATGCCAAAGAAAACGTGCTTTGGTTAACAAAATACTTTTGACTCTACAAACACGGCTGGGCGTGTCCTCTTCTAAAAATGCATGCTTTCTTCTGTCCCCACTAGTGGTCTGTGGTCACACCATCCACCATCCCCTCTTCCTCCTAATAAGAAACTCAGCTCCCATACAAATAATCTGAACTACGTAACACATGTAAAACGTATTAAGTAAACATATCCGTGGTCTTGCAGAAATGTACAAGGTTTGTGTATGTACAACATTTTACATAGGTGACTGGGCTGACATCTATACATCCATCATGTTCGTCCGCTTTTCAAAAGGTTGTTGGATTAATCTTTAAAAAAACTGAATTTATATCCATGACCCTTTTAACTTTCTGTGGTTTTCCAGGCAACTACGGTGAAAGTGGGATGGAAGCATTCAAGGACATGGCAGCCAAGGAGGGCATTTGTATCGCCCACTCAGGTAAGAAACTGCATTAAATTTTAGTGGGTGTATAGTTTGTGTGAGGATTTGGCAGCTTTTTCACACACACAGCAACAAGCAGCAATTGCATCTGATTACCTTTTCATAACCTGTGGAACAACGCCACCATGGTGTTTGCAGTTAAAATGAGTTTACCTGCCGTCTCAGCTTACAGATATTTGCTTAACAAGAAGTCATATATTTTTGACAATAAAGATCTGCCTGTTGTTTTATGACTTTGTGAAGACCCATTTCACACTGTGGGTGTCAGGTGGTTGACACTGAGCACAATGAAATACTGAAACTGATATGAAAAAAAATGAAAAAAAAGTAACACTTCAAAGCACATGACGCAACAAAGATCCAAGCATTTCACATCTGTCACAGACTGTGTTTGTATTTGTCTGGCATGTTCCCTCAGGCAAAATTTGGAGCAATGCTGGAGAGCAGAGCTTTGATCGCCTGCTGGAGAGACTGAGGGGCCACCTGCCCAAGGCCAGGGTGGTGGCCTGTTTCTGTGAAGGCATGACTGTCCGCAACATCCTCATGGCCATGAGACGCCAGGGACTGGTGGGAGAGTTCCTTCTGATTGGCAGGTCAGTGGAGCCTCAAAGTTTTACTGTATTTTGTTGAACAGTGGTATGTTGCTATACATACGGGATGTACATGGTTTCCCCCAGGAAATTAGTGTAACTGAAATAATATGATTGAGATGTTTTAATGGGTCCTTGATTTGGGGCTCTGTGCTCTTCTCTATTCCTCTTATGAGAACCACTGATACTTGTAAACACAGAGCTATTAAAAAAATAGCTTATTACCTCAAACATGTCCAATCAATTTCTTCATGTAAAATTTGCATCCAAGTGGTGACTATCAAGCTTCAAAGTAACTTCAACCTGGTCTTTCACGCGCAGTGCTGCATGCAGGACAGTTCACCCCCAAATCAACACAATTTTCCTCTTGCCCATAATGCTATTTATCAATCTATTTATCACACCAAGCTGACAGCCCTTGTTGACTGTGGCCACTTTTTTTCCCACCAGTTCAGCCTATTAAAATGGTGGTGGCTGCTGTGGAGCCAGTCGGTTAATGAAAACACTCTGATTGGCCGTTCAGCTCAGCACATGAGAAGAGAAACAGAAGGAAGGAAGTAAACAAAAACTAAAAGTCACGTGGGAGGGAGGTGGAAACAAAGTTGTTATATGTCACGGGCCTTTAGAAATGTCTGGCTTCTTTTGAATATAATGAAAGTAGATGGCACGAGACTTGTGTTGCTTAGCTGAGGAGGACACATTAATGTTTACGTCTTGCACTGTCATGAGCACAAGCCTCTCGTCCATGAGTAGATGCACGCCTCCTTCTCCGTGGACATACAGTTGGAGAGTGTAGTTCTATTAATATTTATTTTTTTAAGTCCTTATATTAAACTGCTCATAACAAGGTCTGTGGATAATCCTGAGTATCTGGGTCATGATTCCTGGAAAGAGACATTGCTGTTGAGTTTTTTCTGTTGTAACTTTTTTTTTTGGCACTGTAATCGCTACAAGCCGAGTGCTATCTAGTTTTATCATATTCAATGGCCATTGTATCTCCAGCGCTCTGCAACTCACACCAAAAGAATAAAGACTGATAAATAGTACTACAAGTTAGAGGAAAAATATGTATTTTGGATTTTGAGGTGAACTGTCCCTTTAGCAAATGTGTTTGAGTTTCTAGTTTGTTTCATAAATGTACATTCATTTCCTTTGATGTCATCATGGCTATCATTATTCAGTGTAGGGGGTCTGCCTCTGCTGCAGAAGGGTGTAGCAAACACTGGTATAAACTGTAAAGTACCCAAGACTTGGCTTCCCCCTGAGCAACAAGTAATTTTTATTATGTGGCTGGTAAACAAGATAATTTCTAACTCGATTCTGCTTTGTTTTAAAAACTCCTTTTCGAGGATATTTATTTCAAACTGTGGATTTCTGCCT
The DNA here is from genome assembly GCF_026936395.1 of Plectropomus leopardus. Taxonomy (NCBI): domain Eukaryota; kingdom Metazoa; phylum Chordata; class Actinopteri; order Perciformes; family Serranidae; genus Plectropomus; species Plectropomus leopardus. The sequence goes on from NC_142181.1 coordinate 15,056,923, forward strand.
TGGCCCAGTGAAATGGTGGAGCCGCAGCATCTTTGTACCACAGACATAGAGAACCATACTGAATGGTCTTAAATACACAAATTGACTGTACATCCAAAGCGTACAGAGAAAGACATTGTTCCCCTTTAGACATTCACAAAAACACACACGTGCACTTCCCACACACACACACACACACACACACACACACACACACACACACACACACACACTTCACACACAGGCTGTTTTCTGAATTTCAGAGGTGTTTTTCACATTAAGGTTTGTGCTCACTTAGATGAATTCCTCCTACAATCCACTTGCAAAAATAACCTTCCAAATGGGCTGTTTTCTACATCTGTGCTTATCTATATGTGTGTATGTTAGTGTGAGTTTGTGTGTAAGTACGTGTGTGCATTTGTGTATGATAGTGTCTTCTAAGCCTTTTGGTTGCCATGCCAACTGTGTAATAAACATAAGATGAATAATGATTTCAACAGCTATGCCAACCAATATGCAGACAAAAAAGACCTTGAATAGATTGGAACCATTATCACGTATTTGCTATTAAAATGCTACAAATGTTATTCTATTTAATTTTGTTCTACTCTTCCTGCAGTGACCTGCGCTGTGTAACTAAATCATAGCCAGCATCATTTTTGTTGTCAACGCAGCCATGATGCTCATTATCATCACGCTCATCTTACCCATCGTCTTTTTCATCCACCTCATCATTGTCATCGTCCTGCTGAGAGCAAGGTAAAGTAATAAACCATACTAAACATGCCATACATCCTACTAATTGGGTTTGCCTTGTCATTAAAGATGAAAGTGGAAGGAAAGAGAGAGAAAGATCATAAAACGAGGATAAATATCCTATCCTCAAAATTGAAGACATTGATCAGCTGATGACATTACATCCTGTCAGGGGTTCAGTTGTTTATAAGATGTGACTATTCACACCATGGAGGATTTGATGGATTGTGTCAGTTCAACACACCAGGTTTGAATTGTTGCCTAAAGCTACAAAACTGAGGACAGGCTCACAACAATGCTCTACCCTCCTCTAACGGTTACTGTGAATGTGCCTTTGAGCAAAACACTTAACCTCCAACTGGTCCAGTGGAGCTGCACAGTGGTTAGCAGTACAAATATATGGAAGGTCCCAAGTGAGGACAACAAAAAGAAATCGTCACTCTTGATGAGAGTTACAGGGCTGCAGGGACCTTGGGTTTGTTTCTTAGCTGAGAAAGCTGTAAATCTAAAGCCCATTTTGGGGGCAAAGATTTGTGGCGAGATGAAAACTGTTTTAGAAAGTTGCAATGGTGTGAACTGGCTGGTCTCAGCAAGACTCAGGCCAGCTGATGGTTTCCCCCATGACTCAACTTATCAAATCGCCAGTGGTTGATTTCAGAACATAAGGTCTGTCACCTGTTTGAACAGCTAATCAACTTTTTGTGTGTGTGTGTGTGTGTGTGTGTGTGTGTGTGTGTGTTTGTTTGTTTGTTTGTTTGTTTGTTTGTTTGTTTGTTTGTTTGTTTGTATGTGTACCTTTTTTGTCATGTCTTTTCAAATGTCTCTTTTTGCGGGTCCGTGAATCAGGGCCGGGCAACATATCAATATATATTACATTGATATTATGATATGTGACGAAATATCGTTTAAGGTCTATGGAGGCAGTGCACCGTCTTGTCTGGTTTTTTTGGTGTAAACTAGCTGGTCTTCAGAACGTTGCGGACCAGTGCAAGTGTGCAGCTTTGGTCTTAACTGGGCTTAAGAGAGAATCATTTTAATAAACCTAGTTTGTGGTTTTAGCAAACTGGAAGTTGTTGAGGGTTCTCTTCTTTGTCACTAGTTCAGTGCTTCTTTTATTAGTTATTAAGAGCACCTACATGAAGGAGAGTTGGATCTGGGGGATAGCAGGATCCTTTGTCACAGTAAACTCTTTGGATGAAGCTCATTGCTGTCAGGTAAAAAAGAAGCAACGAACTCATTATTAGGTACAAAGGAAAGATGAGGAAGATGAAAGACCACTTATGGAACACCAGATTGGCTCTGAAATTCGGAACAGCAACAGCTTATTTCATTTGAACCACAACAAAGTAAAGTGTTATTTTATATTAAATCTGAGAAGATTTTCAATTAAAGATTCAATTTAAGCTGACATAACATGTTGCCAAATTAAATCAATGTATTCCAACAGTTCCCTTAAATTATGCAACACCATCTTGATACCAGTTAAGCACCATTTTGCTTTCCGCTTGTAAATAGTTTTCCAAGGCTGAACATAGAACCTAATGGCTTGTTAAAATTGATTTTTTTTGCAGTATATCTTGTAGTCCTCTGGTCCTGGCCAGTCTTTCTTGATTAGGTTGGTTAATTGAATATCATCCTTCGTTAGTGTCAGTATCATAAACGAACTGTAGTTATAAATTGGAGATGGTCACGGGTGGATGCCCTGCTCACTGGAGGTCTGTGGAAGGAACTTCTGATTAGCCCAGTTGGGCAGACGTGTTTAACACCAGGATAATTACATTACCACAAGAGCACACAGAAGATTATTCAGTTACCTAGGGAAGATAAGTAGGGTCATTAATAGAATAGAGTACTACAAGATCTCCAGATTGCATTTTTACTTTTTGATATAGGCTGTGTTCAGGATGCCATACAATAATTTACATGACAAAGTGTCTGTGCTATTTGCCGTCTTGAAATTTAGATATGAACATTTCAGTGACATTGCTCTTTTAATAAACTCATCTCTTCAACAAGTTGTTCAGTAAAGGCATTTTTACTGGCTTTTTGCAATTTTGTCATGTATAAATCATATATATAGGCCCACTGCTAACAAGTGATAATAGCAGGGGTGTATTGATACATCAATCTGGATTGATATAATGAATCAGTTACTAACAATCCAATAACATAGTGCAAGGTTTCTGTAAGAAATGCCTTTATTTTGAAAATTCCATGGCACCTCTGTTTCACCTTTTCCACCTCCTTACTAGAAATTCAAAAAGTGCTAGTGACCTAGCACCAGGCAGATAATGATAAGTGGCCAAGATAGTGGTCATATTTAATGATCTTATATTTACTGGTCATGAAAACAATCTCAGGCCCCAGAATTAAATAAAATTGAAACCGTATCGTGGCAGACTGTCCAAAGAATAATAAAATATTGTGATAAAACTTTTGATTCACACTCTCAGATACTAAAATAACGTAAAACCCCACTGACATAAGCATTATATATAAACTAAAAATTATTAAGTCCAGTGAAGGCCTTAGCATAACATCAAGAATACTTTCAATGCTGATTTGCATTCAGTCAATTTAAAAAAAAAAAACTTAGCAGGTGCTCAGTTTCAGTTTTCTGATTGTAGATTTCTTATACTCTTCTAGAAATAATCCTAAAATCTCACATCAGGTCCTGGGGCTAACTATCACATCACAAGAAAACTATGTCATACACACACACACACACACACACACACACACACACACACAGAGTCTGGATTTGGAGCCTGAGTGTATTGATTGCTTCTGTCCTATAATTCCTCATGGTGCCAGCAGGCTACAGACCCATTAATGAATAGCTGGGCTGAGATAAATATCTAGCCACATGGGACACACAAACACCCTCACACACACACACACACACACACACACACACACACACACACACACACACACACGTAGACGTCTACACATATACACACACTTATGAGCACAAATCGGCATGCCCTTACGCCATAATTTTTTCCGTAAATCAACTTAATAACCTCTTTTGTCTGTCTTCAAGCGAAACATCCTCTCCTTTCTGAAATTCAAATGAGGTCCTTTCAATGACACAAATAAATATGCTTCAGCCGCCACTTGTAAAATATTTAATTTCCTCCTCCCATATGTTATAGCCATATATAAGATCCCCCACTCCTCCCGAAATATACATTGTAGTAGAACTAACACACACTTTTATTTTGATCATCTCTCTTTGGCAGAGCGCTGTGGCAAATATGGACAAATGCTATCTGACTTGTTGGTCAAAAAAGCTTCACAAATCCTTAATCCTGTCATTGACACATTAGAGAAAGAATGCATATTGTGTGTGTGTGTGTGTGTGTGTGTGTGTGTGTGTGTGTGTGTGTGTGTTTGTGTGGGTGTGTGTGGTAGTGTGCATTTATACATTGTGCCACAGAAGTCTAGAGTATGTGTTCGTTTCTGAATTGAGTGCACAGTATAGATGTACAGTATGGCTCATTGGGTCAGGCAGTGGGAGTTTTAAGATGGTATTTACCTTCTTGTGTGCACACATACACACACTCCCACAGAATGCACTGTCCCTCCTCACAATAAATTTCCATCTAGACCATGCAGGGCTGCCACTGATAATAGCCATGACTTATCTTACGGTTGACTTCACAGCAACAACAACAACTGTATTTTATGATCAGCCATTTCAGTTTGTAATTTGTTTCCCTCCCAAGCACTGTCTGTCTTTTACCTGTTAATCTATGTCTGCTCCATCAGTGCTATTTATAAATTTGTAACACATGTGCAGCTGTTTTGCAGCCACAGATTTCAGGGAAACATTCTCTGGGCTGTGCATGTCCTTTATAATAGGAGAACCAAGTTGAACCAAGCTAAATCACTGGTTATAAGTACAAAAAGTACAAGTATAACAAATTATTTATCTGTGCAATAGAGTGCTGCAGGGATGACCTTTTTCTGTAGGCTGACACAGAAGTTAGCGCCACCCTGTTTCCCTTGAAAAGCCAGTGAGATTTTTTTACATTTGATTTTGGATTGGAAAGTAAGCTCTGTAGCTTGAAGCGTAAATGCAGTTGACAGAAATGGAAAGCTTACATTAGTGGATAATGAACTACAACACTGTCACGTGACTTCATGTTGCCACCACAAAGACGCTGTAAAGCTGTTTGGCGTAATGGCATCATATAGCCACCTGTTAGCAACTGCCTTATTTAAGACACAGCTGGGGTATTTGCTTACTTTATGTTGAAGAACCAAATGTGAAAATCTCTTAAGCTTTTCAGAGTGCAGAAACACTAACTCATTTCTGCGTTTTAGCATACATTCCTGCAGAATTCGATAGATTAAAACCACTGTCAGTAAACTTGACACCTTACAGTTCAAGCAGTGTGATAGCATTTCTATGGCAGCCAATATGTAACCACTGCTGGATTCCCTGTCTTTCCATAAGAGGCATATATTCATACTGTGCTGAAGAAATGACTTCACTGTTGAATGAATTTAAAGAGAATAGTTTGAATCAAAAGTCGAAAAGCAGATTCTCTCTGGAGATCATCCAGCACAAGTCTGCACCCCCTCTGCCTGCTGTTGCCATGGAAATATCCCCTACCATATTTGGATGAATCCAGCATAGCAGCTGGGGCGATATGTGGCGCATGCGCATGTGTTTATGTGAATGGCTATGTGCATACGTGGGTGCATCTATATGTGTGTTTATTATCAGGGAATGTGTGCTGTATAGCAGGCTTTTCTCTGTAGCTATATTGTATTATATTGTATTAGCCATATTGAGAGTGACATTAAATATATTCAGCACCACTGTTTCCTGATAATGCTGAAGGCTCTCTCAGTGAAATTTGGATCTGAATATTGCTGTGCTGATAATCCATGAACCTACTGTTCTCTCATGTTCCATTACTCACTTGTTTTGTCACATTTCTCATCTTTGGCAGCCAGTTCCTTCACTCTTTTTTCCTCTCAAATGTTACTTCATCTCATCATCTCTCTCTCCCTGTCAGTGTCTCCCTCCCTGAATCCAGCTGCTTGCGTTTTGTCAGAGTGTACAAGTGTGATGTATGCGAACTGAGACCCTGAACTGATCATTTAACAGAGGTCAGACCCCTGCAGTCTCCCAATTCACACCACAGCTGTCTGTGAAGGCCGCACTTCCTCGAGGTTTTAAATTGAGAAAAATTTGAAGGGAGAGGTTAAACGGCATCTCATGGCAAAACATCTAAGATGTCTCAAAGCTGCTGTCTTTAAAATTGATTTTTAGTGGATTGTACACCTGCATGGTACTAAGAGAAGATCAGAGACATAGTGAGGGCAGAGCAGGCAAATAGAGCTAGGGGGGGGAAAGGAAAGATGCAAAAAGCCAAAGAATGGGAGAGATGGGAGGCGATGATTGAAGAGAGTAGAGATTGTGTGTTGTGTGTGTGTGTGTGTGTGTGTGTGTGTGTGTGTGTGTGTGTGTGTGTGTGTGTGTGTGTGTGTGTGTGTGTGTGTGTGTGTGTGTGGGGCATTCAAATATAATGGTAATAAAAGATTTTGTGTCAGACATGAAAAGCAAAATGCCCACAGTAGGAGTGTAATTTTCACATCACCGCTGAGTTTGGGAAGCATCTGCCCTTGCAGACACACGCGCTTACACGGGCGAATACTAACACAAAGAGGTTCACATAATGCACATGCACGCACAAACAAGGTCTATTCCAGTGCGATGTTTGGAATATGCAGCTGTGTAATGTTTGTTAGTATCATGTTAATTTACCCCTGATTAAAACAAGAGCTGCTCCGTGTCATTTAATTGATGGAACGATGGAAATTAATTCGGTTGGGGTTTTTTTCATCACTTTGCAATAAAAGACAGCTGGTAATTAAACACAGGGGAATATGGAAGAATGAATGACTGACAGAGATGAAGGGGATTAAGAGAAATTTCCATGTGTATTAGTACATGTGTGTGACTGTGTGTGTCATTATACATTGTCAATGTGTAGGAGTTTGTGTATTTTAGTTTATACAAATGCAAGACACTGTGCGTGTATACAGGTGTCACTGTTTGTGTTAGTGTGTGTGTGTGGCTGACTGTGTGTTGTTAGCAAGTGAGCTACCCATGGTGCAGACTCATCTGTAGAGGTTGTCAGATCAATAGATGGTCTGTGGCTTCTCTCAGGGGGTCCACTGCATGAGACATTTCATCTGAACACACATAAATGTGTATTTTTGACACTGTTGCTGAAATGTCAGTAAACAGTTGAAATGTGTTTAAACTGGATTAAAAAATGTAACATTGGAAATCCGTGATAATGACTCAAATCTTGTTCCGAGTTCCCAATAGTCTGAATAGGGGCATCTAGCTTTCGGACTGAACAAATCTGTCTTTTCAGGGAATTTTGGGATTTTTGGAGGCCTTATCACTAATCCATCCCACACTTGCACTTTCCAAAAATTTCTCCTCCTTGGGGCAATGAATGAGCCTATGTCCATCTGTCTTTCACATGGGATGCCTTTGGTGAATTCTCAGATTTCACTGGTCTGGTTGTGCAGAAAATACTGATGGCTAACCTATAGTGAGCCAAAGTCCTGATGTCATGTCCAGGATCACCTCTATCCACCACCTTCTGCCACTCAATGCAGTGTTGAAGTCTAAAGACTTGTGTGTCTCTGTCTCACACAAAGAGGACTTGGATTTTATTTCAAGACCTCAGCTGTGGGAATATCACTTAACTGCCTGTACAAAGGCAGTAGGCCTAAATGTAGTTAAGTACATTTTAGTGTTTGCTTTTATGTTTGTTCATAGAAAACAAAGGAAAATTCCCACACATAAAATTCACCTTTTCAGTTTTGATTGTTTTATTAAGACATTTCTCATGTTGCACTTACACACACACAGATTTCACAGATTTCTGTTTTTTCAGAAAATACTGATGGCTGATCTATAGTGAGCCGAAGTCTTGATGTCATATCCGAGATGGCCTCTATTTCACAAAATTTTGTAACTCATTGTTGTGTCTCATATGATTAAGTTGTTAGCATACAAAAAACTACAGTGCAGGTTACTGCATCTTTGTAAAAGTATCTTCTGAGGCAGTTCTTCAAACTTTGTAGTTATCTTTGTTTTCCAAAAACTATTACACTGTTCGGTCCGCTCTGTCCTTCTGTTATCACGGACATGTCTGAACTAGCCACAACCTCTCAATCCAGACATGGACTTACTTCGTATGTTGAGCTGTAAACTTTTTCCTACAATGGTCTGGGGTTCATGGAAAATGGTGTTAAATTTGACGGATCAGTTTATGTCCATTTTGGTTTGTGTGCTCCTTAGAGAGTCTGCACCAAATTCTGTGGTTGTTTCAAAATGTGTAGCCCAGAGTCCTCTGGAAATGTCACTTTTAGGTTGTCAGCAGAAAGAGTATTCATATTATGCGGACAGCACAAATAATGGTGAAGATCATTTGACGATGTGATGCATTATGTCACTATTTTGTCCCAAGCTTTTGCTGCAATGTTTTTTTTTTTTAAAATCAAATTTTTGTTGAACCTCTGGCTCAACACCTTGGTCTTCAACTACTTTTTGTATTTTATTGAGTCTGTCAACAGAAATTCGTACTTACAGTACTTGTACAAAAAAGTTACTTTACTTTCATGATGTGTGTTCAAAACTACAGACCAAGAGCACTCAAGTTTAACCATTGCCAAAAAACCTTGCCTCTAAAAACTTTATTTAATATTAAATAAAATATTCAAAAAGAGTCATCACCTTTCGTTAGACTTACTATTGTATGTGTATTTGTCATCGTTATTGACATCCTTTTGTTGTACAACATCAAGCCCCTTTTCTTTAAATTTGACAAGGGAAAGAGTTCATAAGGCAAAGTTGCTTGGATCTCTTTCTTACCTGGTGTCATAAGTGTCAACCACATATCAAAGAACACAGCAGGTTTCATTTTAAACCCCAAAGAAACTCTACCTTGACTTTCATTTTCCATTGTCAGTTTGGGTGACGTCTTCCAAGACAGCCGATCAAAAGGCTGCTGAACTGTAACTATCCAATATCAAAGAATTCTCTGTTCATCTTGTGTGTTTTTCCCTTTATTTCTGGGTTTCTCTGTCAGTACCTGTTTCTATCTTTTGTCCCTCTGTCTACTTCTCTTTCTCCTGCAGCTCTTTTTCTTTTTGTCACTTTACTTCTCTCTCTTCCTCCCTCTGAAAGGAAAGCAGGGAAAGCACTGTTTTTTTCCTGGTCTGTAGACTTTAGAGGAAGGTCTGCACATGGATGTTGTTAGAGTAGAGTGTATAGTCATCTGAAAATAAGAATCATTCTGTTTTTTGTAACCTTAGAATGAGCCGTTATCTGCATATGGAGTGGGTCCCTCCCACAGAGTCTAGCATGCTGTTTCTCCAGTAGCCCAGAGTGTACAAACAAAACAGTGACTCTAGATAAGGCCATTGAGTTTTTGTGTAAGCCACCATAGTTCTCTGACATGCTTGGCGCGCTGGAGAAGTTTCAGCTCTGTTAGATGCTGAATCCTTCCCACTGGACCTTTAGCTTTTTAAAAAGATGTACAAGAATCCATTATGGGCTTGTACTTGGTAGAAATGGACAGCTGTGCATCATTACAGTGTGCATATGTCTCTGTTTGTGTCTCAGGGTGTTGCATCATTTTATGTCAACTCTTTTTATATTTTCATGTTGTATCGGGGATTAACACAACAACAGAAGCATCTGTTATTATATACAGTATTTTCCAGTTTTGTACAATGGTGATGAACTCTGTGAAGGTTATAATATCTATCTTTTTGATGACACTGTTAGAGAGGTGTTGGTGCTGTTGAATAAGCTTTTGCTGTTATTGTGTTGATGCCCTCTAGGTCAGTGCCTGCAGTTGGATTTTAGCTGTGAATCCTTTTTAATGGGATGTTGAGACCACTGAAATAGCATTACATCACACAGCACCAAAAACTTGTATTAACTGTAATGCTGCATTGACCGTGTAACAGTGGTGCCTAGAAAATTGGGTGGTGTGGGTTATTTTTAGCCACTGAATTTGAGCTCCGTGAACACTGAGGTACATCACTAAAATTTACAAATAACCCACCACCACATTTTTTTTTAATCTCTTTAGATTTTCGCCTCTCCTCTCACTCATATACTGAACAGTGAGAGTTATGATTATTTGTCATAACTCCTTTTAAAGTACAATCATGTATAAAATCTTTGATGAGACCTCCTGTTCATATGTAACCTCGGAGAAACTAATTTTTTTGTCGTGGTTTGGAGCTTCGAGTGAGGCCACAGCTTAAAGAAGTATTTTACCATACAACTCAGCTGTCAGTGCAATAGAAAGGCACAAAAAAATTGACATTGGTGCCATAAAAAAAGAAAAAAGGGCTCTGGCCTTTGCTTTTGCTCAAGAGGTAGAAAACCTACAATTACCAGAATGCACTGCAGTGCACCAGACCTGGCATAATGCAAACCAATCTGTTTGACACAGCTAACAATATGGCGACCACCTGGTAAAAAACAATCTTAAATAACTGTGAAAAGGTATGCTGAAATATGTTACTTAAAACACTTGTTAAGAAATAGGTAACAATGGTCCTCATGCAAGTAACTATATATGAACAAATTTTCTCTTATTTTTGCACGTATCCAGGATTTGTTCATATTTTGTCAGCACCCATTGATTTTAGGATTCACCAATGTTGTCTTATTTTTGCTTTTCTCTTAGGTAAGAAAAAGTTTTACGAGTGGTGTAGGGGAGAAAAACATCTCTCTTTCAAAGGCCATACATTGTTGTCCCCCACAAGGAAAAATAAGTTTTATATTTGAGGAACATTTTAAAAATGCACTAATATCATTTAATGAAATTTAGATAGTAATTTAGATGAATTATAATGACTGGATTATTACATTTCAGGGGTAAAGGGATACAGCTATAGTCAGTCTGTTGATTCCGATTACTCTCATGTAAACTCTCAGTTACTGTCTGCTGACCAGAGCTGAACTGTAAAGAAGTACATCTACTCAAATAGTGTACTTAAATACAGATCTGAGGTTACTTGAGTATTTTAATCTCATGCCACTTTCCATTTCTACCCCAACTACACTTCAGAGGAAAATATTGTACTTTTTACTCCACTACTTTTATTTGATGACTACTTTACTAATTAAGATTTTTTCACACAAACCAAAGACATGAAACTATACAAGTGCAGCTGAAACAGTTGATTATTAGAAAATTAATTGACCACTTTTTCTTCTGTGTAAGTCATTTTTCATACAAAAAAAAAATCATGGTTCCAGATTATTTTTTTAAATTTTTATTTATTATTATTAACTTTTTCGTGTATTTTTAATACTTATATGCATCTTCCTGAAATCACATTTACTTTGTTCAAGTTTATTTAACAGTGTGTCTGTTTCACTCCTGCAGAAATTTCTCTTACAGCCTTTTATTGTCATTTTTCCAGTCTTGGCCATGTGCCAGAGTCTTTGCACATTGCACAAAACCTGCCCTTATATAGTGTTAAGGGGGCATTACCTATGCTAATAGGTGAGTTAAGATCAAGTGGGATTCATCAGCATTGCTTAGTTCTACAGTTTGGTTTGAGTTTGAGGGAGGGATGGTTCTCTCTCTCTCCCGCTCTCTCTCTCTCTCTCTCCGCTTCTATACTCTTGGTGTCCATGGCGTTCGGCATATGAAATGCAAAAGTACAATCTGTAGTTGCGTAACAGCCCATGAGCCAGCAAAAATCTGACACATGAGACGAAATACAACTTTTTTTGAGCTGGAAAGTTTGAGCTGAGGATGTGTACGGAGATCTGGGCACTGGCAAGATGGAGGGAAGTTGAACCCAAGTTATTTACACAAACTTGCCACACTGTTATGATACAAAGCTGGTCGAAAATCGGCGACCTATTCATTTAAAGAATGTCTTTAAAGTTACACGAAAGTGACATTTTAGAGGTGTTGCTTACATGGTTTAATGCACAGTATTTCTATTTAAAACAGCATATATAAAGAATAAAGAACTTAAAAGAAAGACTGATGATAGCAACCCTTTATGTATCTAGTCATTCTTTTGAGAGCATCAACATGTGAGTGGCTGGTTTAAATTTTTTTCGAAAATCATATCATTAGGCAGTTCTGCTGCTTCACAATCCCTTCATCTTTTTTCTCTCTGTTCCTACTGAAAGACAGGCTGATTAATGACTGCTAGTGATCGCTCTGCAGTTAGAGAGGACTGAAGAACAAAAGACGAATGCACAGGAATTTCTAATGATATTCCAACTCTCAGAGTCCCTTGATGGGGAATTAAGAGGTTTTTCCATATGTAGGGCAGACCTGTGGGCATGTAGACATGCATACAGTCAGCCAACATAATGTATACACACAAACGCACTTTGATCCACATGCACATCTATACACATAAACACACCTGTATTCAGTTGGCTTACCATTATATGCAAGATGCAAAAAATGCTTATATACATATACACACATTCAGTCATTGGCTAACACAAAAACACACCTACAAACACAGATTCATCCTCTTATTGCTCTCCCAGGGAATGGCCTTATCCTCTTACAGCTCTCCAGTGGGAAAAGTGCTGGGAATTTAAGAGGATAGGAGGGGGAGAAAGACAGACAGATGGACATAAATGACAGAGAGACTGATTGTAGGGAAGGGCGGTAGAAAAAAGGTTAAGTAGAGTAAATATATATCTGTCTCTGTCGGAATTTGTGTGTTTATGAATCTGTGTGTTGGTACAACAAATAGTGTTGCTTGCGTGGTTCGTCTGTTGTGAGCTCTCATTTTGGCATTTCGCTGCTCATTTTCTGAGATTTACACTGTGGGATTAAACCGGCTGTTACGTCAGCCTAGTGGCTCAGCATACTCAAATATACAAAAATAATCCTTTTTATAGTCGTTATAGTGATCCACACAGGAATCTAAAGGGTTCCCCTTTGTTTTTCTGTTTCATTTTTGAGATATGCCAATGAGCTGAACATTCATTTAACTGTACTTTTTTCTTATGCTGACATTGAGTTGACATAAGTTAATGACAATGTAGATTTAATCGGGACTCAAATTACCTCTGATATTTGATTCTCAGTACTTATCATCTCCTCCAACTGTTTTCATTTCCACACTTGACTTTTTGTGTCCCTCTATTTTATATTCATAATCAGCCACACCTTTTCAGCCTCCTTCTCTCTTCTGCAAAATGCACATGCTTGTCATCCATCACACATTTGAAAGGCTATCTGTGAAGAATTGCCCTGCTATCTCTTACAGTGCCTGGACAGGAAATGAATTGGGCCTTAATGTGACTCTGAGTCTGAACCAGGCAAAGGTAATTAAGAGAAATATGAAATGTGATGCCTCTGGTAAATGGCAGGCCACTGGTGAAACAAAAGATGGGAATGAAAGAAAATTGAGGCTTCTGAGTGTTTTGTCAGTTACCATATTTTGAAATTTTTTTTCTGCTATTGTGTGAACAGTGCAGAAAAATAGGAGCAATTGAAGAGATGGGATTGCATTGACACAGGCCGTGAGAAAGAATACATCTAATCCTCAGTATTTCATTAACTCTTCTCCTTTGTCTTATTATTCAGTTTTTGAAGAAATCAGCTCTTTCTGATGTATAAAATAAAATGGATGCTTCTATCCATTCATCACATGAGGCAATTTGTTCAGTTGCCTAATGTGTTAATGGGTTACAGCAAGAAGTGGGTCATCGAATTAAATTAAATATTAACTGAAAATGGGTTGTCTTGGCTGACTCTCACAAGTATGTTGAGGAAATGGACTGACTTTCTGGCTTCTGACACTTCATTGGTTAGTTCTAAATGAATCGCAAGTCATTTATACAGAGAAATACTCAAAAGTTGGATGTTTTGGCAGAACAGCATGTGTGTGCATTTAGGAAACATAATCATTATAATTTCTGGCCATGCAAAACACACAGTATTATGTTGTGCTAAAGTGGCTCATTCCAGCAGTATTACACCTCTCAGCTCAGTAAAATGTTCAGATGTATGAGCTGGGGGTGAACAATTTTGTCACTTTGCCCATTTGCTGATGCACAGAGCAGGTTAGGACAACTTCATTGGGATGAAACAATATGATGTTTGCTTACTTGCTCTTTTTCATCTCCTCCAATAATTTAAAAGTATAAGATGTATGAAATCTAGGGCTGTACCTGACTAAAAATTGTCAGTCAAATCGGATTTGGCTGTTCAGTACGAATATTTGACAATCTGTTTTATTTTCCACATAGTTTTAAAGTTTGAGCAGGCTCAGGGGGACATTACATGTGACAGCGGCATTCACGTCATATATTTATGACAGGCAAATGTGCAACAACATTTTTTGCCAACACAAGATATCAAACAAAAGCCAGAGACTGTATTGCATTAAATTGCTGTGAGCTCTAAATTCACTACTTATAGTAGAAGAGCAGTCTTTCTCTTCCTATGTGCCAAGCATTTCTTTTATGCAGCATGTCCACTACTGCTTGAATCAAAGGTTACCGTGACAGTCAAGAGTGTTCACTCCGCAGCAAAATCTGGAGACCAAAACATCCCCAGAAGTGCACAGCACACTGACAAGCAAGAAAAACCTAACCAAAAACCTAAATACAACTGCTGGATTTGAGGCAATCTCTGTCGACTATGACTGATGGTTCACATCTCAGACTTTAAAGGAGCAGCCCGAGTGAAATCTGTGTGAAATTAGTCACAATCATGTAAACCCAAAGACACACTGTTGGATAATATACAAAGCAAGCTCACACATGATTGTACCTTTTACATTCAACTAGGCAAATACAGCAGCTTAATCACTGGCCTTATGCTCTATGACGCTCTGTATTCTCTGATTTATCAGATAGGTATATGAACTATACTGCAGACTAGCTCCTCTACCTACGGTGACAGCTGACTCATATGAACAGGTCAAAAATTAGTTGAATGTGCACTGGCAGGTCCGCATTGTATACGGTGTGGTATGGTGTATGAAATGTCTCTATCCTCACTGTGCTGTATTTTTATTCACTATGATAATCTGTTCACATCTCTTGAAATTCTTATAATCATGCAACTGATGTTAGTAACAGCCAGATGTTACCAGGATAAGTAATGGGTGTTTTTGCAATTTCAGCTTATTTCTGTGATGTTTATTACAACTTTAGTATTATCTGCTGCCCTATGTTCAACACACAGGCCCACTTGCTAACCGAAATAGCTCTAGTCTGTGTTCGTCTTTGCCCTTCTGCAGCAACCTTCAGTGTTGATACGTGTGACCTGTAACCAAGGTGGTGACTAGAGGGCAGACTTAAGACAGACAAGTGGCTGCATCAGAGCCAAAGATGTGCATTTCTTTAGTTGATTTACTTTTTCAGCTGTTGGATTAAAAAAAAAAAACACTTTTCTGTAAAAATGCTGAATATTGCAACCTCTTTGTCTGATTAGCCACAGATCATGCTTCAGTAGCCTTTTAATTTTCCCCAAGTGCTCCACTAAATAGTCAAGGCTTTATTCCATAGAGGATGCAATTTTGCGCTATTAATAAAATGGTGATAGCTTTCTTTTGTAGCCAAACTCTCAATATTTGCAAGTATGTCATTCCGCAGCATTAATCTTTCTATTTAAAAAGTTACCCAGTACTTACAGCATACATTCTTTGATGAAGACTGTGATCAAGATAAGGTTAATCAGAATAACCAACTATAATCAGACAATGCCTGTAGAACTCTGACTAATGAGCTATTACTCTATAATCATATGTCTGTGTTGGATGACTGTATGAAGCTGTCAGACAATGTGATAGGCTTCAATATGTAATTATTTAAAACACAGGCAAGCTTTTGACAGGTATCTGTAGGTGGTGGCTGACCCAGACAAACACCAGATTACGCATTGAAAATTCACTTTTCATTAGCTTTACAATTGTTTCAAACTGATGACATAGATACTTAGGTAATACTTAGGTAATAAACACAACAGATTTTTTTATCAATACTGCGCAGGCCATTAACTCTGCATTATTACCAGCTACTTAACATCAAAGTGTTTGTTTCAACTCAGCATTTCTTCAACTGGATGGCACCTAAGGTTAGCGGGGCAGGATATCATTCACTGACCCCAGGAACACATAGCCTACACCAAACCATGTCGCTCATTTGTCTCCGTCTCCCTCACTTTCCCTTTCTTCCGGTGAGCTCAGTGAGACGGGTGCGATGTGTGCCGCATCACAGCCCCCGCACAGCTTGTTACCATAGGAACACAGGAGACAGAGAGCAAGAAAATCATAGAGAGACAGAGACAGAGTGAGAGTGTATATGACAGAGAGGAAGTTTGTGAGAGAGAGATCAGGATGTTTACTTGTGTGCTTTACACATTTCTCCATCTGTGTCCCTTGATATAACAAAGACACTTTCCGAATACTTCACTCAGATACTTTGCGCTGAATCATTAAGGTCAGTTTTACCGATTAGAAGCTGAAGCAGGATAATTTTGTTTTCAGATGAACATTCCGCACATGGCAACAAATTCATGTCACAAGTGACTACGTGGGGGTAAAGTTATGCAGTTAAACAATGTAACACAAGTCATTAAAGTGTGCTCATGTCTGGATATATACTGCAATTGGCCATATAATTGATGACATTAGATTAGATTAACTTCTTGCCATTTTCACATGTACAGGACTGTACAGGCACATTGTAATTTTTTTGTGCGTATATCTCTCAAGTAAGCTTGTAAGAAAAAGGCAAAAAAAGTTTAAAAAGCATCATATAAAACAGAAATGCACATCTTTTGAATATGTATGAATCTGCTTCAAACATTTATAATGTACAGCTTCCTGCTTCCCAAGTTCATGGAGCACAGAGGCTGTGTAATTCTAGCTACTGCCACAATGAATGACCTTTAAAAAAATGTGAGAAACCAGTGTCATATGACATCAAAGGGAAAAAATACCAAGAGATACAAAGCCATTGATTAAATTGACTTTGAAAGTAATTTGGCACAAGTATGTGCTCTTCCAAGTGCTTCAAACTACTGTCAGTGGAAAGTCTGTAAGCTCATAAATGCAGTCGTAACCACTTCTGCATTCAAACTGATAATAAACCAGAGACTAGGTTAGGTGAGATAAGGTGGCACAGAGTCTGTGCCACACATTATTCTACATTTGCTGTATATCAATGAATCGTCTGTATCACCTTGGCTCACTGGAGACTTATAAAAAAAACATCTTCTCTATATAAATTTCATGCTCCTGGATCACAACATCACAATCAGGACAGCACAAAAAGAATTATTAAATTATCTAGAAATACGAAAAAGGTGAAAGTAATGTTTCAGTAAACTGAAAACATCCTCAGAGTCGACAAACACTGCATCCAGAGAATAACCGTATCTTTTGCCACTGCAAATACAAAAGAGTGCCATCGGATTCTTTGTCCACTTGTTCTGAAGTGATACAGACTCTTCCTACTGCAGCATAAAGCTTACCAAATCCATTGCTGACATTGATGAGTTTAAGCAAAACAAATCCTTAAGCAGGCCCAAACTCCAGGGACCAAGTCTGGCCATAGAGATCGGCTGCTACAGCAAAAACATTGCTACCGAGGGACCAGATTATGCCAACATTGTTAATTAGGACACACAGAGGACAAGCAGCATTTTTCACTCCCCTTCTCAAAATATAAACAGATCTGAGAAATGTACAGACGGGTGACAAATCAAAGGCAAAACCAACCCCCAGAACAGCTTCAGTGTGCCCCTTGATATTGATTTTACAAATCTCTGGAACTCTACTGTAAGGATGAACAGTGTTCCTCAAAAAAAAATCTACACATTTGCTGTTTTTATGATAAGGGCGCTGTGTAAGACATTAGTCCCAAAATCTAAGAAAAATCTGAATTAACTGGGCCTGATTATCATTTTTATTTGTGCCACAGAGCATGATTGGATGTTAATTGCTTAATTGTGTCACGCAGTGCAGCTGTGTGGAAGCATCTGGATTCATTCAGCGTCTCCACTTATTTATTCAGGTGTTTCTTTTGTCTCCCGTCTATATTCCCAATGTTGGCCAAAAATATACCAAAATTGTAGGACTCGAGCTATGGGGAGCAGATCAGTGCTCTGGTTGAGATTGCAAACAAAACCACATTTATTTGCAGGTAACACCTGCCTTCAGAGTAAAAACATCAATCTGATGATGCCCTTATGAATCCATGTGTATGTACACTGTACACAAATGTGTATTCATTGTGTGTATACAGTGTTAATTATTATGTACATATGCATACTTACAACTATCTAATATGATGTTGTTGGGTTTTTTTCAATGTAACTTATTGCTGTTATTTATTATCAATTATCAGGCTAATGTTATGTTAAAGGCTAACATCACCTCTTGCTAATGCACATTGGAATATAAGAAACTCAGGGAGAGATGAGAGAGAAAGAAAGAGACATGTGGTACCAGTGAGATGTGGGAGCGTCATCAAAGTCCAGAAAAACATGCAGCTAATTGACTGTAGATCCATCAAGTACTTTCTTTCTCTCTTTCTCTGACACACACACACACACAGACACACAGACACACGATTCTGTGGGCGATAAGCTGGATGTCTCGTTACCGGGCATTAGCTGCACCTCTCCTTGCTAATCCCTGCTGTCAAACAGACAGGCTGGTGTGTGTGTGTGTGTGTGTGTGTGTGTGTGTGTGTGTGTGTGTGTGTGTGTGTGTGTGTGTGTGTGCGCGCGTGCGCGTGTGCGTGTGCGTGTGTGCGTGTGTGGTGCGTGTGTGGTGCGTGTGCGTATGCGTATGCGTATGTGCAGCCCTACCAGTATAATTATTGCCATCGTGCAAAGCAGGGAATAGCTCTGACTGCTGCTTCTAAGCCACCAGCCTATCATTAGGTTACACAAGTAGTCCATTAATGGCTGTGTGTGTGCATGTGTGTAGAGATGTGTGTATCATTTGTGCATGTGTTTGTACGTACACATGTACTTGGCATTAGAGATTGTTGTCTTATAGGCTGATGGGCTTTAAAATGAACTTAAAGTATTTAGGGGCATTTAGTGGTAAGGATTACAGATTGCAACCATCTGAAACTCATCCCATGTGCTAAGTGTGAACTCCTGGTTTGGAATCTTTCAGTGTTCATAGTTCACAAGGTTTTTACCAGAGCCCTTTGTTTATCCTGAACAAACAGACTTGGTGATTTGAACACTGGATTAAACAATTTCACGTCACAGTTTGCTGTTTTCCCAACGCTGTTCAGCTTGTTACGGATAGACGCTGTTTGGTTCGTGTTAGACAGGCTGCCAGTCTGGCACCTCCTAATGCATACTCACCTTTTTCTCTGGTAACTTAAGATCAAGACGTTTGAGTTTTTTGAGTTTTTCCTACACTGTTTGGCTCGTCACAGAGGGGCTGCTAACTACGGTGGGTGACGGGAAAAAATAAATGGCCTTATCTAGAGTCAGTGTTGGGTTTGTCAATTTTGGGCTACTGTAGAAATATGGCGGGGCCACATGGTGGACAAGACCTGCTTGCTATGTAGATATTAAGGGCTTATTCTAAGGTAACAAAAACACAGTGGTTCTTATTTTGCGGTGATGAAAATATTCTTATTATATTATATTCCATTTCTGCCAACATATCCCTCTGAATCCTACATACTGGACCTTAAACGTCAACAAAAAAATATGCTTTAATTCTACTGTACAATTATTGTATTGTATTGTATTATTTAATCATGGTAGAAATATTAGTATAGTGTGTATATAGTGTATTGCATATTTGACTTTCTATCACCAATGTTGTTTAAGTGTCATTGGGACAATATAAAGATAGGTTCAGAGTAATCATGGGTTGCTGTAATTTTTCCTCATGTCCTGTCTAATGACAAATGAATCTGAAATCTAAGCTTTTTTTCTAACTGTTGATTTATTAAGCTGGTTTGAAATTAAATTGGCTATCCAAATAATGACACTACTCAACTTCAAACTCACCTTAGAGTCGTGTCCCAGCCTGGGACGTTGTCTTTGAAAGTCACTTAAATGACTTTGCTCTGGAACGGTGGTCTCAGAGTGTAGAAACAGAGAAATTAAGGGAGTGCTGAGAAGAAAAGAAAATGATGGAGAGAGGTTTGGAGAAGCAGGATCAGGGAGCGAGAGACCAAAAGGCCACCATGGTGATAAAGATAAAGCAGAAATCAGAGGCAGAGAGAGAGAGATTAATGTTACATTGGCGCTGTATTACCTCAGCAGGTGATATTACAATGTCCGCTGTGCTGAATATGAAAGATGACACTTTTATGTGTGAAGCAATAAAAAGTGATGAGGCTAGACCAGGAGGAATAGGCAGAATATACAGCCTCTGCCTCTCTCTAACTCTTTTCCCCTGACATCATTCCTCGCTCTCTCCTTATGTTTCTTTCTCCACTGCTCAACTCACATCTTCACCCTGAACATTATTGCTCTGCCTCTTTCTCGACCTCGCCAAGAAACACAGTTACAAAACACTGTTGTCTCTTTTTTGATCTTCTCCTCTCTCCCCCGTCAGTCATTTTATCTCTCCCCAGAGATCATATCTATGTCACTTTATCCTTCCTTCTGCCTCTCTGAGTCCTACCTTATCCTTGTGAATATAGTTGTCTTTAACCTCTCCACTTCCTTTAGTGTTTCTCTCATGTGTTTAATTGTTTTGTTTGCTGCTTTTTTGTTCCTTTTGCCATTTTTTTACTCTCCATCCTCACTGGTCAATTTCCCTTTCTTTATTGACCTGTCTTTATGTCTCAATGCTAGCGATAGCCATGGCCGGAGACAAAATATTTTTGAGTTGTCAGTCTGTCCATCCATCCTATTCTCAGGGTGGCAATAACACAAGAATGCCTTAAAGAGATTTCTTTAAACTCGGCACAAATGTCAACTTGGACTCAACAATGAAGTGATTAGGTTTTGGTGGTCAAAGGTCAAGGTCAGTGTGACCTAGCATCCATCTTATTCTTGTGAACATGATACCTTGAGCACATTAAGAGAATTCCTTCAAATTTGGCACAAATGCCGCTTGGACTTAAGGATGAACTGATTAGATTTTGGTGGTCAAACGTCAGGGTCAGTGGGATCTGTTTGTTGCGTTATAGTGAATGGGATATCTCAACAACACCTTGACGGAGTTTCTTAAAAAACTGCTCTGATGTATAGATAATCTGTACTGCTGGGGAGAAGATGTGTGTGTGTGTGTGTGTGTGTGTGTGTGTGTGTGTGTGTGTGTGTGTGTGTGTGTGTGTGTGTGTGTGTGTGTGTGTGTGTGTGTGTGTGTGTGTGTGTGTGTGTTTGTGAAGCATCCATACTTTCACGGACATGGATGTAATAAGTGCAACTTGAGCTGTTCACAGAAACATACAACAGCTGGGCAGTACTTCTAGTTCTGATTGTAGTGTCTTTCTTCTCTATAGAAATTGAAGGTTTGCGTACCAATGCGTTTGCCTAAAATCAGCAAACGAGAAGAAATTCAATCTAGTGACCCAAAATAGATAAAAAAGGGAGATAAAAAAAAGTCAAAAGTCACAGAAGAAATTAGACACACACATACATACACACACACACACACACACACACACACACACACACACACCATTCAACAGAGGACAAAACGATGTATGTGCATGTGTTTGTGTGTCTTCTAAATATCTGTTTGTGTTTTGTTACTCTCATAGCAGACTGCATCCAGACAAAGACCCCAGCTGGAGGGGAATAATGTCTGTTATCTGCACTCATCCATCTTTCTTCCCTTTTACCCTCCTTCTATTTCATTCTCTACCCCTCCATCTCTAGTTTTTTTCACTCCTCATTTCCCCCCTCACTCCTCCTAATTTCGGTAGAAGTCCTGCTTTCTCTTTTCCCCTTATACCTCTGTGGGTCGTGTTGTAATTCAGATGAAAAAAGACAGTTGTGTTTTGTTGTTATTCAACATGCACAAAAGTCGGTTATAATTTAAACTTAAATACAAGCTGCTCAAGCTCACAGTACTTATGAAGTTGGTCTGCCAATATGAAAATGGAAATGCAAGGTCCACTTCACAATAAGTGCTCTCTCCAACACAATCCTGTTATAATGTAGCTTTCAGTGAATGAGTGTGCACCAAATATAATTTATTGTAATTATCTAGATTCTAAAGGGGACTACTTAAAATACTTTATTTTTCCAGTCATGAACTGAAAAATTGAACTGGATATTTCAATTGTGTTGCCTCCACCACTGCATCTGATCATATATGTCCCTGTGGACTTAACAAAAAAAGTCTAAACACATGAGTGCTGTGATGTTTATGCAACTTGTGTTACAAAGCAATTCTTCCCCATCACTTTTGACATATATTCTGAGACAGGCTTTTTCTCATTGACAAACAGTGATGGAGTGTGTTTGAACAGGTCCTGAAGGTCAATACGCGTTGCTGGAGTTAGCATGCTAAAAATATGACCTGTCAAATGGAAAAGAAATATTGCTGTAACTGATCATTTTTCTCCATTAAGAAAGAGCTTTTTGTTTCCATCACTACTACTTCTTTTTTCTCCTCCTCCCTCCCTCTTCAAATGACCTTCTCTGAAAGGTAGTTTGCTTCAATGAGTCAGTCCAGAATGAATCGAATGGGTTGTCTGACCATCACTTCTTGCTGTGTGTGTAATAAAAAGGACAACGATAACCAATGTTTGTCCTATGAATGGTCTAATTTCCCCTTCTTTGTTTTACTTCTCTTCTGAGTACTTTGGTCACTGTATCTGTAACCTTTTGTGTCTGGTCGTCTTCTCTCTCTCTTCTTCCATGACGGTAGTTTCTGTCCCTCTGTCACATATCAAATCACTGTCTGTTGTCTGAAGCCCAGGGCAAATCTGCAAAGTTGCCAAAATCTAAAATACACTCTGTATGCCTAAACAAGCTTGGACTGTGTGTGTGTGGGTGAGTGTGAGAAAGAGGTGGAGTGTGTCCTTCTATCTGTCTGACTTATCTTTACAGACAGCTGAGGAAGTGAGGGCATTTCTAAGCTTAGTGCATTTTGTTGATCTTCAGTTGGAAGAAGGGTCACTTTACAGTTTGGGCAATGTAGTGTTATGATTGGGCTCCAGAGTGACACAGTTTCACTTTCATTGTGAATTTTAGTGATTTATAGTTTTTTGAAATGATGGATTAAATGCTTATTTTATGTCATCATTCCACATCCCTTATAGATATGAATCGTTTGTGTGTGTTTTTCTGTCTGTGTCAGACATCCCATGATTTATTTTCCATTTTTCCAGGCAGTTAGGTAGTTGAGTTTCAGAAATGATCTGCCAGTGTGATTATGGTTCTGTGAAAGATTGAGTAATAGTCTGAGAAATAAAAACCAAATGCAAGAAACAGAGAGAAAGACTTAAAAGGAAGAAGGAAACGGTGATGTGAAAGGTTAGCCAGTGATTGATTGAGAAAAAGAGATGCTAAGGAGATCAAATGATTGATGGCTAAAGAATACACACATAAAAGACCTAAAAGCAGCAATAGAACAAGACAAGGTCGAGAAAGGGAGTAGGTAAACAGATAAAGAGAGAGGCATGAAGTGGAAGAAATGGAGAGAGGGGAAAAACGAGAATCCAAGTTTTGGGAGAAAAGAGAAACAGGGAAAAAAATGAGAGGTGAGAGACTGTCAGTAAAAATAGAGATAGAGGGTAATGAAGTGTGGCATAGATAGATGAGTAAAAGTGAACCTGCTGCCAAGGTAAGCAGGCGTGGGCTGTTCTGCTGCGTGTGTGTGCGTGTTATTGAATGACGACCGTGTAAAGTGGTCCGATCACTCACATAATTACACAGTTGGGTACACACATGGACACAGGACTTGTATCCATCTCTTTTTCTGTGTAACACACACTCAGAGTTTAGCACCACAGTGTCTGTGTGTAAGACAGTTCTGACATTTGGCTTAATGAGTTTTGCTGTTGTCATGATGAACTTTGACCTCCATTTGGCTGGGACTGTTTATAGATGAGGCATTGCGGCCGTCGACTGGCAGATTCTGTTCAAGTTACAGTTTGCCAAAAAATGTCAGAGCTCATACTCGTACTAAAGCCTCGCTCTAAAACTCTCCATAAATTGATGGATTATTGCATTTTTCTGCACCTTTGTCACTGTTATGGCTTCTCTATGTGCTAAATAGATTGAAAAATATGAGGTGGGACTTCAACAAGGATTGGGTAACAAACATGGTACTTTTCAGGGTATTGATTCAATTTGTTACGTGGGTACTATCTAGTACTGACTCGGGTTAAATCCATCAGTGCCAAATTTGAGTACCTGAGAGAGCGTCTGGATGAGAACAATGGGTTAAGACAAGAGGCGGAAGTGCCTCGAGGCCCCAAAGCCAGCCAAGACAGTCAAGAAAACATAATGTACTTCATTTATCGTGATATGTTAAACACATACTGGCTACCTTTAAAATATGTATTGCTGTTTTTTTATTTATTTTTGGGGTGCTTTTTGTTAGTACATAACAGAAAAGGAGATGTATGTTTAAAAAGGCATAATAAACATTAAGGTCTGTTGAAGAGAACATTTTGGTCTTCATTTATACTACATAAACTACATTGAACCTTGATGGTTAAAAATGCTTTTAGTTAATCTTAAATTAAAAATATTTTATATTATTGCAAATTAAGTTTTTATTTATGGTCAAATTTAAGTTGTAAAAACCACCCACCACATCATGAAATCCAGCGCACCGAACAGATCTTTTTAGCCATCTATCAGTGAGGAGGAGCAGACTGAGCTGACTCTTGTATTTCAACTTGTGTGAGCTCTTTCCTTCATAAGTTTTGACTGCATAGGATTAGCAACAAACTTACCAGTGTTTTGCATGCATTATTTCATCTGGTTGAAATTCTCTGCTGCAGATAACTGAGTGTGCTGACACAAATTGACAGTAGTTGCTCTGCTGTGGTGCTACACAAACCTTCAGCTACCTCGACTTAATTTGCTGTTATGATCAGCAGCATTTTGAGCGCTTTACACAACCACATTCAAACAATCCTTTTGACAGCATCAATGTTTGTTTGTTGATTGTTTTCTGGGTTTGAATCGACAGCAGAGCTTGTGCATGTACAGCTGTTGTGCTGCTGACACTTTAGTTCTGGATTTTCAGACATGCAGAGCAGCTTCCTTTTTTTCTACCATTTTTTTCCATCCTGTCAGCTTGTAACTGTCTGCCTGTGTGTGCTCTGTGTTCTCTTTCCCCACTTCTGTTGTCTGTCCAGCTAATTAATGCTGTCAGGTTTGGGTAATGGACTGCTGGTGAGTGTGTATGTGTGTGTGTGTCAGTGTGTGTTTGCAGTATGTATGGCTGTAAGCAGCAGATGCTCATCTAGAATCTCTGCCAGGTTGCCATGGCAGCTAGCGAGCGAGTGGGTGAGTTGGGGTCGGGTGGTATGTTATTATTGAACTCACACATTAATTACCAAAGTGACCTATTGGCAGCACAGCTTCAGATCAGATTCAAATATTTTGCCAATACAAAGTCTGCGACCTTATCTTCTCATGCTAAACTGATGTCACTACAGTGATTACAGAACAATCCACATTTGTAATGGAAACAAACGCATGCCTCCACTCTCTACTCTATCATCAAACATGCATCGTGACCAAGCACAGCACCACTGAGGTCAGAGGGACACAATATCACAAATGAACATTCATTTTAAGCTGTGGATCCCCATTGTTGTTCATTCACTGATCAAACTCACTTTAATTTGGATGAAATGCTCAACAGAGACAGCTGTGTTCAGCTTTGCAGATGTAACACAGTCCGCTCTGGTTTTGGTTCCGTTTACAATGCTCAGCCCACACTTTGATTGTCATGATAGTTTTAACTTTGCCCTTTACCATGTTAATCTTTTTATCCTCGATGATCAAAGTGTCCTTATTTACTTACCAAATAGGCATAACAGACTGTTTTCATTTCAACCATCCACATATGATTTTAAACCATCTCCTAAATGAGTAACCAAATCACTTTGTGATCATTGATTGTCAACCAGCAGAATATATATAAAAATCTAAAAAATGTGAGGAGTAAATAAAACAATTGAGATGGAAATGTTATTAGGCATAATTTCATTAGGGCTGTCCCTTAAAAGTCAGAGATTCAAATCATTAGTCAGAGACCTTTCAGTCGACTAAGATAGCTCTAAGTTGAGCCATTGTATTTCTGTTTTTTTTTTTTTGTTGTTGTTTGTTTATTCGTTGTTTTTTTTGCTAATCGGTGTGCTCTGCGGTGTACTTGTGTGGACGAATGTGATAACTTTAAAACATTATGTCACAAACAAAACTAATAGTTAATTATTCGTACTGCACAGCCAACTGACATAATGCTGAGTTGGGTACAGCTATAAATTTAACAATCCCAACTTTTGTGCTCAACCCATGGGTGATTAAGATGATAAAAATGTAAATTTCAAATAAAAATAGCTTTATTAGCATGAACAAAAATATTCTATTTCCAAAGTATTTTATAAAACAAACAAAAACAAAAAAACAAAAAAAAATCATTTTACCGATATTATATACAATAATTCATTACGTATATATTAAATTTACAGGTCCATCTATCTCCTATCGATATATCTCTTTTTGCGTCTGTCTGTCTGTCTGTCTACACATACACGCATACACACATACGTGTATATAAAAGTAATAAATAAAAAGGCTGAGTGTCAGCTGTGCGGAGATGAACTCAAGCTGTTATGTGCTGCTGTGTTGTTTGTCTCTGTGACATGCACTGAAATATCTTGCTGCTTTTATGGCGCTGACACTGTTTTCTCTAAATAGATGTAGTCATGTAAAAAAATTGACTTTACATGTAACTGATGTAAAATCTGTCGGCTTATTAGCGAGCAGTAGCTGCATTGACCCACAGCCAGCGGGGCAGGTTCGGGTACACTTACAAGACAATCTTATAAAATTCCAGTTAAGTTATTAATTACTTACATAAACATGACAGGCAATAGTTCAGCTTCCACTTTGTCTTTCGCTCATGCTGTCACTCTCTATCTCTGTCAGCACACACACACGCACCGCAGTGCTCAGTCCTTGCCTCTGTCTTGACTCAGTCAACGGTCCTGATAACTGTCGTTCTATAATGCATAAAGTCAGCAGTTTGCTGGTCATGTTGGGTTCAGGTGATTAACACATATTTTGGTGCGGATTTGATAGGTGAGGCTGAAACAACTTCCTCTTTAATAAATGGGATGCTGCTCATGCAAGAGAGGGGACAAACTCATAGCTCTTTTTCAAAATTCCCCCTTAAAAAATAAAAAAAAGAATATAATGATAATAATAAAAATAATAATAATACTTCTTCTTATTATTATTATTATTAAAAAATAAGAATGGAAACGCGAGCAGATTTATAACCTTGACTAGCTGAATACTCCACACACCCCAGTTGCAACAAGAGCCAATTTCCAAAGCAAGAAATGCACAGTCAAGATTTCTAAATGGTTGCATTTTACAGTGCACAGCACTATGTAGATGCTGCTTGATTGCAAGCAAAATCAGTGGAAGAGGCAAAGGCAAAGAGAAATAGATTTGCGCTAGATGCAAGGAGCTGGAGTGATGTTGTGAAAGCTTGATTGAAAGAATTTCACTAACTTGAATGAAAATGTGTAGTTAATCTAAATTGCGTTGTTCCAGGAATCTACACAGACAAACAGCTGTAAGATAATCAGAGAAAATTGAGTGCCTGGTATATTTGGTAATCAGCCTGAGCTGTAACGCAAAGAATTGCTGCTTGTCGTCATAGCAACAGTTTGTTGAGAAGCTCGTCCATTGATTGCTCCAGCAGTCAAACTGAGTTGAGATCCAGGTTCGCCAAAACACTCTGCTTCTACTTTGCACTGCTCACATAGGCCATTGATCATGTGATCTGTTTTTAATGTCTTTTCACACACTTTTGTACTGCATCCTTCTTCAGTTGTGATGATAACTGGTTGTACTGTCAGTTACAGTTGTTTCAAGTAGGAGTAGGCATCAGAAAAAATGGTGTCAACTTGCAAGCTGCAAGAAAGATGAACTTGTTTAGTGCTTTTAGTATTCCTGTAACCAAATCCCACTGGCCGACTTATGCTGGAATTCAAAGAGTCAAAAACTTCTGGTTTGAGATAGATTTCACAACCAAGAAAGAACCAACTGAAAATTAATAATCACTCGCAAATGAGTTCCAGTTTCTATTTATACTTTGAGTGAACAGAATGGAAAGGCAGTTGCCTCAGGCCTCAGTATGTAGAATTGGTTTGTAAAAGTTTTGCTTAAGGTAGTGCTTTGGCCTACAACACTGGCATACTGTACTATTATGCAAATAGCGTTTCCAATACTGGCTGAGACAGGCCGTCGAATGTTAATTGAATAGTGAATAGAAAAGTAGGTGTGAGAGAGAGAGAGTGTGTGTGTGTGTGTGTGTGTGTGTGTGTGTGTGTATGGCTGTATGCATGCACTTAAAATCCAGTGTGCTCTAATGAGACACAAAGTACAGACAGCAGGTTGAGCGTGGGCTGGAAACCATGGCGACGACATTGTACTCTTAGACATGTAGAGACAGACAGACAGAGAGAGGGAGAACTGGGATGTCATTAAGAATAGTTTTATTGATTAAGAATGACTGATCAACCTAAATTATGATGACATGTACTGAGACAACCACTTCCCCCCGTATACACATATACACACAGGTACACACTCCTTCCTTTTGCACTCTCATGAACGTGTACATTTACTTTGAAGACTTCTTCTAAAGCCCCTTCCTCTTGCGGCAACATCACCCACACAGTTACATCCTGTAGATGTTGATCAGTAAACTTCTGTGTGTATTTTTGTGTATGATTTGGTTCATACAGCACACAAGACTCTATAGACTGGATTTTTTAAAACTGAGAGCAGAGAGTGCAAAGCTTCCTCAAATGCACAGTATGCAGAGGGCTCAACAGTTCACCTTTTGGTATTTTTGTGGTCGGAGGCACACCGCTTCAAAATGGACTGGAAGGAATCAATTATACATTATCAGTGGCTGTGTTAGAGACTCGAGTCAGTCATCACCAATCACATCAGCTCCTCTCGTCCCTTTTAAAGCTGTGTATTCCCCACTATGATTTAATGGCACTTTATAATTGAACAGAGAGTCCAGTCTGCTGAGGATATTGGTGTGGAGCAGGTGAAGTTAACTGAAGTTACATAAGTGTTTTTTGAGATACCGATTCCATCCATCTTAATTGGTTTGAGTTTGAAACACATATTAACCACATGATGTGCAGGTGGAGTTTTCTTTGTTGCCATTGTTGCAAAAGACCTATTTAAAGCATTGTGATCAGCCTTGACACCAAAATTGCAGTTTTCTGTTTGAAAGACAGTAACATTCAACCCCTACTGTGCTTCACCGCCTACTTTAACGCAAACCGCGTCACCAAGACACTAAAAAAGCGCAGGTGAAGACAGACCTCACTGTGTGTTAGAAAAAGAGCTCTGCACTGTTAGAAAACTGTATGTGCAATCCGTCCTGTCAGATCTTACATGTAAGGTCTCTTAGATGTTTCTTTTAAAAGCTGGTAGAAGTGAAAACCGTACTGTGTCACTGATCATTGCTTTCATCCAGCTGTTCCAGAAAATTCAATAATTAGGATTCAAATAAAAAGAAATAAAAAAAACTGAAGTCACTATGTAATTGTTTAAATGTGACATTTTGTGATACTTTGTCCACTTAGGCACAACACTGCTTCAAGAGCAAACCTGGAACCACAACTTTTGGATTCACATGTTAACAAATACCAAAAATGTTTCCAAAAAAAAATGTGTTTCGGAACAAAATGTGCTGTTTTTTGTTTGTTCCAACATGTGTGGGAGTCACTGTTAGTTTCTAACTGGGAAACTAATATGAACTATTATGAATATATATATATAACAGTCTCAAAACAGTTAATTTCGCGTAAGAGTTTAGATCAGTGATCGCTTGATTACTTTGTCTTCAGCTATGTTTTCAGTTTTAAAAAAATACTGAAACTCATGTGTTCTTTGATACGGGTGGGATTTGAGTTCCATTCAGTGCTGATTGTCTGAAAGCAGTTTCCCTAAATTTAGCCAGACTGTCACCTCTGACTGATGACCTGGTCTCCCAGGCATTGTTCCTGCCGAAGGACACACATGTTTAAGTGAAGGTGTCTCAAGACTATGAATTAATTTAGAAATTAGACACATATCTGCACAAAAAAGAAAACTGTCTAATTTACATTTTGGAATGATGGTGTAGTGATGGTGGCACTATGATACAATTATATAATAATGACTGAAAATGTAACAAAATTTGCACTTAAACTACTTAAAAGTGTAATAAAGCCCAATAATATAGTAACATGAAAATTATGTAATATGTAATGTAATATAATGTAATACCTTTCACCTTTTAACCAAAACTCATGACTTAATAAATTTGATGGATAATAATAATGATATACAATAATGTGCTTTTTTTCTCAGAAATGTAAAGTGTGCAGGTATACAAAGTTTATAACACCGTTGTCATGTTCGCTCTTCAGTGGACATTACATGTGGCAAATTTGAATTTTACAAATGACAAGTGGTACATCGTTACCAGTCAAAGATGCATTAAAATAAAATACATATCAAAGGGGAGTGAATCTGCCCATGCTAATGCTTATTGGTTGTTGTGCAATGATCATCCATCAGATAAGAGTGAATTTCACATTAGACACCATCGGAAGATGACAAAAGCTGCAGAAGATGGCTAATGTCACATATATGTGAGTGTTGAAGGCAAAACAGTCAGTTACATCATCCATCCAAAATATCACAAAAAAATACCCACCTGAATTGCATGGTAAAATGTTATTGGAATATCTGTCATGACATTTTATTACATCATTGGATGTTATTACATTTTCAATTTGGTTAAGTACAAATATTATCATATTTTAGGTCCTTATTACATTTTCCTGAAATGATTAGATTATTGGGTGCTGCAAGGTACGATGATGAAATCTCCTCGGTTCCTTGTTTGGTGAGACAATGAGATGATGAACACGGTGAAGGTCGCCGATTGGGTTCAAAGCCTAAACAGCACAAACAGTTGCTTATTTTGACCTTCAGGTGGTGATTGTTGCAGGTGGTGGGTTGTGAGTGTATTTGTATTTCTGGCGTTGCTCCTCCGAGGAGCTGCAGGTGTGACTTGCGGGGAAGCTTGCCAAGGAGATGACAAGCGAAAGATATAAAAGGATTAGTGACAGACAAAAAATGAAAGTAAAAAGAAAAACCTCTTAAAAACTAAAAAGCCTAAGAAGAAGAAAAAAAAAACAGATGCACACAAGAGGCACAAGAGAGACATTTCACACTGTGAATGTGTTTGAGTTAACATAAATGTGTGTATGTATTGTGTAAAGAAAATGAGAAACACAGAGAGAGAGAGAGAGAGGGGACATATTGGCAGATGGATGCAGTGGAATGTGACAGGATGGGGAAAAAGAGGAGGGTAGAAAAACAGAGTGAAGGGGCTCAAGGGAAAGCTGGAGTTGCTGGGGAGAGAGAGCAAGAGGGACAGATGGAGAGAGAAAACTGCTAAAAAATAAATAAATCTATTGACAGGATAAGAAAGTGCTGATTAATGATCATTGATTGTTTGCCTCTGAATCGTTTTTTACTGACCCACTCGTCAATTTCTTTGATTTTGTCTTCATTTTTTATCTTTTCTCCTTTTCTCACTTTGTTTATTTCTCTCTCATCCACCCATTGTGTCTCTTAATCAATACGACATTATGTGAAACACAGACATGGAGCAAACACTCACATGAATACCCTAAATCCTATTTATTCATCCCTCAGGGGAGCTACAGTTTGATCCATTGTTAGGACATGTGGCGCCATGATTGCACATTGTTGCACTGCATTGGACAGCATCCTCTGCGTGACACCAGACCCAAAGACGGTCAATGATTTGAGCTGCAGTGTGGATTTCTTAAAGCTACAACAGTCAACAAACAATTTCAGGCCCCATTGATTTACTTTTTACTGCAAGACCCATTTAATAGGGATATGGCTTTAAGTCAAGGCAAAATAAAAAGTAGGACAATATGTGCTAAGAATCATCCAAGCAGCTAAATGAAAAGTAACGCACCAAATTCAACACTGTTATTGAAGTAGCCATGAAAACACCCACAGCCAGCCTGATATAGGTGACAGTATTAAAAAGGAAAAAGTCAGTTGTAACATTGTGACTTACATTAAATTTGTTCCTGAAATTATGTTACTCTATGGAGCTTGATATAAACTCCGGTATTAGATAAACCAGTGGTTCCCAACCTTCTTGGTTTGTGGGCCCTTAAAGGAATAACTCAAGCCCCAAATAACCATTCGTATATGAATTACTCGCCTTGTGTTAGTTTATTCAATTTATTATTATTATTTAGCTCATTAATCTAGTCGTATAATCAGTGCTTCCCAAACATTCATTTTTTACTAAAACCTTACTATTTAAAACACTTTGTTTAAACTGGCTCATGCAAGGACAAGTAGCGTACTTGAGACTTGAGAATGCATTTGTGCTCTAGTGCATCTCATTGACATCCCACCACCAAGCTCACTCATTGGCAAGGAGCTCTGTTGTGACTTATCCAGGCCTGTCTCAGCCCGGCCAAAGATCAAGCTGGGAGCCATGATAGAATAGAATGCACCAGCTGAGTTCACACGCACGTGCTTGCCCAGACAGACACTGTTTATGCAAACGTGTTTTAAATGTGTTTGGGAAGTATTGAGCATACGACTGGATAAATGAGACTTTGATCACACTGCACGAGTAGTGGGAGAGTTTGTAAACTGATGTTTTGAAATAGTGATGCTGTTGTAAAATTAGGCCCCCAATAACTTCAATTCATCACGATTTTTTTTTCTTTCAGTTTTTGGATTCTTCATTCAACATTGAGGCATGGGAGAAAAGCAAAGTTTTGACACAAATTGGAGGGATTTACTGTTGATTCCAAATGATCACTTTGGAAGTACAATATTCCTTTACTGTGATTTCTGCTTGTGACCCATCACAATGGATCATGGTTTGCATGTGAAATCATCATGTCAAGTGATAAGTAATTTAGTCATTTTTAGGTCCAAAGAAGTAAAATTAACCAGTAACAAAAAAAGCAAGATTGGAGGAATATCTACAATAAGAAATAAAATTTTATAGAGCAAATGTTTTTATTCTGCTTATTTTCCTGTTAATTGTACACCTAGATTCATCTTGTGACACCTGTGGGTGTTCAGACCCCAAATTTGGGAATCACTGATGTAAACCAAAGCTGGTTAGTTCAATCTTTGTTTTGAGTTAATTTTTCTTTTTTTTCATGCAATATCTAATTTATCTGAAACCTATTTCAAGTCATTATACCCAACCAAAATCAGTTAACACACATCTGCATAAGTCTGTGTCCACTAAAGTAGCCTCTCTCGACTCATCTGTGACAACAAGCTAAACAAGCATTGACAACAGATTCATTGCTCAACCCTCAAACCTATCCCACCACACAAATATGACACCAGTCACTCACACATCACATACCTACACACATTTATTTGAAAGGTTACAGGTGTGGTATATCATGTAATGGATAAACATCTAGAAATGCATCCACTGTGATTTATGACCACTGCTTAGAGGCAGAGGGTGACATGAAGAACGACAGAAAGAAGAAAGAAAAAGGGCGATAGTTAGAGACACAAATGGTGGCAGACGGAGTAGGCAGTTTACACACACACACACACACACACACACACACACACACACACACACACACACAAACACTTTGGGTCTCCAATCAGACTGAGGCTGGAAGGCCTGCTGTAGGAGAAAATGAGTTTTGTTCTCTGGAGGCTCAGAGAGAGGGAGAGAAAGAGAGAGAAAGAAAAGAAAGAAATGAGAATTTCCGCTGGAAGAGCCGAGGATCATTGTCCTGCTTGAGGCCATGTTGGCAGTAGTTGTGAAAGGACGAGAGAAGATTTGTCATTCACATCCACTCTCTCTTTCCCTTCCTCTTTTATCTCTCCCACACACACACACACACACTCACACACACACACTCTCACTGTGCCATCTGTGCTTCCTTGAGGAGCATAAACTCAAATCTTCGCCCTAAAAAAAT
The DNA here is from genome assembly GCF_026936395.1 of Plectropomus leopardus. Classification (NCBI taxonomy): domain Eukaryota; kingdom Metazoa; phylum Chordata; class Actinopteri; order Perciformes; family Serranidae; genus Plectropomus; species Plectropomus leopardus. Next base: position 15,090,911 of record NC_142181.1, read on the forward strand.
GCAAACTACAGCGATTTGTCTCCACAGTTTGTCAGTGTGTGTATTGTGAGGTGGTTATATTCGTCTTGCTGGTGTCTGACGGGGCATGACTGCTGAGCTGCAGCCAAAATACTCCGTTTGACCTAGATCATCTCAGCAACCAGCTGGTGTATGTGTGTCTGTGCGTTATGTTTATGCCTATTTGTCAGCGATATGATAAGAGTTCGACATTGCCCATAATGATATTAGAGCTCCATCCCACATGACCTCTGCGGTAGTCACTCTGTTTTTGCCTCCCTTTACTGGTTTTCTCCATGATTTGCTATTTCTGTGTCCTGCTCTTCTTCCCCATCTTTCTTTTGCTCATTCTCTTTGTTTGTTCCCTTCCACCGAGGAAACTGGAGCACTCACCAAGTAAATGTCTTCTTCTGTGTGTGTGTGTGGACAAAATTGTTTTTCTTTTTGTTGACATACTGTTGCCCTTGCACTTTACCTATCAACCCAAAAATGTAATTTCATCCAATAAAATGCGTCAGCTGTTCACTTCATGTACACACACACACACACACACACACACACACCTGTTGGCTACTGCAAGGCTAATTCAAGCCTTCCAAACTGTCTTACTGACAGCCCCATTATTTCGACCTTCAACTATGATAGTGGGACCAAAAATCACAAAGACAATTTGCCCACATAGTTTCACCTCAGTCTTCTTGATAAAAAAATACCTCTGAAAAGCCTCAAATGTCCAATTATGTTAATAATTGTTATTGGCTTGTGCAATATAATCAGCAGAAATACTTTGGAACAATCAAATGATTCCACCTCATATTCAGAAGAAACAATGCAAATTGTGTTGTGATTGTTAAACAGTGGAGCGGATATTTTCAGAAATAAATTGGTGGAGTTTTCTAAACTTTTTTTTCATGTTTTTCCATGTGTTTCTTTGCAGCGACGGATGGGCGGACCGGTACGATGTAACAGATGGCTATGTGAGGGAGGCAGCGGGTGGTATTACCATCAAGCTGCAATCGGCTGATGTAAAGTGGTTTGATGAGTACTACCTTAAACTTCGTCCTGAAAACAACCACAGGAACCCCTGGTTTCCAGAGTTCTGGCAGCATCGCTTCCATTGTCGGCTTAAAGGTCATCCACAGGAGAGCAGCAAATACAACCGCACCTGTAGCAGTGAGTATAGACACAAATAAACAAACTAAGCAATAGGGATAAGACCTGAAATGTACTACTTGAACACCTGTAGCAGTTAGGACGGACATAGACAAGTCAGTGTTTCTGAGTTAGTACTTCAGTTTTGACCACTGCTGTCAGGGTTTCAGAAAGAGACAGAGGCTGCATTGTTTTGGTTCAGCAAATCAAGCTACACCAACAATCCATTATTCCATTATTAATGCAAATACATACAAACAGACTGGCTAAAGGCAAACACACACACACACACACACCATATAGATACACACAGCTTTCCGGTTCATCTGTAAATATCCCTAGTGGCTGTGAGTGCCCCCTCTCTTTATTTCTTTGAATTCATCTCCTCCCTCCTATCTCTTTCTCTCTGTTTCATTCCCTCCATTCATAGGCAAAACAGTGTGTGAGAGCTGCATCAAAGGGAGTCATGTCTCATGTATTCTAATGAAATGGGACGTGAAATAAAAATGAACAGGACACAGAGAGAGGAAGACAGAAAGGAAATGTGGACGTGGGAAGTGGTTGATGAGAAAAAATGAGAGGAAAGAGAGCGGTCTTTGATGTTGGGAGAAAAAGAACGCGCTGTGTGTTTCATAAAACTAGAAGGGAAATTAAGAGTTTCTCTGATATACCTGCCTTTTCTCTTTCCACCCCTCCTCACCAACCCAATACTCTCTCCCCCCTGACTACCCACCTTCCTCTGCAGAGCGAGAGTCACTTCGGCAGCAGTATGCACAGGACACTAAGATGGGGTTTGTCATCAATGCCATCTATTCTATGGCATATGGCCTGCATAACATGCAACGGGCACTCTGCCCAGGCTATCAGGTATGTACCGCTCTGATGGATGAATGAAGGGACACACTAGGACAAAGAAAGGAGATAAAGGAAGGGGATGAAAGGAGGGAGAGGGAGTGGAGAATATGAAAAAAAGAAGGTAACAGCTGGGTATTGCTGCCATATTACACTTGACCTTGTTTCCATAGAGGCCATTTTTAACTTATGGTTACTGTATACACTGCATGGAAAAAGTGCACAATAGCAACCTGGATGATTGCACTATAATACAGAAATAAACATATTAATTATGTGCCAAGTTAGATTAAAAAGTGCAAAACTGAAACACATTTAGCTAATACAGGAAATTCAGAGGAAAAATGTATCAGTGCTGATTAACTTTTACAGATTTTGGCTCATATTTGTTGTAACTTTGTGGGAATGACTACATACCCCTTTCCTACCAAAATTAGCCTGTGCATGCAGGTTTTTCAAACAGGGGTAAACCTACTAGATACAGGCATTTGACTGCTTACCTACTGCCAGTGAACACACCTGGGTGTGAATGCTGATTGTACACATTCTCATTATATTAAGAAGCCAGAGCGGGTTTTAGCGGGGGTTTTTGTGCAGTGGGACAGAAGCTTTTGACAAAAAAGAATGTGCTGTAGACATCTAAACTGTAATGTAATATATTGGATTGGTGGGTTCAAATCTTACTTAACATAAGAATTCATTCAACTTGGCAATATTCTTTGTACATATCAATTTTTAATGAAATTTGAAGGGATAATTGTTTTGATTGCTTTTTGTTAATCTTTATATTATCTTAGTCCAACTGTACAGTAATTATCTTTTGAATATACTGTAAAAAATCTAAGTTTTGATTAATTAATTCTTAATTAATTAATTCTTCATGTGCCATTGTTTTCACTTTTCTTTTCATTTCAACATGGGTCGTCATTGACCACCACTTCCAGATTCACTTGTGTACTCACAAATCTCCTTGAAACAATGGTTGTTCAGCTGTGGGTCAGGACATTTTAGTTGAATATGACATGACTTTTTTTAATGTTTTTTAAGGGCCTTTGTGATGCCATGCGACCTATAGATGGAGCTACACTGTTGGACTTCTTGATGAAAACCAACTTCACTGGCGTGTCAGGGGAGGGTATCTTATTTGATGTGAATGGAGACTCACCTGGCAGGTACTACTGCTAACTCAACAAATTTGTCAAATATTTCTTTGTTATGTGGTCTTTTGGCTTTGGTCATATGACAGCACTATGTGGGTGTTGATGTGTTGGATGTAAACTGTATGTGTGCCTTTTTTTTTGCACAGATATGAAATAATGAACTTTAAAAAGATGGGGAAGGACTACTACGACTACATTAATGTTGGCAGTTGGGACAACAGAGGCTTGAAGATAGATGATGATGAAATCTGGCCCAACAAAGACACCATAATCAAGTCAGTCTGCAGTGAACCCTGTGACAAGGGACAGATTAAGGTAAGATTACTCATACAGTACAGATAAAATGTCTGGTTACATAGATATACAGCGTAATTAAGTTCTGCCCACAGTCAGAGGGGAAAATGATTCATTGCTCTCCAATGACTTTGTATTGTGTGAAGGTTCCTGCTTGTCACCTCTGTTTGCTAGCAAACAACCGATAAGCTGCTATGTGGCGGGATGCACTGCTAACAGTGTGAAGAACCAAGAACAAAGTTTATGAGCTGCTGAACCCAAAAAACCGAGCCTTTAAAGGGATAGTTGGGTATTTTTGAAGCAGGGCTATATAGGATACTTATGCATTGTCAATGTATTACATACAGTGGCTGGCTGACAGCGCACTTCCAGTTTGTAGAAACAAACAGGGCACGCACCCTACGGGGGTTGATATCAAAACCCACTTTAGCCTACCTAAAAAAATCAACATGTATTTAGAGTATTATCACTGCTTTACCTCGCTGTCACACAGTCTTTTCCTCTGGCACTACATTTATCATCTTCTGACATTCAGCTATTTGGGTCAGAAAGTGCTGTTAGCGGTCGCTATGTGAATTAAAATGTCTTATAGGCCAGTTAAATTCTGAGCAAGTTGGGCACATGAGGCATTGTCATTCTGATTATTAGTGAATAAAAGGCTACAGTGACAGGTGCTGATGAGTTACATGCCTGCACTACACAAAGGTACAGGTACACACAGACAGTGAGCTTTTCATCCCTTCCAGGTGATCCGTAAAGGTGAGGTGAGCTGCTGCTGGACATGCACTCCCTGTAAAGAAAATGAGTTTGTGTTTGACGAGTACACCTGCCGAGCCTGTGAACTGGGCTCCTGGCCTACTGATGACCTCACAGGTCAGTCTCTGTATGTTTGTTTGTTTGTATGTTTATTTATAACATGTACGTTGGTGCAATCTCAGAGATAAATCCACTTTGCCAAGAAAATACCTAAATAGAAACACTGCGTGAGCCCATGAAGCTAAGTAATTGCCCATGCTCATGCATGAAAATCCTGTCATATCAATGCAGTAGTAGTTATGCTACTTAAAGGAAACCATGACCATGGATGTGTGTGTGTGTGTGTGTGTGTGTGTGTGTGTGTGTGTGTGTGTGTGTGTGTGTGTGTGTGTGTGTGTGTGTGTGCGCGTGCGTGCGTGCGTGCGTGCATATTTGTGTGGATGGTCAGATGGTATAGGAAGTTTAGTAGAATAGTTACATTAGAGAGAGAGAAACATTGAGAGACATTGAGAGAAACAGAGAGATGGTTTCTGCGTTTCACCCTCCCATCCCTTAAATTTGCTACCAACATGGTCACTATTGTTTTAATTATTCTGCATCAAGAGCAGCTTTTAATGCAGATGCACTTGAGTTGCAATGAAAATTTATTTCCTCTCCATTGCATTCGAAGCGGTTGGATATTGCCTTGTTATGCTTTCAGCTGCTAATTATACTGCTTGCTAGCTCCTTACAGAGCTCAATGATTTAAACATGAATTGAGACCTACTGAAAATTCAGATTGAGCTTCGCTGCCAGAGAGAGAAGCATCCTTAAACTAAACCAGGGAGCAAACTGGTGAGAAAAGGACAAAGAGAAAGTTGACAGTGGCAGAAAAAAGGGAGAAAAAAAGAACTGAAAGAGTGATCAGGGTTACCCGCGTATTACTCTGTGTGTGTTCATCTGTCCATGTGTGTGAGTGCATGTATGCGACTCATTTCATCAACAATAAGTGCTGCGTGTCCCCCCAGCGGGGCTATATGGAACAGTAATAATGAGGTGTAAACAAACTGCTTGCCCTGTTCCTCCAACAGACATTTTGATCTCTCTCCCTCAGGCCAAAAGAAAGAGTGAGAGAGATGAAGATAGGAGGAGATAAAGAGGCAGAGGGAACAGAGGAGTAAGAGCAAGGTCTCAGCTGGCAGGGACAGTGGAACAGGACAGCAGGCAGTGCAACGGGAGAGTTTCGATGACAGCAATAGAGCAAAAACAAGAAAAAAAGTGAGAGAAAAGTGACTTAGAAAGATAAAGAGAAGAAAAAAAAGTGAATCTGAAAAAGTGAGAGAGAAAGAGAGATGGAGATAAATACTGACAGAAGCAGCAGCCAGGGAGAGTGAAAGGAGCAGAAAAAGGGAAAGGGAGGATTAGCTTTGGGATTTGAGCCCCTCCACTGATCGGTAAGTTCCACAGTTTGATTCTCAGAGTGTTTGGAAGAGTTTGCCTCAAAACTTTATATTGACTGAACCCTCCACACACCCCACTTCCCCTTAATGCACTATTTTGGCCTTGGGTCAAACACAACGAGATTTCCTGCAGGTTTCGTGAACTAATTAAGAATTAAACTGCCGACGTAGCCGATGCTTTTCGACTACACAGAGAAAATCCATGAGGAAAACACTGATCTGGGATTTTCGGCCCCAACATCTAGATTAATTTGAGCAGGATTAATTGGAGCTAAATTCTCAGCAAATGCCTTGGCTTCCTCCCACCTTACTTTTTCTCGGCTGGGTGGTCCCTAGCCCTCATTGTCAGACAACACACTTACTGTAGTCCTTCAGGAGGGGCTAACGAACCAGGATTCTGTTACTGCATTACCTTTTTCTCACCCCATATGTTATCAGAAACATATTTTTGTGTACTGTTTAGCTGTAAAATGAGAAAGTTGGTCCAGCTTGTGGGTGTTGCTTCGTGCTTTGGTCACATGGTGTCCGGGTTACAAACTTTTGGCATTTTAAACAAAAGCTAAGCTAAAGAGGACACTAAAAAGTGTTTCTGAGGACATTTAAGGTGATAAATATACAATGAAGTAACAGATTGTCTAGCTGCCTAGTTTGACACTTGGACTGCAGTTCATGAGCAGTGATTGACAGCTGTGATAGAGGCTCCTCAGCACTGATTGGTTGTTTTTGTGCACCGCAGTTGATTCTAACAAAAAAAGGAGGAGGGCATGATTTTTTTTCACAGTGTCCCATACTTATCTATAAATATCGTGACAGTCTCAGCAAATTATAGTTATATTCATAAAAGTTACAACATTTAATTTTAAGTAGTAAAAAAAAGCACTACCTCTGTAATGTTGAACAGTTACATTTACATATGATTAATTCCTAAAATTAGGCAAAATAGATTCAGATCTGCTTTTTTTGTTGTTAAGCTCCTTTAAATAAGATTATTGGACAGGTCTTTTTTGCTTAAGAAACACTGCATGATCAATACCTAACACCTTTAAAGATCATGTTTACATAGATTATATTGTGTTTTAAACTGAAAGTGCACTTTGAGCTGCTCAGTGATGTAAGCCTGCAAGTGAGACCCATCCTCTGCTGAGTGCTTCTGCCTGACTTAGTTTCTGTCTGTTTGTTTCCATCCCCTTGGCTCCCATTCAGCAATTAGGCTGCTATTTATACCCCTAGACCTAACCACTTCACTGATTTGATAAACTTTATTGACCATATTAAAGACAAAGTCATTAAATTACTTAAGTATTTTAATGGCTCTCCCTCTCTCTGCAATTTGCTGCATTGCACAAACAGTTGTGTGTACATGCATGTATGTGTGTTTGTACATACAGTACAAGAGAAATGGTAAAGACAAGAGCAGAGGAAAGAGAGCTCCTAAGATGGAGGGGGAAAAAGTGAAAATGTATAGGGATAGAAAGTTTTAGAAAGTGTCTACGCGTGTCCCTACTGCTGCAGTATGTCTAGACAGACCAGCCAGATAATTTCGGCAAACGTTAAGATGGTTCGTAATTAGAACTGTCCCTTTAATTAATGACACTTTATCTTCTTGCCTAGGAGGAAGACAGAGATGGAGGGAGGGAGAGAATTAGGGGGAAAAAGGTGGGAGGGATAAGGATGAAAAGAGATAAGGAAGATATTAGGGGGAACACAGAGCGACAGAGTGATGGATGAGGCATAACAGAAAAAAAGAGAGTGATGGGAAATAGATACAAAGATTGAATGATGAAAAAGATGAAGGGGGGAAAATAGAGACAAAGATAGAGGGGTAAGAAAGAAAATAAGTGTGGACAACAGAGAAGTATGTATTGCAAAGTCAAAAGGCATGAAGTCTGGTGTAAGTGGCAAGGCATTGAAGAAAGAGATGTGAAAGAAAAAATAAGATCTTCACTTAGAGAACGACAGTGAATAATGAAGGAGCTATGCTTAATAATGGGTGCAGTCTTTGTATTTTGATCATGGATTGATGCAGCACTAGAAAAAGTGTTTGACTCCGATGCTTAACCTGCATCTGATGTGAATCAAGGCTTCATGTAAAAGGTTATAAAAGAGATATAAAAAATGAAATAGGGTGAATGTAAAGAATAAATATAAATATACAGTTAAATGTGTGGCAATATCGGTAGTCTTACTCAAAGCTCACTCTATATCATCTAGTTGCTGGGCTTCACACACTTTGAAAAGGTCTGATTTGTTTCAAGAACTGCATCTCAACATGCTTCTATCCTCAGGCTGTGACCCAATCCCAGTGGAGTACCTGCGATGGGGAGACCCCGAACCCATTGCTGCTGTGGTCTTTGCCTGCCTCGGTCTAATGTTCACATTCTTTGTCACTGCAGTCTTCATCAGGTAATGAATCTCTCATCTGTCACAGAAAATATATGAACTAAGAACAATAATGCAAACAGCTTTAGACAGAGATTTGCACTATACATACCCTCTTTCTGCTCTTTAAAGTTGTTGTAGGCAGTTTAATTTTGGTATCATTGGGAAAAAATCCCAAAAGAACCTTCAAGCGCATTATAATTCAAGTAGTCTTAGAGAGAGGTAGAGTTCTGCGCCTCCTCCCGGCTCTGTTTTCAGGCTTTACAAAATTCTGCCTGTGATGGGAGACTCTGGTCAATCAAAGTTCATTTCTGAGAGTTCCTTTTGGCTTTTCTACAAATGCGTATTCACATCTTTTCAATGTTCAATCCTACAGTTTCCATTTCAGTACTGGCAACACCTGTCTACACCGCAAAGCAACCCAAAAAAAGCAAGACAGACATATCCAAAAGAAGAAGTCTAAACTAGAGTCTGACATTAAACAAAATAAAAACACATGTCAGTATTTGCGAAACATTGCAGTTAGAGAGACAATGTTTCTCATAGTTTACCCTCACCTTACCGCTTAAGTCGTAAGTCAAAACTTAAGTCTGCAGCTAATTTCAGTTCATTTTTTAAATTTAAATATTAGCTGGAGCTTCAATCACAGTGTGTCGTCCATCTTACTCCCCGCCACTACAGACCCCCTCGCAGGGAGGAGAGCAGGCAGTTTTCAGGGACAGTTCCCCATCAGTGGCTGCAGCAACTCAAGCTCAGCCAGTGTTGGGGGACCGGACAACCCAGACTCACCGACTGTTGCTGCTGTAAGACCCGGCGCTGTGGCTGGCCAACAGCCCGCTGTGACCTATGAATTTGAGTTACCACAGCTGCTGACTGAAGGTCCTGCCCTCACCCCAGAGAAGCAGTCCACATAGCAGCAGGGAGCAAGGCAGAGGAACTGTGGGGTGTGCTAGTTAGCTAATTCTTGTTTCATTCTGGTCTGATAAACAAAGTCTGAATTCTGCACAGGGTTTCCTCTGGTTCTTAAAAAAGTCTTAAAAGGCATTGAATTCATTAATGCAAAAATAAGGCCTTTAACTGATAGTAAATTGACTTAAAATAATCATTCAAAATATTAGAAATGCTCAGACATGGGAAGTAAGATTTTAATCTTTTTTTCTGACATTGCATTGTAAAATCTCAAAATAATTGGTAACATCTATTTTTTTTATTTAATAATTAGATAAATGTATTTTCTTAAAGGTTTCATGATGGGAATCCAAGTGGTGGAATCTCACATGCAGATTTAGAAACACAAAATCACCCAGAAAACAGGCCAGAAATACCACCTCTGTTGGTAAACCAAATATATACCTCTATGATAATATAATATGTTCATTGTCTTCCATGTGTTCCACTACAAAAAGGATTAGGGTTTTCCCAATATTTGATGTAGATTATCTAACTTTTTCACCAGACAAAAAAGTAATGTTTCATGTTACCATAAACATGTAGACAAAATAAAATTTCCCTTTACTTTTGGTTTTTAGAAAATTGCTCTTAAACTTAATTCCAAGTGGCATTAAAAAAGTCTTAAAAAGTCGTAAATCTTCCTTGCCTTAAGTTGTAGGAACACTGTCTGCAATGAAACATGATCAAATAAATGAATGCATGCAAATGCTGGGTTACTGTATAAAGCGAGTGCATAAGGCTGTGCTCGTCTGGTGGGATGGACTCAGGACAGAGAGAGGAGAGCTGCTGGAGGAGGGTGTATTTTTAAATTCTGCATTTTTTTTTGCCTGCCCATATGTTTCTGTTCATAATTGTTTGTGCGAATGTGTTCAGGTTCCGGGACACCCCAGTGGTAAAATCTTCCAGTAGGGAGCTGTGCTACATCATACTGGCAGGGATCTGCTTGGGGTACCTGTGTACCTTCAGCCTCATAGCCAAACCCCATGTCATCCACTGCTATCTCCAACGACTGGGAATAGGCTTGTCACCTGCCATGAGCTACTCTGCGCTTGTCACCAAGGTAACGATTTAGAGATGAGAATGAACATTTGTGAGTTATCTCCAAAGACTTGGAACACCCCTTTCAGCAGACCTCTGCTAACCTGCAGAGGTCATCAGTGGTATGTAGGGAAAACCCACGGAAAAGCTTCAGATCCTGGAGAGTTAGCACCAAGGATTCATCTGGATTCATCTGCGTGGAAACAAAACTATGGACCTAATGAGAAAGAAACAGGGAGAAAAAACAGGGGCCGTTGTCCCCTGATAGTGCAGATTGTTACCCTTTTTGGTATGATAACATTATAAGCAGGGCACAGGTCTTTCCTACTCATGTCCAGTTGGGTTTTTTGAATGAAGGCTGAGTTAAAAGGGTCGTAGGATTCAACAATAGCAGGGAATTGCAATATCTTTCCAACAAGAAATTACCTACAGCTTACCACACTAGATTTTGACTCCTGTGTGCAATATTTTTTTAGTGTTTTCAACCAATTGTCTTCATAAGACAGCATTGTAGAAATACAGAGAGAACATTGCTAGAATATAGATCCAGTATGTTCAACATATATTTTATTTAAAGGCCTCAATGGTGTTTATGATCTGACTCCAGACAAATCGCATCGCTCGGATCCTGGCAGGCAGCAAGAAGAAGATCTGTACAAAGAAACCTCGCTTCATGTCTGCCTGCGCTCAGCTCATTATTGCCTTCCTCCTCATACTGCTGCAGCTGGGCATCATTGTGGCTCTCTTCCTCATGGAGCCACCTGAGGTAAGCTGTGTGTGTGTGTATGTGTGTGTGTGTGCGTGCGTGCGTGCGTGCGTGCGTGCGTGCGTGCGTGCGTGCGTGTCCCTGTCAGATTTTCATTGTGAGTGGGAGAGAGGCTCAAATGAGAGAGAGAGAGAAATAAAGAAGAATTAAGAGCAGAAATTACCTTATAATGAGGATTTAATCTCCATGTGTTTGTTTCTATTACATCACTAATGTTTTTAAGACCATTTGACTCATACAGTAGTAGATTAATTAGCAGATCAACATTTAGACTCTTGTATTTTTGTTGCTGTTATCCAAAGCAGTAAAACAATCCTGCTCAGTGGCATTTTTGTAATTCTTTGCCAGCAGACTGTTGTTGAATGTTGTCAAGTTGGCAGTGCAATGAATGGATATGTTAGTTTGTTAAACTGTACAGCTTCCCAAATCTATTTTTAGTGCCACTTTAGTATATTTGTAAACATCATTCCCAGGTATCAGAATGAATTAAATGATGCCTGTAGCAAAAGCTTTGTCAAGCTTTTTGTCATTGCCCAGTTTCCACTTGTGTCTTCTGTAGGTGATTCATGACTACCCGAGTATCCGCCAGGTTAACCTCATTTGCAACACCACTAACCTGGGTGTGGTCGCTCCGCTGGGATACAATGGCCTGCTCATCCTCAGCTGCACCTTCTATGCCTTCAAGGTACTACCAGAAGTGTTTTTAACTATCCTTCATTAGCTTTTAAAATCAAAAGATGTGTTTTATTTCTGTTGTACACTATTGAATATCATTTAAATGACAATATGAAAATTGAAGACGCAAAGGGCCAGGACACATTGCGCTTCTTGTGCCTACTTTCAGGAGCGTGTAGGCAGGTTGTGCTTGATGTTGTACGTCTCATGACCTAAGTACCAGAAAATCCCCAGTTCAGAGCTGATGTTATTTCAGAAGTTGTTTTCAGTGTATATTTTTAGATTTGAAATGTTGTTTGTGGTGCAGATTGTAAAGCTCAGGGTAGCCTTGAACTGAACTGATTAACTTCTTCTCCATTATTATCATAGACTAATATTTATGTAAGAAAAGAAATATCTGGCAGCTGTGATTGGTTGCTCTTTGTCACATGCTGTGCACAGTGCTGCAGTCCAAAAGTAAACTTAAACTTTGCTGCTTCCTAAAAAAACAGGAGCTTGGCATTGCTTGTGACTGCAATGGTGTCTGTCTTGATTTGGAGCATGCTCTCCACATGTTTACATTAAAAATAATGGATTTAATGGAGCAAGAAACGCTGCTTGTGTACAAGCCCAAAGGCGTCGGTTACTAGGTGTTTAAAATCCACATCTCCAAGGACGTGTTGTTGGAGGCATATGTTCTTAATTGTAGACACATGGGCTCTACATACTGTATGTCCAATAATGTTCAGTACATGTCTTTTTTCAAGCTGCTTTATATGAGAAAGGACATAGACACAGACATAATGCAAATCACTTATTGAACCACTGTTTGTGTTTGGTGCTCTCCCACATTTAGCAGCGGTAAATTAAATTCTGTTGAACCAAACACATTATAAAGTCAATGTTTGATTATCGGTGGCCTGCAGCCATCCATTTTCGGTAGAGTGTGAGAGCAGAACGGTAAAAGAGACAAAAGCTGAAATACACCGCACATCGAGCAAATAAATTAACCGTGTTTATGAACACAGCAGCAGAGAAAACCAATACAACGCCCTTGCATATAATGTTTAGGCTAGCATTCGATTTATAACAGTAATGATGAGGCAGTGGGTAAGCTTTGTGTAGCAGTGTCTTCTCTGGTAAAACACATTGTCATTCTGTGTTTTATTTTCCTAATTTAAGGCAGCATCCACAGAGCAACAATAAAAAAATGATCTATGTATATTTGCTCACACTTTCTCTCTCACTCTATCCCTCTCCAAGACCCGCAACGTCCCAGCTAATTTCAATGAGGCTAAGTACATTGCCTTTACCATGTACACCACCTGTATTATCTGGCTGGCCTTTGTACCCATCTACTTTGGCTCCAACTACAAAATTATCACCATGTGCTTCAGTGTCAGCCTCAGTGCCACTGTGGCGCTGTGCTGCATGTTTGTACCCAAGGTAAGGCTGAATTCACTGTTTCTACATTTCACCCATTCACTACTTCTATCTCTAGGAATACTTCACCCCCCCAAAATGCCTATTTGTATATCAATTACTCATCCCATGTTACTTTGAGTTTGTGAAAAAAAAATCACTTTACCTGCGTGCCTCCAGTGAACATGCAACCTATAACTAAGAATATTCTTGAATAATTTAAGTAAATGGTGTCCTCGTTTATAAGCAACAGCAAAACTATATGAAAGCATCTTTTCACAAACTTTCACACAACTCCTGCAGTAAAATTCAGGTCTCATTTATATTGTTGTATGCTCAGTACCTCCCAAACAGACAGCCCTCTCCGACATGGATCTGAATGGAAAATTGAACTTATCTATGTTCTCTTCAAAGTCAGAATCTGTTGAAAAAGATGGTATTTTTACCTCACTTGACACAGGAGCTGCTGGTCTACTGCTGCCTTGATCTGTCAAATTTGTTTGTGTCATTGTGTGGCTTTGGTGTTTAAAAGGATTAGTTTGCAAAAATCACACAATAACATTGATTTGGGTTAATTGTGGTGTTTTCTTTGATGTTTGGTGATATGATATGACAATAAGTATCATATTTTTTATTCCGCCTTAAGCAGTAGTGTTTATTATTTGAAAGCTTCAATGTCTTTATTCCAAGGCTTTAAAATCTCAATCAGTGATTTTTGATTTTGGAGTTGAGCTGTCCAGGCGTCCTCTGTACCTTTCTTCGCCTCTCATGTTTAGGCAAAAAATAGAAGAACTTGACAAACATAATAAACCAAACTGATAGAGGTAGTGGTAGACCAGCAGCTCCCGTGTTTAGTGAGATAAAACTTGAGCATAGATAAGTTCACTTCCCATTCAGTTAGTTATGTAAGAATTTGTTTACAGATGTTTTTACATAGTTTTGTTAAACACAACCCCATATGACTTCAGATTATCAATAACTGCCTCTGGTTTTGTTTTTTGTTTATCAGAGCTCGAAAACATTTTTTCACAAATTCAATATTTCAACATTTGGGGTGATGAAGTATTCCCTTAAACTTTGGCCTTTAGCCTAAGGAGAAAACTTGATTGCTTGTTAAGTGTCCAAACTTTAAACATACTGTGGCTGTAATTATCCTGAATCAATCCACAAGGTAACAGCTGGTAACCATGGCAACAGTGATGATACTTCATGCTTAGTTACTGTACCAGTTAACTCAAACTGTTGAAGAAGATTTCAAAATATGTAAAGCTCCCCACAGTTTTTTGTATGTGGTAGGTGTCTGAGTTATGACCTCAGTAATGCACCCTGAGGTGTTCTGATTGTGTAGTTCGGTCCCAAAAATGAATGTTTATGTCCTCCTCCTAGAACCAAGAAAGAAGAACTTTTTCTTTTTGTTTACTTTTTCATACTCAGCCTGCTACCCGTCCTTGTGTTGTGCATGCAGTACACTGCACTTAAGTTTGGTGTGTGAAGGCTTACATTTAATAATAAAGCAAACAGTATTGTTTGTTATCGACAGTCTGACAGTAATCAAGTCATCAGTGTGGTAATGTATGGACAGCACTCCCAAAAAACACATTGTAATTGAAAGTGTGTGTTCAAGTTCAGTTTTTGAATAAATGATTAAAAACTTGAAATTAAATTTTCATCAAATGCTGGCGCTGAAGGAAAAATGGCTAATTTAGAATATTATCACGTGTCATGTTTTTTCCCAGTTCCACAGTAAAAGCTCAATATTCCTGTGGAGCTTCAAGGAGAAAGTTTGTGCCTGAAATGCAATCAATAAAACCACTTAGCTGCTGCTTCTTTTGAGAATTGTGTTTTTATTCAAGTTATACATTAACAAGGTAAAAGAACATTTATAATAAGATTGAAATGTGTTCACAAATAATTTCCCCAAAGCATATGATGAAGTAGGTATTTGCTCTTTCTGTACACTATTAAACCGAGTGGTCTTGTTTGTTTTGGAAGTGTTTTGCTATATTTGAATAAAATATAACATTTTTCATTTCATTACAGGTGTACATCATTCTAGCCAAACCAGAGCGTAACGTGCGCAGTGCCTTTACCACTAGCACAGTGGTGCGCATGCACGTGGGCGACGGAAAATCTTCCTCAGCTGCCAGCCGTTCTTCTAGTCTGGTTAACCTGTGGAAACGCAGAGGCTCCACTGGAGAGACACTCAGGTACATCTGTGTGAGTGTGTGTACTCCAGAGGCTCATTGGCCAGGTTAATGCCAGGTTACTCCTCAGCTACAGTCCAAGGCACCATTTCTGTAATGGCTCTACTCTGGGACTATTTATGGTGTGTGTGTGTGTGTGTGTGTGTGTGTGCGTGTGTGTGCGTGTGTGTGTGTGTGTGTTCGAGCTCTCTGAAAGATTGATTCTCTGAACTCCCCTGAGTCTGCTTGACTGTTTCTCTGACCCAAACATGAACTGTAGACAATTGCCTAATGGAGACATAGCAAAGAAGGAGAGAAGCGAGCAGCAGGGAGAGTAAGGAGAAAATTGGAGAGAAATCTGAATACAGAGAGAGAGAGGATTGAGGGAACGAACAGAGAGATGAAAAGCAGAAGTGATGGTAAAGAAGGAGGAAAAAAAGGCTGAAGGAATAGTGCAAAAAAGGAGAGACATAATAGCTTTCACACCATGCTTAAGGCCATCCACGAGCCATCTACAGTGACAGGGAACCGATCAAAGGACACAAAGGGAGTGACGCACAGCCACTTGCCCAGAATGAAAAGGGAGGAAAAAGACAAGAACACATTTTCGTTTGTCAGCACGTTACTGCAGCTCACCCCGCTTGGCAAGCAAGATTTCAATCACACTCTTATGAGAAATGTCAGGAGTGCTTCCATCTTGGTTCCTTTTATTCCTCTCTTCCCCTCTCCATCTCTTTTGGTCCTATCTTCCCCTGTGGGTGGTGGTAATTGGCAGGGCTGTCTATCTCCTCAGTGCAGGGCTGGAAGCTGCTGCCTTTGAGATGCTGTCATTGTGTAGTCTGAACAGACACAGAGAGACGTGAAACCAGCAGACCGGGGGGGAGAAAGAAGAAGAAGAAGAAGAAAAAAGATAAAATATTTGACTGATGTTCGAACCAAATGTTTGAACTACTGAAGAGTGCACAGTTTACCGTCACCAGACATTAAAATCAGCCTCAGCACTGGATAGGATATATGTAAGACGAGATCAGTCAAGCACCTTTGGTATGTGCGACATGTGTTTCTGCAGGTCAGGCTCGAGCCTACCTTTCTCCAAATCCGTCTGTCAGAGACTCCTCCTGTGTGTTCATATGAGTAGGTCACAGCACTGTTTATGTGTAGGTGCAGGCTGACATGTGCAGCATATGGATGTGTGCGTGTGCGTGTGTATGTGTGCATATGTATCATAGAGTCTGTGAATGTATGTGTGTGTGTGTCTGTGTGTGTGTGCGTGTGTGTGTGTCCCCAGGGTGATCTGAGTTCTTTTCACCCACAGCCACGGTGGTGCGATGTTTAATCAGAGGTTCCACTATAGATTAATCACAGTAATTAACCTGACAAAAGGATGAGAGGAAAAAAAGTTGTGGGGAAGCAGGGGACAGAGTACTGTGACTGATGTGAAGCAGAGAAAAGTGGAGAAAATTGTACGATAGAGGGAGGAACAGAGAGAAGAACAGAGAACCTGACGAAGACAAATGAAGAACATACTGTCTGGAAAAAATAGAACAGGAAATTAATTGTAATGAAATAACCCCGCATATGAAGTCCAACTGATTTTCTGTGGTTCTTTCAAGTCTCCATTTAGATATGTTTGCATCTATTAAACGGCATTACTTATGTAGGATAATAAATAGGAACTAATATTTAGCAGGCACTATTTATGTGATAGTGTTGTCTCGATACACTGTAAAATCTGATAAGTTGATCTGACTTAAAAAGCCTAGGAAACCAAATGGCTTAAAAAGGGTAAGTAAATATAGCTATTCTTACATTGTGTCTACTTTGTATGTATTTGTAAGGTTTCGTTAAAATTTTGGTGTATTTACTTCATTTTGTGACGTTAACTTAAAAAATAACAAGTGACATTAACTTGTTAACTGAACAGTTGTATTAACTTGAGAATGTAATTGCATTTAAGAAATTAAGTTAAGTTACATTTTAATTTTAAAAAAGACAAAACCAGTGTTTGTAGAAACAAACGAAATTATGCGGTCAAAACAAATCCACCTTAAGCCTTTTTTTAAAAAATCTATAAAAAAAAAAAAAACAACCTGAAAATCCAGAAATATTCCATCTTTCTTTTTGACTTTACCTAAGATGTCAACAGGACTCCATGATATTTTATCACAAAAATCAATACTCAATCAAGCTTCAGTAAACTCAAATAAAACATAAAACCAAACTTTTATATATTCCAAGTCTGCAACTCCTCCACATGCAGAGTCCTTTTGTTCATGACACAAAATACATAAAACTGCTCAGCTAAGTTCAACTAACTTGGTTTACTCAAAAAAATAAGTTGTTATCACATCAACACTGAGAATTTGAATATTGACACCATTTTAAATATAAAGTATAGATATGTGAGGATAAATCGATATTTTTGACATCATATCATGTAATGTTTGGTTTTGTTGCAGTAAAGTATTTAAAAAAATGTTTGCTCTCATCTTAAAGTACCAACAGTGTACTAACAGTGTGTTGGCTCATAATGATAGTTGACGACTAAAGGGTACTTTTTGATTTGCTATCAACACAAACCTGAAATACTAATGAGCAGTTTAGAAATTAACATTTATTGAAGAAATATGAATGAAATTAGAATTTAAAAGCTACAAGTTCCCAATAACAATAAAATCATCTTCTGCAGTAAGAAATATCACATCTGTATTTGAAATGTCATATAATGTGTTACAAAAACAAATCAACTGAGTAGAATATTAAACAAAAACTGCCAAATATTTTATTTGAAAGAAAGTGTTAATAACTTTTACTGTGTTTACTGTACAATGCCCATACTCAGCTACAGCCTGTTGTTGTCAAGCTAAAGCCAGGACCTAAGCATAATGTTAAACACAGCTATGCAAATCAGATGTTAAATTTTTGCTGTATCTAAACTGATAATAGCAGAATAAAAGTGTGCGCATCTTCTCATTTATATAATATCTAATCAGAAATGTTAAAGTTAGATCAAACTGACAAAAGTGATCTAACTACTAATTAACTGAAGTTGGTAAGTCTATCCCCACGCTTTATAAACAGCCTCCTCTTTCTTTTCTCTCTCTTCCTTCCACTTCCTTCCTGCCCTCCAGCTCCAACGGTAAATCTGTGTCTTGGGCGCAGACGGAGCGTAGCGGTTCACGCGGCAACCACCTGTGGCAACGACTGTCCTTCCACATCAAAAAGAAGGAGAACAACCAGACTGCCGTCATCAAGCCCTTCTCCAAAACTTCGGAGGAGCGTTACTGTGGAGGGGGGGACCTGCCCCCACATGTCCCTCTGCCTTCCCTCCCCTCCATGTCCTCCTTGTCTATTCATCCTGACTCTGGCACAGACAAGACCCTGTACGAGCTCTCTGAAGCAGAGGAGCGCTACTCGATGACATACCGACCGCAGACGCCTTCACCAATCAGCACAGTCAGCCAGAGGCTTGGGGCGGGGTTAGGGGAGGAGCCTCCAATGACTGTCATACCAAACTACCCGAGCAGCGTTTGCAGTGGTGGCAGTGGCGGCAGTGGTGGAAGTGGCGGCAGCAGTTTTGGTCCGGCCGGCAGCGGATCTCTGGTGGCGGGGAGTGACGGTCGTTTGGTTGCTTTGGACGATCATGTGGGACCACCCACACTGATGGATCAGATCAGCTGCGTGGTAAACCGCTTCACCGCCAACATCACCGAGCTCAACAGCATGATGTTGTCGTCCTCTCCGTCACACTCGCACAAACACACACCTCCTTCTCCTCACCCTGCTGACCCGTATCTGTTGCCCCGTGAAATTCCGATGCCCCCGACCCTCACCACCTACGCTGACGTCCAGCCCCTCCCACCTGTTGAGTCCAGCATGGGGGGACGGAGCGGCTGTCCCGTTCATCCTATCCCACACTCACCTTACCCCCTGCCGCCTCCTCACACCCAGACCTCCCCCTCTCTCTCCCCCATGCGAGGCGGCCTGATCACCTGCCTCACCAACTCCCCTCTGAGGAGGGGCGATTTGGAAGAGGAGCTCATTGCTTTGACTCCACCATCGCCTTTCCGCGATTCTCTGGCATCAAGTAGTGGCTCACCTATCTCAGAGACAGGTCTGTGTCTCCCCCCAGTCCCCTCCCATCCGCCCCCCTCTCCCCCTTCGCCCAGGTACAGCAGACTGACACTCAGAAACTACAGTCAGAGTTCATCCTCGCTGTGAGGCAGATATTACAAGTAAAGAAAAAACACAAGTGAAGAGGAGCTCTCAGAAACAACAGTGTGAGTGAAGAGAATCGGAGGATGGAAATCCATTCGTCTCTAGGTGGAGTGAAAACCTAAAGTGAAGGAATCGTAGAGAGCTGGTTGTTGAAGACACCAAGCTGCGACAGTCTGCTGTCTGCTGTTGTGTTTACATGTTTGCAGTGAGATGCAAGTGTAAAAAGCTTGCCCACGTTGCATTTTCTTAGTGCAGTTTCTCACAAGTGAAGAACTGCAAAAAAGGGCCACTATGACTTTGCGGTGTTTTGTCTATAGAGTCAGAAATCAATTGAAGGTCTAGAGCTGCGTATAATTTTGGTGTGGGTAGTGGCCTTAAGGTAACATGGCTATCAACTAATTAGAGATTGTGAGAGAGTGTGCGTGTGCGTGTGTGTTTGCTGTATCTTATGAGATGTAAAGGCAACATGACGGCAAAGAGTATTGATGAGGTAAGACTCCTAAAGCCTGTGCGGACTAACAGAGGCTATCAAGGGCACATAATACATTTACTGATACACACACAAACACATAAGCGTGAGCACACACAAATACAATGTAAGGGAAAATCACTGTAAATATATGAGAGGTTATGGATTTTTCTTTGGTGATAAAATCCAACAGGCTTCTGACAAAAGTGCATTGTGTTAACATACTAGACTGTATGTTACGCTGAAGAACCTTCTCACATCTTTTTATCCATTCAGCTCCCCGATCGCTTTCTTTTCCTCAGTCCCTCTTTCTCTCACCGCTTTCTTTTATCCTGCCAGTATTTCAGTATTTTCTACTCTTCCAGTTTGTTTTCTTCAGAAGTTTGAATGTATATTTTCTACATGATTCCTGAAGCAGTTGGGACCAAACCTTTTTGTACCTCTCTGTCTGTGACTCGAGAAAGAGGGAGAGGAGGGATTGACAAGACCAGGCCTTGTTTTACCATAAACATCTTAGTCATTAATTATTGTTCAGGCAGAAATCGGACCTCAAAGCTTATTGTTAGTGTGTGAGGCTTAGCTGGATCCCAGTCATGACATTTTCTTTAGACAATGTGTCAGCAGGACACAAGTGTCACACATTTAATCAGAGACGGTGCATTGAATGGGATTTAATGGAATCACAATCATCTCCTCTGTTAGTGATCACAGATTGGTTCATTCAGACGGTCATCTGTTGCACAAGTGAAAAGCCCTTTTTTTTTTTTTAAACTTCTCCACTCTTCAGACAAAGAGGCAGAGCAACAAAAGAAGTTCATGGACAGACATGAGAGTGGTATCGATCTTCTCGTCTAACTCAGCAAGAAAGCAAAGCAGTGAATTGCCAAAATGTCAATCTGTTGCTTTAAAGTAAGGTCTGTCCTCATGAGACTAATCCCAAATGTCATACTTCCTAGACTGGGAAAGTTGCACGCAATTGTGGTAATCACATTTTCTCTCAAAGGTATTTGGCAATAGTGCTATGTCATTGCAGTGTCACTATAAGATGCTTATACATCTTAATATTCTTGTCATAAGTTTCTGTGTAGATGGATAAATAGAGATGAACCTACAAAAGAATGCAAAGCCCTAAAATATCTAATCTTGGCTATTTATATTGGCTTTTTAAAGCTGTAGTTCAACACAAAATCACAAGCACATATTTTTCCTCTTACCTGTAGTGCTATTTATCAGTCTAGTTTGTTTTGGTGTGAGTTGCGGAGTGTTGATATCGGCCGTAGAAATGTCATCCCTCTCTCTCGTATATAATGGAATTAGATGTCACTTGGCTTCGTGGTGCAAGAATATTAATTTTCATGCGCATACAAGTGTGGGTGCAATAAGACCCCATTCTGATGTCATATATTTAAAGCGGGGTGGAGAAGCCCTAATGGAATAGGGAACAGTTGACTTTTGATAAGCTCGACCTGGACCTGGATATGACTGGAGGTGATGAATGAGTCCACCTAAAATGACAGCTGAAAGCAGCAGAGAAAACAGATTAAAGTTTGAAAGAAGGAACATGATTTTCTTTCTACTGACCAACACCTGGCATCTGAGTCACTGTGCTGAGGGAAGTGCGCATCTATACTGCTCGCTCACTCAGCATCACTGAGCGAGCTAATGTCAAGGAGTATGCTGTCAAGTTTAACGCTATCATGCGCACGAGCCTCTCATCCATGAGTAGCTACACGCTTCCTTCTGCTCGTAGATGCAGTCGGCAGGTGTAGTTCAGTCAAAAGAAAATAGTTCCTACGTGAAACTGCTCACAACATGGTCTGTAGAGTAACTGGGTCATAATCTTTCAAAAGAGATGTTGCTGTTGAGTTTTTAATTGTATTTTTTGTGATTTGAGCACCAAAAGCCAAGTGCAATCTAGTTTCATTATATCAGAGAGAGATATCCAGCCAATATCTCCATCGACTCGCACTAAAACATTCTAGATTAATAAAAGGCACTACAGTTTAGAGGTATTGTATGTATTTTTCATTGGGGAGGTGAACTATCCCTTTAAGATTTGGGTTGAAAGTGTATGCCTTTATATGGAATATATTGTACTTACACGTGCCAACATTTAAAGAGAATTTGTGAGCACCCTGACCGGGATATAAAATGTGCCGATAGATGCATTCACTAAGGTGCTTTTGGAAATGGGGCCCTGGCTGACAGCTCCCTCCGCAGAGGAAAACACTCAGCATAGTAAAGACAAAACAACAGTCAAAACATAAACATTTCATATGAGGAATGTTATCTGCATCAAAGACATGGATTAGTAAATCTGACTTCATCAGCGATCATTGGAGTGTTGATTGCAAAAAAAGTCAGTAACATGTTGCCTCTGTTTTGTTGTCCATCATGATCTTCATGTTTTCTGCAGCACATGCATTCATCTGCTGACTGATGCAGATGCAGCCCAAGATCTGATTTCTCCTCGTGAGTGTCATATTTCTGCTCTACAGTAGCCAGCAAGAACAAACTCAGACAAAGGGATTCTGTAAATAATAAGGGCATGCAAAGACAGTTCTGTTTTGTTTCAGATGAAAGTGAATTTATTTACATATCAACAAAGGTGAAAAAAAAGAAAAAAAAAGATGTTTTTGAACCATGTTGAAACATCATACAGTACCAATATGTGTTACGACTACAGAAACTGTGTTACTACTCTGAATGTGTGAGTGACCATTCCTATTCAAATGTCTTGTAATTTAACAATATAATAATTAATATTAATATGATTATTGTGCCAAAGGGGTTCGGGAGGGTCTAGCTTATTAGCTCGTGGGTAAATAAGTGGTTTCATAAAAAAAATGTTTGAAAATGTAAATGTAAAACTGTTTTTATTGTTTTGGATATTTTCTATATAAATATTCCACATTTTCCAGTGTAAAAGCAATATTATCCATACGTATACCAGGTGCACATCTGAAGGTTTTCTTAAACCATGAACAATGTTGTAGATTGTTGTTCTTTTTCATCCTACTGTAATGTGCGGTGAACAGTTCAGCAGGAACATGATGAGTTGATAAATTGACATTTTTCTTTGTTGATTGAGAGGGATGTGTTTTTTAATTACTCGTAACTAAGAAGATGCGATTCCCTATTTTTGCGGTGTTACCTTCTTTCGTTGGGCCTGTAGTTCCACTTTTACTGCTGTGTACTCTAGAACTGCAACAGTTCGTCAATTATTTGATTCGTCAATTGAAGGAAAATTAGTTGCCAACTATTTTCATAATCGATTTAAGTCATTTTTCAAGCAAGATTGTCCGTTTTTGCTCATACCCGGTTTTTAAATGTGAGAATTGACGCCTTTCTTTGTCATTTATGATAGTAAATGAAAAACCTTTGAGTTTTGGACTGTTGGTTAAACAAAAAAAGAAATTGGAAGATGCCACTTTGGGCTCTGGAAAATTGTGATGAGCATTTTTCACAATTTTTTGACATTTTGCAGACTAAACAATTAGTTTATTATTCAAGATTGAAAATGGTAGTTTGTTATGGCCCTAGAG
Source organism: Plectropomus leopardus (assembly GCF_026936395.1). Taxonomy (NCBI): domain Eukaryota; kingdom Metazoa; phylum Chordata; class Actinopteri; order Perciformes; family Serranidae; genus Plectropomus; species Plectropomus leopardus. The sequence goes on from NC_142181.1 coordinate 15,114,186, forward strand.
TCTAATCTGACATAGCTAATGTGTGAGATAGCTAAGTGGATGATTTGTATGTGCCAATAATTAACTTTTTTTTTGCCTGTTAAGATGCAAACCTGGTCTTGTGTCTTTTAAGTAGCTGCTGTATGTTTCTATAACTCAGAGCAAGATAATAAAACTTCTTTCTGCGTCCCCAATGAAAAAAAAAAGTGTATACATACAATCAGCTTCTGAGATAATTGCACAGAGACCTTTTCTTATGAGAGGGTTTAAAATGTACACAGAGAAAAAAAGCACTGAACGAGAACTGTTGGTCATAACTGTTGACATAATTAGTTCCTGTCTCAAAATGCTGTCTGTGCATCATAACCTCTACATCTCCCCGTGTAATTTTAATAATCGTGGCCCTGACCTGTTGTCAGGAAATGAACCAGTGCTATTGCCGAGATGTTATCAGGGAGGAGTTGTTTTGTGTGCTGCTGTCACTGGCAGTGTTTAAAACATGCTGAGAGAGTAACAAGGCGCTTGCTTCAGCACTTCAGCTGCGTGTTATCAGCCCCCCTGGGTGAGGCTCGACAGTTGTGTGCTACCTCTGCAGAAAAAGACGGGATGAGCGCTCACACCTACTGCTGTCTTACTCTCTTTAAGGGCTGTGACATCATCTTTTATTCAAATCTAGTTGTCATAAAGGGGAAATTGGTCAGAGGAGCAGGGTTATTAGGGAATTGCAGGTTGACGTAGCAGAGAATCACGGCCTCATGTATATTTGGTGTAAAGAAATAATGCAGGTAGTGACTTACCAATCTAGAACAACACAGAGATAGAAGTTAATATGTCATCTATTGTAGCATTTTGACAAATATGATTCCAGGCCCTCTTGAATTTGAATCAAATCTGGTAGTTGTTTGGGGATTTCTACACAGGTGTGGTTTAATTCAGTTTAAATTTTTATGTTGAACAAGCCAAATAAAATGGGAGAATCAAATTAAATATAAGTAAGAAAAACAACACAAGGATGCCCATCGGACATATTAAAGAGTAGGAGGAAGTGAATACTTATCAAACCCCCCCCACACCCCAAAAAAACTTAATTTTAAACATGAATATTCCCAGTTTCTGCCCCAATATTTACCATACACACCTCGATCAAGTCAAACAAGAATTAAGACAAAACAAGAACAAAATTTAACATTCCAACATTTCTCCATGACAAATGTGTCATAATCATCCCTGTATGAAAATGAAAGTTGCGAGCTGCGGTGCTAATGCGGGCAGGACCTTGTGCTTTCCGTGCTAAAACCACATTTTACGTCTATGATCGCAAAAAGCTATCACTCACATTAATCTGGGGTGATCCCAGTTATAGATATTTCCTCTCATATACTAGTCCAAAATGATGATAAAAACAAAAATCCCGTGCTCACCAGGAAGATGATCTCTTGATGATTTCTACCCAAAATGCTTTTATTTCCGTAAAATGCACTCTAAAGAATTGAATTGATAATCCCTGCGCTCAAAAATACTTTTAATCCAGACGTGCTCATCTGTTGATCGGAGCAAAAAAGACACAAGGTCATTTGTTTTATACTCTGTGAACGAAAATGTAAAACCAGTCCTGGTTCAGAGCCAGATATATATACGTAATCATAGTTCACATGTTTTCTGCCAGTGTTATTTATAACAGCATTTTAGGCAAAGCCTTGGTTTCTGTGTGCAATATGATTTACTTGCAGGAATCAGCATCTGTAGGCAGATTGGTGGTGTACTGATGAGGGAGACAGTTTTCGGTTTTTGGCAGCAGCCTCTCCCACTGGCCTGCTTGACTGTTTGATTTGATACAGAAAACAGAGCTATGTTTACTGTGTAAACTCTACATACGTTTGAATACACTGTCGGGAAGGCTGGGAGAAGTTTGTTTTGACAGCCCGTATTCACAGCCTCTCGTGTAATTATTATAAATTATGTGTCATGATGAACACCTTTATGAGTGTAATTTGCTGGATATCAAAAATTGTTTTGACCTTTTAACAGTATTAATGAGATGAATAAATTACAAGACGCTCATATGACGTAACAATAAAAGAGTTCCCCTAAATCACACTTTGGGAGGTGTTGAGGAGGGCCAGATTTCAAAACTCTTGCATACATCGCGGCTGAGCCCCTCATCCCTGTTTTCCAAGCAGTAAATGCCCTCCTCAGTGTTTGGCAACTAGCAAATATTTGCCCTTAACAGCTGTGCTAATGGTTGTGCTAACTGACTGGGGATGGAAGGTAACGGCTAACTAGATTTGCAGTGAAGTACAACTGATAGCTGCAGTCAAGTGATGTGAACATGATAAAAATGGAGAATCGCTGTGAACCAAGACAGCAGCACTCTAATATTTTTCATGCTGTCATGGCAGCACATTACTGCTTCTCCCCTCACGTGGTTGACTTTCCACAATAAAAGACCTATTTAAATTACTCAGAGCATTTTGCCTAGAAAAAAAATAGCTCGCAGCTTAAATAGCTCATACAAGTCAAATACATATTTTAAGAACTTTCCATGTTGTCCTGTGGCTTCTTTGAGTAAACGCTGAGCCCTTCCCTTTATTTCTGTCTCTTTACAGGACTGATGTCAAGTTGTAGAGCTCCAAGTGCCCAAAGAGAGCAACAATAAGTTTGTCCGACATGTATGATTCGCAGTGAGGGCAATTAGACCACATTTCAAGGCTGACAAACTTTTGCAACATAGCGAATTTCTCTCGTTAAAATCTGATTTTTGCATTATTCGCATCATTTCAATCTCGTAATGCGAAATGCTCGCTTCTCGTTCAGTGTGAACGCTCCGTAATAGTGCGGCTCCACTTCTTGCAACTAGAAATCTGCTCCTTTTCATTGTGTGTTGTAAGTGACTGATACAGTGCAGAAGGTATGTTGGGATACCTGCGATGTGGCTCAGCTTGCATTGCGATGAAGGGGGTGTGACAGTTTGATGGCGCTCACATCAACACAGCCAATCAACCTGCAGCCACAAGTGACTGGCAGGACAGGGCGGATAAAGGTTTACTGGCATTGGTGGAGTATATTAGGGCTGCAATGTGAGAGTATATGTTTCATTTAATTTTATAAAAATGTCTTATTTAAGAAGAATATAGGAATATGTGCTGAAAGCAGAAAAACCCTGTAAAACTAGAAAAATTTAAAAGAAGTATAAACCGGTATTGATTACTGTTGAATGTTACCCAGCTCAAATGCTGAGAATGGCACATTCTTTATTGGATGAATCCACTTTTACTGCAGCTGCTTTAATGAATCTTGTGGCCCGGGGGCTGACAGTCAGATATCTTAAAAATAATCAATAGTATTTTTGTAAGTTTGTCCAAAGCTGCTGATTTGAATGTTGCTTTTTATAACTGAGTATAGAACGTGTGTTTTAATATGCGGCTGTTTCCTAAGCCAATAGAGGAAAATGATTTTAAGGTAGTCGGTGTAGGTTATATAGTGCAGAAGACATGGAGTTGTGTAATAAGAAATTAGGCTCTGTGTGTCATTGATTAGAAGTTAGAGAGGAGCTTGTATATTTATTTCAGGGTTAATGAGAAAGGGGAATAACTCATTAAGCAGGTCTGTGTTTGGGGCATTACTGTTTTCCATAATGAGAAGTTGCAGAATTTACAGTATTGTATATTGATGGTTTGTGAAATATATTTATTTAATCTTATGTTTGTATTTCTAAGAGAATTAAACCAAACTGAGCTGTGATATTACATCATACAACACAGAGGTATCCTTGCAGGGCATGATGGGGGATCAAAGAAACTCTGATGTGGGTGCTTTCTTTGAACGTCAGAGAACATGATTTAATGCTGTGTGCTTTTTATATTCTTCATAGATCATCTTGTTTGGATTACAACTGTGGACACAAACAAAATCCCCATTAACTCCCCCTGCTTTAAATTCTGACGAGATGCTATTTTCATTACAGAGATATCAATAAGGAGACGAATGTTGCCTAGAAGTAATGTTTACATTCCCACTGCTCACTTGAGATAATCAAGATTATCGTGTTAAATTACTGACTTCAGTTATTGTGACATTTTACAAGCTTGCAGGCAAACGTGCGTGTTTTGTGGGTTTTTATAGGAACGCTGTAGTGGTTGATCTGAGCTGAAAACAAATTTAACTTATTTTCAGCAAAGGCAGCTCATCTGCATGTAAATGAAGGTGCTGTGTTATGTTCCAATCTCTTTACAACCCAGGTTTATCAAAACCGTAATTCAGGCAGGCTCACTGGAGCGGTTAGTTTGGGCTTTGTTTTGATAAAAAAAGAAAATGGTGATGGGTTTACTATAAACGTAATTAAAGGGGATTGGAATGAGCTGAAGTCCCTATCATGAGTATGTAGATGTAATTTTTTTTTCTTTATTCATTTAGAGTTTTTTGTTCACTTCAGGCAGAAAATGACAATTGCTGAAATGTAGTTTCATGATTATGTACGTATATTTATTCATTTTAAAAAAACAACAAATTTAGGCTTGATTTGCAGACTATCCCCAGACTCCAGTGGTATTTTATCACAACACTGTTAATGTAAGCTCCTCCACTCAGTGCCAACTTTCTCTCATCTTTTTTTATTTCAAGTGATACTGTTGTTTTTTTTTAACTTGGGGTGGATAAACACTTAAGAAATTTGATTAAACTGGAGTTAAATCTCCATGTGGTGAAAACTCCAAATTAAAAAATGTTTTTCATAAGCTGTTTAATAAAGCAAACACCTTGTAAATGTGATAAAGATGGCTTTAATTCTTTTTTTTTTTTTTTACTGAAGGAAGCCTTGTAGTACTTATCCACCCTCAGGGTCATTTGATAGTTAGTTTTAATGATCATGACTTTTTTAAAGCTTGTTTTGTTCTGCTTATTTTTCCTCTGATGTTCAGAACTGAAGAATGTAATTTGATGCTTTATATTGGTGTGATAATGGAAGATGGTTTTATATTTGGATGTTTGAGTCTCTATTTAATATTTTCACTCAGCTTTGTGAAATGTGAGAATATACCGTATGGCTCTGTTTGGCAAATACAGTATGTTTCTAAGTGGCTTTTTAGTGGGGGTAAATGACGGGTAAGGTGGGGGCGGTGGGGCTGTAGATGTCTACTTTTCGCAGATTTTATGTTTGATCACTGTTTTTGCCCACAACTTAGCTTTAGATTAGCCTCAACCACTCCGAAATAAGATACCTTGCTCCCAGGAAGGTTCGATACTTAAATAAGTTGTTTTCAGATTGTGCTCAGACTCAAACTGGACTCCACACTGTTTTGTCACTGACACTGGGGCCTCGTTCACAGACTTTTTAGAGACTCCCAACAGACCTGGCAGAGAGAACAAGAGCAGTTCTGGTCAAACAGAGTTCCTCTCATCTCCCAATTATTGAATTTTTATCTCCTCGCTCCAAATTGGCCCCAGGCGATGCCTGTGAAGGCATCTCTCTGGGCAGATCTCTGGCCAATGGGAGTGGTAAAAAGAAGGAATAGTGGGCAGTGTTTATTGGATGCTCCCTGTACTTTAATATAACTATACGGTGTGTTTTATTTTTATTTTATTTTGTTTTTATAGGAGGACACAAGGAATGTGGAGTTAAAACCATTAATGTAGATTACAAGTAACACAGTAGAAATACAGTATATTACTGGCAGGGTAGCTACAGTATGACACTGTAAACCTCAATTTTACTGTAGAATACTGTAATAAATTTAATGGTAATATAGACGTACCATTAAAGTTAATTATAGTAGTGACACAGTAAAATAACAGTAGGATGCTGGCAACTACAGCTGCCAGTGAATTACTGTATTTTTATATTTGTTAATGTGTACATTCTATTTGGATTTGTTTTCATCTTTTCAGCTGTTTCGGAGCAATCAAAAAACATTATATACTGTATGATTAAATAAATCCACTTACTTATCTTGAATGAAATTCCCCAAAACCACCCAGCTGACACTGGACACCACTAGACTTCTACGTCGGACAAACGTTAAACCTGAGTTGGAATGAAAATGAGGTTGACAATATTTGGATAGTCTAATGACATCAGAATATAACATTGCGTGACATTAGCATGACGTTTTGCAGACGCTGGGTTTTGCTCTTCATACCTCACCCCTAAATGTTGTTATTCTACACCAAGATGACGTTGATTTTTGGTTCCTTAACAGCGCAACTTAAAACCAACAAAATAGCAACATCATCTGGTGTCACTATTCTACATCAAATTGACTTTGGTGTGAGACCTTGAATTTTGGTCACAACCTAATGTTAATAACTATGTTGGTGGACAGCTGGGCATTAAGTCTGATGTGATTGTGGGAACTCTTATCCATAAATATATTTATATATCTTCAATATATTCATATTGCAGGGCTGGGAATGCAGATGCATTGATGTGATCTGAGAGGAACCACAAACTGTGTAAAAAGAATAACTGAGCACCAAAAGTTAGATGAGCATAAGACAGCTCCAGCTTGCTGCACATCCACATACCAGGAAGTAGCTCTGTGATTTTGTAACTTTGTCGGGTAAGGGAACACATGAATTACATCTTTTGCTGAGCACTTCTCCTCTCTGCTGACACACTGTGCTACTGCAGCACTCTGGCATTTACAGGTGGATTTTTAAAAGTCACCATAGTTTGACTCACTGCGGTCAAACGCCCACACACTGAGCACCAGGAAAGAGCAAGAGTAGCCTTCTTTAAATGGAGCAAAAAACATCACAGGGCATTCATTAAGTCTAATATTCAGCTCCTCATGATGACATGGTTCTCTTCATGTTGTTTTTTTTAATTTTATTTTATTTTACTGGGATGTGAAGCAACAATTCTGGGACTGCCATACGGCAGTGCTGTGGAGTCAAACAGGAGATGGGACGTAGTGTGGGGGGAAAATCTAACAAACAAAGGAAAGGTTTTGCTTTTTGGCTATTTTTTTTTTTTTGCCGTTGATAAATCATTGTGTAAATGTACTGCAGAGTACCTTTGAATCATTATTGAAACAATTATTAAAAAAAACTATGACTGACCTCTTTGTGTTTTCCATCTTTTTAGTCATCTTTCGTTATATAATAAGAACGTTTTAATCATTTTAACACAAGCTCTGTGTAATAAGATGCACTAAAAAGAACACAGTCAAGAAACCCAGTTGCTGGAAGTAAATGTGGCATTGCATGTTTCTAAAAACCACAAACACTTTATATTTGTATGTTTCGTATAATTTCCAGCCATGAGAATGGCACCAAAACTGGATCTTTATAGCATGACTTTGGGGGCATTTCCAGTGACAATTGTGCCACCAAAACTTGGTACTTTAAGCCAGAACATGATCTTTTCTGAACCATAACCAAGTGTTTTTTGTGCCTAAACATAATCACATGTTAACTACAGCTCTGTTGAAATGTAAAGAAATAAAGTTTCAACATATCGGCTACATGAAAACGTACATACAGTGCCAATATGTATGGCGATTGGGTTGCAGCAGTCAACCCATCTTTTATGATTACCAGGCTCTCCTGGATCAAAAGCATCTTGGCAGTTAATCTATACACAGCGAAACTACAGGACTATAATTTGAACCAAATGGGATTGTTGAATATGAATTGATTAAATTGCAACTTTAAGATTAAACGTATGCTATGCAGGATTACTGTTTATAAAACCACTCATCAGCAAAACTGCAAGTAAAATCCAACCTCAGATTACCTCTCATTTGGCGTTTTATCTCATTGCTATTTTTGTTTTTTGCTGCAGTATGTCTCTTGGATGCCTGCTGTTTAGCATCTTTATATACAATCTATGGTACATGCCCATAAACATCCCAAACACAGAAAATAAGAAATTATGTTTAATACTGGAGATTCAGCATGGCTAATGGTGCAAATGAAGTAAACATAAGACTTTGTTGTTGTCAAAGAAATTCATATATGCTAAATTAATAAAGAATGAAACACAAACCTAGATGCGGTTTAGGTCCAGAGAGTGAAACTGTTTTCACGCCTCATTGGTTTTATTTTATCCTGTAGTTGGACAAACTGTCAGTCCTATCGCCCACATTAAATAACGTCAGCAGTCTGTGAGTCTCCATCCTACATGTTGAACTCAGTCTATGGAAACTGCTAGACACCGGCTTGACAGCTCCTGTGATGTCTGCTTATACGCTAGTTCAAATGTTGGGGAGCAGGGTGGGGTCACATGCTACTGACCAGATATATGAAGCACCACCGTTTTGGGTTTGTTTCTCCAAAAGACTAGTGATACACATGCTCCTCCTTAGAACCGTCACTGCCTCATCCATCCCTCTCAGTAACACACTGACAGCCAGTATGACAGAGTGACACAGCTCCGCTATGAAACAGCCCCTAAAACATTTCATTTAACTGAAGGCACACAGGTCAAGACAATGAAATTACCCTGCCGTCTTTCATTCTCTACCCCCCCTCCCCTCGTGTAGGTCTATTTCCCTCTGTGACCATCCTTGTATTTCTTTCTTCACCTTTCATTACAGAAAATGTTCTCTCCAAAGTGAAATCTCTAACTTGTAGCAAATGACTTGCTATTCAAATAAATGGGAAGGATGAAAAGGCAATGAAGACAAAAAAGAGGACAAAATAAAAGGCAAACATGTAGAAATTGTTATCTTGTTACAACTGAAGTGATTCAGGTAGTGCACGTAATACGTTCAAAAACACACCCATCAGCTCTGCTCCGTCATTGATGGCTTTAATAAAGTATCATGACTGGATCAATATTTATCTTGGTTGTCTCCTGTGGGATGCTCCCATGTTTGTCTCCAGAGGAATATGTATTGATTTAATGCTCAATAATCATCTGAGTTGCCTCTGCATCTCTGATGTAATTAATCAGTGTCAGTGCTATGGGACGATCTATAGGATGTTTCCAGTTTACTCTCCTATATCACTGACTTAAATTGAAGACCCAGGTTAGTAAATGGGGTATGGAAAGTTGACTTTGCTTTTTAGCTACTCATCAGTAATTATTGATGCTGAAATGAATACTGGAAACGAAATCAGTGAAAGACAGTAATTAATCTGGGTAAAAATAAATTCTCTACTGAGATCAACATATCTTGTCATAGAAAGACAATAACAATATCAGATACATTGTCAGTTTGTATGGCAGTTTCTGCTGGTTGCAGGGTTTAAGCAGCTGCTCAGTTTGCCTTTCCACAACAAACCAAAGAGAAACTTAAGTTTGCAGTAGTTTCTTAGAAAAATTTCAGAGAGATGGAACTAGATGGCACTTGGCTTGTGGTGTTTAAAGTGTCCACCCCCAAAAAAATACATTTAAAAAAAAGTCAACGTCTCTTTCCAGAAATCATGAGGCAGTCACTTAAGATAATCCACAGTGTTTGTTGGACAAGAGGACAAGAGGTCAAGAGGCCTGTGCTCTTGACAGTGCAAAATGTAAACATTAATGGCGTGCTCCTCGGCTGAGCTGTAATGTTAGAAAGTTTTGTGGTGCTAGGTGAGCTAGCAATAGATGGACACTTCCTTCTGCACAGTGATACAATTGGCATGTGTAGTTCTGTAAAAAGAAAACAGTTCCTAAATGAAACTCCTGACAACAATGTCTGCTGACTATCATGAGTAACTGGGACATGATTTCTGGAATGAGACATTGCTGTTGAGTTTTCAAATGTAATTTTGTGCTCTCAGCCAAACAAGCCAAGTTCAATAGTTACATTATATTTGAGAGAAGTCAGACATCTCTACTGCGGATATCTGCAGCATTTAGCACTTAGCATCAAAACAATCTAGACTGATAAATTGAATTACAGTTAAGAAGAAAATATATGTATTTTTTATGTTGGAGTTAACTATCAATTCAACTTCCTGGAGGCTCTGCTGGTTGCTTGACAATCATAGTGAAAATGAAAGTCTTTGATTCCAGATATATTGTGTTCATTCGTTGGCTTTTGAGGTACTGGGAGGCAGATTTTGTTACCTTTGGGTAAAGCCAGACTAGCTGATTCCCCTTTTCCTGTCTTTATGCTAAACTAACTGGCTGCTGGCTGTACTTCGCTCCTTATTCAGAGAGTTCTGACTCTTGACAAGGAAACAATTAGGGAGATTTTAAATGTCAAACTATTCCTATAACTACAATGTTATTTGCCACACGTTCAAACACGAAGGTCATCCATAAATGCTTCAGCTGGCATGCTTCAAGTAAATCAAACTCTGACTGGGCCTGATGTGAAAAGCAACATATAGACACAGAGGTTTGATTTCTGATGCTTTACATTGTATCTGAGGATGTTAGATATGATGTTACATCACTCTTCTGAGGCACTTAATTCCCTAATTATCTACACCCCCAAACATGCTGTGAGCTGTGTTTTTTTTTTTTTCATTTTAGAAAATCTCTGAGGGTACATTTGACTTCCTGTAATTGTATTGGGACATTTTGCATGGCTTTTAAAAAGAAGAGAATAGCATAAAACCAGGAAGTAGTGAGTAATCATCATACAATATCCAACAATGTCCATTTACTGTGATTAGTTTTGTTTGTTCCCATATGAATGGCATGTTGTGGTTCGTCAGGCAGGTCCTATATATAAAGTATGTGTGGGCTAGGGGTGTCATGGCAGCATGTGGTTAACAGTGAGAGTCAGACTGTGCATGAGTGTGCGTGGATGCATACTGTATATTCACTGCGTGTATATACATGGCATGTATGTGTGGGCATATGCATATGTATGAGGTGAGAGCATTTCATTCCACAGCACACAGCTCTCTTGTGTGTAGGTGTCTGCGTATGGCCGAGGTAACTGACCGTGGAGCCCCTCCAGAGGACTTAATTTAAATGTGAAGGATGTAACATTAACACCAAAGGGCTGGAGTGGCCAACCCCACTCTGTCATGAAGTGGCTCCACCCACACCTCCAACTTAATGAAATGATGCTCTTGCCTCCTTTTTCCCAATGATGAATATGTGAGAAAAGACAGAAAAAGCACATGATGTTCGTAAGAAATGTTCTCTCCCATCAAGTGAAGCTACAAGATGATTGAACAGCTAAAGTCTTACCATAAGCCACATAAGGAGTTTAATGGCTTTCAAACAGCATGTTAATGTTTGAATTAAAGGCAGTTTAGTCACAGATGTTCATCAGGTATTTACAGCTTCGAACATGACTCAACTTGTCTGAACTGAGGAGCGGAGCGAACGGTTTCATAAATTGCTTTTATTATTACACTCATATTAATTTCAGTAATTTATTCAGAGTTTAAATTTGCATAAATGTGTAATAGAGGATAGATCAGACTCAAACGGCTGCTGCAGTTTCAAGGAAGGAATTTTTTTTTATGTGCTAGCGAATGAGAAACTAATGTCACCAGAGGGACTCCGCAAGAAACTGCGAAGAGAATACGAAGGGAAATGCAGATGGTATGCTTATGCTCTTACACATACTACACACCTGTAAAGGTACACATATTATAGATACACCTACATCCTAGAGCTGGAGCAATCATTTAAGTCATTTTTCAAGCAAAAATACATAATTCTGTGGTTAACTGGATACAAGTAACTAAATTGTAACTGTATTTAGTTACAGCTACAGTTTAAATTGCTGGAATTCTGAATACAGTCACTGTCTTATATAATAGATTACTTGAAGGGATTACATTATTATTTATTGTATTTGCTCTTACACTGTGTCCTAACTGAAAGCAAGTAGTAAGCATCAGTTTAATTGCATTGTATATAGGAGTAGAAAATCTGTTGGGATGTCCCAACTGGTTGCAAGTGACGCACCGCTGCCGTTTTGAGCTGAACTTTTGTTGGACTCACTATTTCTATTTATTCATGTCACTTGCTTTGAAAGCTCAGCAGTGGCAGAGGCTCAGCAACAATGAGTTATGTACACCTCTTAATTTAACTGTAAAAATACCAAAAAAGGTAGCAGCTGACTGGACGAAGACAGAAAGTGGTGTTCATTAGTGAAGATTGGAACTAAGCTTGTAAGTATCGTAAATGTTTGTTTACCACTGAATTTTCTGCAATGATCCAAAATCAAATGGAGAAAACCCAGTATTTTTGACAAGGGAAGCAGGGCAAAGTTGGCTTTCAGGCTGGCCTACAGAAAAACGCCATCCATGGGGCATTCTGTTGGGCCCATAGAAACTTTTCTTTCTTTCTTTCTTTCTTCATGACATTTCATAAACCAATCAGTCCATCAAGAAAATAACTGAGTGGGCGTGTTAACAGGTTAGTGCGTACACAAAGCAGCAGTTTGTGTGAATGTGTGATGGGGAGACATGCACAAAAAAAATAAATAACACCATTCGGAAGTATGGCGAGGAGAGAAACAGAAAAGGCATGACAGAGTAGGAGAACGTGTGATGGAAGGAAGGAGGAAGCCATGCGAGCTGGGAACAAATCTGTGGGTGCCAAAATAGCAGAACTGAAAGTCACTTGAGTTTTAATTTCCTGCCAGTGGAAGCGGGAACAATATCAAGATTGAAACAGGAGTTTCAATGAGTCACTCTTCGAGGGAGCTCAGTGGGTTCAGGCTGTTAACATTCATAACATCATCCCTCCGTCTCCCTGCTCCTCTATTTGGCGTTATTGCATAGGCGCACACAGCCACATAAACGCAACAACATACACATGTGCCCACACTAACACACAGACATTTCCACACAAACACAGTGTAATGGCACTAATGAGACTGCATGACTAATACCTCTTCAGTCCCTTCTTCAGATGAGTGCTTATTATGGTCTGTCAAGGAGATGAGTCAGTCTATGTCATGGTTACTATGGTGATCAAAGCCTCCAGTACTTCCCTTAAGTGCCTGCTGGTAAAAAAAAAAAAGCTCTTTAACCCCTTTAATACAGACCTATGGGGATGCTGTGACACACACACACACGCAAGCAGGAAAGTTGACTCTGATCACACTCAGGAGAAAATTAAAACAGGGATAGTTACGATACCACATCATTATTATCGTGACAAACACAAACTAAACAGCAGAGTCAAAGAAAGAAAAACATATCAACAAGACATTAATGTTATATTTGCACAAACTAATTTAAAAAGGTCACTTTTGAGGCTCAGTATGTTCAACACTCCAGGATCAACCTCAGATCACCTCTGGGTGAGCCTCTATGTGTAGCGCAATTTGTTGCCACTCCACCCGCAGCCAGCTCCTGATGCGATGTCATTTGGTCTTTCTGGCTCATCACACAAGGCATCACGCACCCTGTTGATGTTTCACTGTTGATACATGAACAAATTACTAATGGAGATCTATTTAACCAAAGTGTCTTTAAAAAACAACTATTAGACTCTACCATAGCTGAGTGCACGTGCAGTCATAAAACAGCTGATTATGAAGAGATATGAGGTTTAGTTTGTCTGATTTAGGGTGATAAATTGGCAGATATGGAACATCATATAATAAGTATGTTTTCTTGAATGTATAATCACCTGAAAATATAAATCATTGTGTTGCTGTTATCTTAGAATGAGCTGTTTGTATCGACGATAGGAAGCGGATCCTCGTGCACAGAGTCCAATATGTTGCCCCTTCCTGTTTCTAGAGTAACTCTGAATTTAAACACTGGCTCTAGATAAGGCTATCTAAGGCGCCTCTGTAACCTGAGAGTCAGAAAAACTGTGATTTCTTAGAGTGAAACTGCCTTATTTATTTATTTATTTATTTATTTTACCACTTTAAATCACCAGGGCCATGATTTGGAAAGGAAGAGTCCCAAGAAAAACCACATAGAAGTGTGACAAAAAATAAACAATTATTTATCCAATAAATCTGGCTGTAAAGGTGTTACATATTTCACCCAGCTGAGCCCAATTAACACACTTTTCTGAAGGCAAAGACAGAAAGTAATCTTTTCCATAAGATAAATATAATTTACTACATCTATCTGTACAATTGTTTGCATTTTCTATATTATTTCTTTATTATTCAGCAATTTTAAAAAACCTTCAGACACCACTTTTAAGATTCCTACAAATACCTCTTATTCTAATAATAATAATAATAATAATAATAATAATTGTATTTTTATTTATTTATAAATTTATTTGTAATGCACTTTACATTTGAAGTGCAACAAGATAAAGGCATTAGCATAAAAACAGATAAAAACAATCTAAATAAAAGCATATGTAAAGGTCACAAATAAGAGCATGAAAGCAAGTAGAGCAACCAGCAAGCACAAGTTCTGTATATATTGTTTATATTCAACTCAAAATATCACTTAAAGGTAACATAATTACATAATGAGCTGAAATAAAGAAGTCAATGAACACCTTTTTTTCTCCAATCACAGATATTACCGGTCATTAAGTTAAACGAGCGACACCAGCGGTTCTTTTCTCGTGTCTACTGCGCATGCTCACAGCTGGCGGGTCATATGACCAGGAAAACGAAACCAAACAGCAGAGCAGACAAAGGACTGTGAAAGACGAGAGAGTCACCGTCCTGTTGTTCCTTGTTTGCTGAAAATATGAGCCAGACTGGAAGAGGACGAGTTCAAAAGTCACGATAAGATACGTATATTGTTCTGAGCACTCGTATACATACAATTAAATCAATACACAGGAGCTAAACTTTTGGAAATACTCTTTTATTTTGTCTCAAAATATGTTCAAGCGCGTTAGCTAGCCGGCTCAACTGGTAGCTACTTGTGCGCACGTACGTTGCGCTGTTTCGCTTCAGTTACTTATCTTGACCGTAGTAGCTTACTGTGTGTCTTTGTTAAAAGTTTGCATAAATAGCAGTCAGGAGACAAAGGTTAACAGAAGTTAGTGGGGCAGGTGGCGCGGAGAGACAGCAGGGGTCAAACTGTTGTGTTTATCAGAAGACACAGATCTGGCTGTGTAGTTCTCAAGGTGCGCGCGTGTGTGTGTAGCTAGCTGTGTGTGAAGATGAGGCTGAGCGGCGTGCTCGTGTGTGTGCTCCTGCTTTGGGCTGAAGGGTCCTGGGCTGACACACCAGCCAACTGCAGCTATGAGGAATTGCTGGGGACATGGGAGTTCCAGTTGTCCAAAGGAGGACATGACAAGACCATCAACTGCTCGGCTGAAGGTAAAGATCACAGTACATTATAAACTGCTCACATCATGGGACAGGTCAGAGGTGACGGAAGTAGTCTGTCAGTATCGCAGTGTGGAAATCATGTGACATGTTTGGGCCTGCTGAAAGAAAGTTTTCAGGTCGGACAGAGACTAAAATAGGGGATTCCCTGACGCTTCACTGAGCACTTCCTCTGTTTGTTTTTCTGGTGTATACTTAATGCATATTTATCCTAAATTAGTGTCTTTTTACTGCATGCTCTTGTTGCTGATATTGTGTTTATTGTTGCAAGTTGATGCCTTTCATTAGTTTGTGTTTATGCTTAAATTGTGACCTGCCAAATGACTACAGATGAAAATAAGCTTAAAGCTAGCTAACACTGTTACAAAGCACCAAATGTTAAAAGTCTTTAAATGTCTTCAATTCAGTTATGTTAATTTTCATGTCAGTATCTATCATTACCCTACCACAGGGTGTCTGCAGGTCCTTAAAATTCCTTAAATTAAATTTTATGAATGTTAGGCCTTAAACATCATTTAATAGTCCTAAATTTGAGTATATGATGTCTTAATTGCCATAAACATTTTTTTATTTAATTGATCAATTTTTAATTTATTTTAGTCTAAATGAGTAGAGTTCTTCTGTGTTTAAGTCCATATTTGTTTTTTGAGGGGTTTTTTTTTGTTTGTTTTTGGAAGAGCAATGCAAGGCATAAAAATTACAGACCAACCATGCAAAGGGGAGAAAACATGAAAAAAAAATGGAAGAAATCATCTTCTTCCATTTTTTTTCATGTTTTCTTTATTTCTTTATTATTTCCCCTTATCCTCTCACCCCCTAAAAGAGACTATGAAAGAAATAAATATGAAAACGGAAATCACACTAAAGGTACAATCATATAAAAGCTTATGGTTAGCAGTGACACCACATACTTAAGCTAAGAAAAGAAAAGAAAAGGAAAGTAAATAAAAATAAAGCAAACAAATTGACAATTAAAGACATAAAAATGTAGCCGAATACTTTTATTTCGGTGAAGTTGAAGACCTCAACACAATAGATGCAGAAAAAGCACACATTAGTGCATTAAAATGCACCAGAATACAGAAAATTAAGTGTTAGTTAGTCTTTGTTAATGGAGTTGACCTTGAAATTGGATCATTTACTGCAGTTCAACATTTCCATGCTGTGGTGTTCCTCCTCAGCTACAGGGGAGAGCACGGTGACTGTGACCCTGGAGAAACTGTCTGTAGCCACAGATGAGCTGGGAAACACCGGCTTCTTCACCATCATCTACAACCAGGGCTTTGAAGTGGTCATAAATGGGTACAAATGGTTCGCATTTTTCAAGGTAAAAAATGCATAGATTAGTGATATTTTCAGTATTTGATGCTGATAAAAAAGGATAATCCTTTATTAACCCCACAATGGGGAAATCTGCAGTTCCCTTGGTGGTCAAGTCCATGTGGCCCATTTAAAATGCTTGCATTATGCTTTTTAATATCCCATTCTTAAATTATAAGTTGCCTTTTGTATGCACTGCTAAACTTCATTGAGTTAGCCCAGCTGATCACAAACTTTGTGTGTGTGAAAGTTCAGCTCATTTAACTCTCTGACATTTGTGGTTTAATTTCACGATCACTCAGTTTCCTCTGCCCTTATCTAATATGATGGCTAATATGCATATCTTTGGTACACTAAGCCAGACTGAAATGAGTAAGGAACTATGTATAAGTTTGGTTTTTTTTTCATGTAGTGTTTCCTGTTCCTCCCACATTGAGTTGAGGAAGTATCACAGTCCATCTTTCTTCAAACCAGTTATTATTTTTGATGTCTAAGTTCACTTCCCCGTTTTTTAGACTGGATTTAGTGAAAGAGATATTTATGTTTGTTTTTAGACTTTGAGCTTAACTGAATTCCTTCTCAAACTTCTGTGAATAATGTACTGAAAGTCTTCCATCATATGCAATAATCTAATCTTAAATCAGTTGCTTTTTAAAGTATTTTAAGGACAACAACCTCTAATCTGATTGTCTCACTACACATCCAGTACACTGAAGAGGGCCCCAAGGTGACCAGCTACTGTGACCAGACCCTGCCAGGGTGGGTCCATGATGTTCTGGGGAACAACTGGGCCTGTTTTGTAGGGAAAAGAGTGAAATCAGCGCCACCCCGAATAGATTACAAACCATTCATGAGCAGCAGGTACGTACATAATGACTGCTTGGTTCATCCTCCAAAATGCAAAGTAGACAAACACAAACAAACACAAGCAAGATACCAGTGGTAGAGATGTACAAAGACTAGCAGCGCAGGTGGTATTTTTGATCCACGCTTTCCCTGCACTCTGCAGTTTTGACATCCCGGCTGTAATCCACACTTTCAATTCCTCCTCTGATGCTGACTGAGTTAGCCTCGCTCACCCTCAGCCTTGGAAATGGGCCAGGAATCTGAATTCACATCTGAGAAATCTGATGTTGAAGCACAAATGTTGCAGGGCGGGCAATACAACAAAGTCTAAATTGAGAAATGAGTCTTGACTCAGTTCCTGGCAACATAAAGCTGCTTCTTGGACTCTTTTTGGTTCCAGTTGTATTGAAGCCAAGTTTTTATCAAGTTATAGGTTTTCAGTCGATTCAAATTTATTTGAATGTCTAGGAATCTGAGTGTGTGTATATATATATATATATATATATATATATATATATATATATATATATATATATATATATATATATATATATATATATATATATATATATATATATTTTTAAATTTAGATTGGTTAATCAGTGGTATCCACTGTTGTCATTCAAGTCAACCACGAAACACCATAAAATTATCAAACAAAGAAAAATGAATAAATTATTATAATTATAGTATATTTTGTTCGAAACATTTACCCAGTTTAAGTTCTCCATTTGTCTTCATCGTTGTTCCAGCATTTGATTCTACTAGTATTGACATAATGAAAATAATTCAGATTAGCCCAGCTCTCTCTATTATTTTTTTTAATTTTTTTTTTTTTACAGTGTTCCAAGGTGTTTTACTGTTTACAGTATGTTTGTCCCTTGACTGATAAAGCTTATCACAGGAATTTGAGGTGTGTGTGTGTGTGTGTGTGTGTGTTTGTATGGGGGGGGGTCAAGGATTGGGCAGAATGCCTTTACACTTTCAAAACTGTTTTTTCCTCACAGGCAGGCAGCTCTCCAGTATAAGGTGTGAAACTCTGCACCTGTTATTTCAGGGTTTAAAAAAATGTATATAGACTCATACTAATGTAATGCCTCTCATGCATCACATACAAACTAGAAATGTGTAGCTTTGTATTATTCTCCAGAGACTGCTGTCTGTCTGTATTTTCTGTTAATTTTCCATGTTTGGGATGTTTATGGGCTCACAGCTCTCAGGTGGGGTCAGGGCTTTATAAAAAGTTAGCAGCCAGGTGCTAGACTGTAAGCCGTAGCCATCCAAGAGACACAGCTCTGGAAAAAAATGCAAATATTGTGAGGCGTAATGCCAGACGAGAGCGAAACTGGGGTTGGCTTTTACTCTCACTCGGGAGCGTGTTTACAAACGAATCAGCAAACAATCCAGCATAGTTTACCTCAGAGTAACTACTGAAACAAGCCTGTGGAGGCTGGACTTCAATTAAGTTTGCTGTACATGAGAGGATGCCGTGACCTAACTTGTATTGTGTTGGGAGTCGGCCTGTCCTTTCTGTGAACTTTCAGGTGTAGTTGCTGACTGGAAGAGTCTGAGTTAGCCTGAAAACACTTTGCAAAGACTTTTTCAGATAAGTATGAATAACTGGAGAACATCTTTGCAAGTCTTTATATTCCAAATAAAACTAACAGAAGTTATATTGCAGCGGTACTCTAATATGTTATTACACTGTCAGGTGTTTTGTTAAAGCTGCACGTTAACCAGCTAACATAAGTAACATGTAAATCAACTCAACAGCTGCTTGCGATGTCTTTTTTTCCCCTGTTTGTGTAGCAGAAGAGCCCCTGTTTTAAAAAAAAGCTTATGTGTAACATTTTTCACCCTCCAGGCTGCAACAGAAGCCATACAAACACAACCTGGACTTCATTGATTCCATCAACTCTGTTCAGAAATCCTGGAAGGCAGTACCCTACCCAGAGCATGAGATGTACACTCTGAAGCAGCTGCAGTATCGAGCGGGAGGGCCCGCCTCACGTATCCCCGCGTGAGTATTTACTTGCATTTCTCTTACTGTTACCACGGAGGAAAACACATTAATGCGCATAAATTAGTCATTTATGCTCCTAAATTAATAACTAGTCGAGGAGATGTCTGAAACTGCTTTTATATGTGGTATACTAGTACTACCAACATCTGAACCAATGACTCCTTAGATGATTTCATTGTTTCTCAGTATTAAAATGGATAACATGTCCTCTTATATCAGTCTGTGTCATTTTCTTGTGATTCTTTGCTTTTGCTTTAGGCGTGTTCGCCCGATGCCTGTGAATGCTAATCTAGCGAAGATGGCGGCAGCTCTCCCTGAGCACTGGGACTGGAGAAACATTGATGGTGTTAACTTTGTCAGCCCTGTGCGAAACCAAGGTGACATTCAGTTTCTTTCCCGCAGAAACCTTTAAGCTCAGTCATTTTTACTGTTGAGTGCAAAGTTGGTTCATTCGAAACATCTAAAAAAAAAAAAATCCACCTTTTAAGTGACAGATAACTGTATTATACCTGTGCACACAGAATATTAGAAATTTGTATCTAATCAATCAGAAGACTTGCAGGAAGCAGACAAAGCTGCACTTTTACACTTGAGCAGCTGTCGGTGAGGGCAGACAGTGAACAGCAGCTCGCCAGCTACTTTGCCTCCCTCTTGGCAGGCCTGGGTCTGCTTTCTGCTCTCCTCCTGTGTTTCTGCACAGCCTGGTGTGTGAGTGGAGAGATTATGCGTGCTGAGTAGTTTGAGTGTCTGAGAGGGCCTCTGTAGGGCTGGGTTTAAGGATCTGGAGAGGGCTGGAGAGTCTCAATAGAAGCCCTCTAAGCCACTGTGCAGTTCTGCGGAGCTTATTTTGCTTCAGCGTTTCGAGTCAGGTGGATTTTGCAGGTTCCATTTCACTTCACAAAAATTGGTGTGATTGAGGATGAAAAGGTCTGCCTGTGTCTTAACATCACAGGCAACCCAGCAGTGACTTTCAAGGGAAGAGGCAGGTGTATCTGGCATTGTAGCAAATAAAAGGAATACTTCACAAATCATTTTCATAGCAGTTAATCGCCCTGTGTAACTTTGAATTTGCGGAGAAAAAAAATCTATTTAGGGAATCCAATAAAATTGAGAAAATGATTGAATCGGCAAAACTAAATCAAAACAACTGTGTACAAACTTTCACTCAACTAGTGCAGTAAATTTGAAGTTTAATTTATCCAGTTGTATGCTCAGTGCTTTTAAAACATGCATTTTTGTTTAAAACCTTACTATGTAAAAAACACTTCCTTAACAGTCTCACTCACACGCCTGGATGCATGTGTGTTTCTACTCTGCTCAGTGGAGTTCACCGGCAGTTTAAATGTGCTTGCCCTGGCACACCACTTGTATGAGGAAGTGTGAGAAGTACTGAGCATACAGCTGGATAAATGAGACTTGGATAATACTGCAAGAATTGTGGGCGAGTTTGAAAATGGGGTTTTGAAATAATTTGGTAAACACAGTCCCCCTTTCACTCCAGTTCATTGAGAATTTTCTAATTTTTTTGGATTCAATGTTCCACGTGGAGGCATTTAAGGGGGAAAAACTGCAATCTAATACCCATACTAGCATGCCATATAATATTCCAGAAAAAGATACAGTATGTGCCAGTACATCCTACGCATCACGCCTCACTTTGCAAGCCAGCATCCTTTTCTGGCTTTTCTGATCCACAGTCCTCTGCGCAGCAGAAGATTTGTTGCATCGACTGAGCAGCGAAACAGTGACAGCTTGATTTTCACAAGAGTCAGAGGCCACAATGACAGACTACAGCACCTTCAAGTGACTGATGATCAGTCAAATAGTAATTATAGGAATACTAATTGTTAAATTGAACAAAATAACAATAAGGACATAGATATGAAAAAATATTGACACTGTATATGAAATGCAACTTCTGAATTTGTGTGAAATCTACAATTTGTGCATTTATTTAAAGTTGCAACACTACATATATTGCAAAGTAACAAACGCAGAGCTCTGCAGGTTGACCTCTGTCTCTAGCGAGCTCAGCAAATGGGGTTCGTTATCGCCAAGTTAACAGATATGGAGTCAAAGTTTAGGGCACAATGTCATGACAAAGTAGTATTTCCCAATTGTGTGCACACTGCTTGCAGCAGTACATGCTTTGTAAAGGCAGCTGCAGTACCGACAAAACATAGAAAAGTGTGCGATTCCAAATGCACCAAATGCATGCAATGTTTTCTTCACCAATTCAACATAACATGGGGTAGGTAATTATGGCTGAAGTATTCCTTTTAAAGCTTCATAATGAGTCCTATAAGAACGTGACAAACTTTTCTTAATCAGAAACTTATTACATCATGTTTTAAAATATTTGGATGGCAGAGTTTTCCCACCAGCACAGATCTCTAATTTAAAGTTGTAACATCTTATTAGTCTTAAGAGACTTAAGTCTTGGACCTAAATGAAAACTGTTCTCACTGTCACCCTGACGTGAATCATTACTACAATTAAACCACCCTGCAAATCCCCACAGCCTCTGTTCTCTGACCTAATTTGTTTCTGCGGGGCATTTTATTGAGAACCTGGAGTCTCACATTATTGACTCTAACCAGTGACTTTAATGAGTGTATCTGTGTCTGTGCCTTGCTTCATTATTATGCATTAGAAGCAATGCGGAAAGGTATACTGGGGCAGGAACATCACAGAAACTTCAGCGCTGACTGTGCACTGCAATGGCACATTTGTTCAAGAATACATCACCAGTTACCAGTTTATTAGGCTTTTATATCCCTATATGTAGACTATCTTTGGACCATTTTGTTGACAGTGTCAGAGGTGTTGTATGTTTAACTCAAGTGTAAATCTTTGACATTGTGTTTCAGCATCCTGTGGAAGCTGCTACTCCTTTGCCACCATGGGAATGCTGGAAGCTCGTATTCGAATCCTCACCAACAACAGTGAGACTCCTGTCCTCAGTCCCCAGCATGTAGTCTCCTGTTCGGAGTATTCTCAAGGTAAAGTAACTCATCTAAAATCTTGTGACTTGACCATATCACTTAGTTTTTACATTAAAATAGCAGAATATTGCAGATATCAATCGGGCAGTAGTTAGAAATTGTGCATGATGTAGGGGAGACCGGGGGCAATGGTGTATTTAGCCCCTCATATATAGAGATTTCCTGTTTTTCTCTGTTTTTATAACATATTAAACCAAATATCTGATGGATTTAACCCTTAAAACCAGATATTTAGAGACAGCACCTCAGACTTTGAGAAACTGGACTGGATGTTTCTGACGTTTCGTAGAGCAGGCCATTAATTGAGAAAATAATTGTAAGATTAATTGATGATGAAAATATTCATTAATTGAAGCCCTATTAATAATACTGTTTTTTACTGTTTGTTATTAATCTCAAATTACTTGCTCAAAGGATAAGTACACACATGTTGCAAGTTGCCCTGATAAAAATTGTATCCTATTGCTCAAGAGGTTTTTGAGTCATGACATAAAAACCAAATAAGCGTTACAGTGGCCCTCAGTCTCACCTACTTAGTTAAATATTCTTTTATGATCATCATGGAAAAGTGCAGTACTGCTGTATGTAGAAAATTCTGGGATGCTGCTATTTCTAATCAGAACAAGTAGCGCTTAAGTGTTTTTCAGAAGGTGTATGAAGCGTTTTATAACTGCATTGATTAGTGCCATTTAAAAAATCATTTTGAAGAGTCCTGAAAATTTACATTTTTCCATCTTGGACCACAAAAGAGATTCTAATCAGTTAAAAAATTGAGAAAACCTCCAAAAACATTTCCTGACAATGATAATTAAGAATTTCACACCCACTAAATATTTTTCTCTCCCCTTTAAGGTTGCGATGGCGGGTTCCCATACCTGATTGGAAAGTTTATACAGGATTTTGGCATTGTGGATGAGTCGTGCTTTCCATATGTCGGGAAAGACTCTCCGTGTGATGTTCCTCAAAACTGTGGCCGCATTTACACCGCGGAGTACAACTACGTTGGTGGATTTTATGGCGGCTGCAGTGAGGCGGCCATGATGTTGGAACTGGTCAAAAATGGACCCATGGGAGTGGCCTTTGAGGTACAACAGCTGCTCCGTTTTCTAACTGCTATTTCTACACGTACAGTGTGTGTTTTTTGCTCTGTCAATGCAGCTTAGAGTTTAAGTTGCGTTTAACTTGTCAGAATTTGCTGTTTAATTTTTTAGCCCAAACTCAGCTACTGTGACTTGCAGAAATCAACTTGAACTGAAGGGTCACTGAAATAAGGATAAAGCTCTTAAAATAAAGTGTCCCCATCCTTCCACAGGTCTACCCTGACTTCATGCACTATAAGGAGGGCATCTACCACCACACAGGCCTCGCTGACGCCTTCAATCCCTTCGAGCTGACCAACCATGCCGTGCTGTTGGTCGGGTATGGTCGCTGCCACAAGACCGGACAGAAGTACTGGATTGTCAAGAACAGCTGGAGCACCAGCTGGGGTGAGGATGGCTACTTCCGAATCCGCCGGGGCAGTGACGAGTGTGCCATTGAGAGCATTGCAGTCACAGCCAATCCCATCCCCAAACTGTAGTGCCGTAAACTCAGGATGAAAGGAAGAAGTGGTTTTAACATCCGACCACTGTAGATTTTGTAAAATTAGGCATCTATTCATCCTACATTATTGAAAAACACAAGTTTTGACACATACCATCTACAGATTTGATTTGGAACGAAACTTCTGCTCTTTCGATGCCATGGATTTCGAATGCCAGACAACCACTTTGCTTTAATTTTTAAAAAAATGTTTCCTCATTTCACCAATCACTGATTAGCTGCTTATGAACAAATTAATTCAAGCTGTAACTGCCGACACAAACTTGAAATCAAAATGCCTCGGTACATGCTGTGACAAATAATGAAGGGTAATCTTTTCTTACTTAAAGGGAACTGGAAACAGGAGTCAGTGTTTTGTGTTTGCCTGTCAGATGCAGGACCTTGTCAGGGAAGCAACAGTGGAAAATTATATCTGTCCTTGCATCAAATTGAAACCATAACTGCCATGCTTCTGTGTGGGGCATTTATAAGAGAATTCTCGATCACTAAAGCGATGTTACTGGTTGTACTGCCTTTTTATTCTGATTTGCACTGTTAGTTTTTTTTACATTTGACAGAATAAAAGCATTTGAAAATGTCAAATGTTTTCTTTGTATGTGATGGAAGATGATCTCAGATTGCGGCTGATAGTTTTCTCTCGTGAAGCAAAGATTTTCACAAATAAACAAAGGAATGCACAATGAGGTTATAGAAAACTACGAGAGTGAAACAATATAACTTACTGTAAGGAGGAAAAGTAGCGAAAAAAGATTTACCATCACAAGCTACTTTATGTGGGTACATTTTTAATTTTCTGACTAAAGTAATCAACTACTAGTATTGTAATTAAGTTCATTTGTGAGGCACTGAGTATTTTCATTTAATGCTATTATATTTTAGAGAGACTTTCTTTTTATGTCACTGCACTAATCTGACAGCTAATTTGCAGATTCAGTTTTTAAATGCATAACGTCCTATAACATTAAAATGTTTCTCATTAATACAGTAACAGAATCTGCTGCAATGAATACTTTTACTGAATTGTAAGTACTTTGATTTTTATTTTTTTTTGCTACAATAAAAGTAGCAACACCAAAAAGTAGGAATACTCTGCTGTAAAGTCCCGCAATGAAATCTTTACCTGTGGCATCAAAAACACTTTAAATACAAAAAGTAAAAGTGCTCATTATGCAGAAAGGCCCATTTTAGAATAATATATCACTGGATTGTAATTAGTGATGCATGAATGTGTATGTCACTTACATGCTGCAGCTGGTAAAGGTGAAGCTTATATTTTGTATTATTTATTGGCCTACTGCCCACTTGTTAATGTCAGCAAGGGATCGATGAAGTTTTATATTTATAAAAACTAGCTCACTAAATGGTAGAAAATATAAAAGTAGCTAACAGTGAGTTGCAAAAAAAATGTTTATTTATAGTTTGTATTATGAATCTGACTGCAAGGTTATCAAATATACATTGTGGAGTAAAAATTACAGTCTTTACCTCTGAGATGTGGAGTAGAAGAAGTATACAGAAGCATAAAGTAGAAGTACCTCAAAATTGTACTTAACCCTTTAAAATCCAGACAGATTGGCTTGATCTCTTTCAAAAAAGTGGAAAGAAGGCAATGACCAACTTTGAAAGAAATAAGCCAAATCTTAGCAAGAAATTATTTATTAAGTAAAAGATTACCAGAAAAAAAGAGAAGTGAAAATGAGAAACAAGAAAAAAATGGCAAAAAAATTATAATTCTCTTAAAATAATTTTAAATATATAATTGCAACAATTATAAAATATTAATTTAAATATAGTTCTCTGTACATTTTTTCCTATATCCTATAATTTCTTGCAATTTGAGGTATATTTCTTGCCAAACTGCTCATCACCCTTCCCCATGTTTTTGACAGAAATCAAACCAAATTGCTCAGGGTTCAAAGTTTTAAATATTTGTGAAAAGCGTCTGAGAGTAATGGAAAAGTGATGTCGATCAAGGTTTCAGAGGGTTGAGTAGTACAACACTAAAGAAAATGTAGTTACTTTTTACCGCGGCTTTTTTTAATACAATTTGTTTACAATAGGCCTACTTTTACTTTGCAAGTGCAAGAATTTTACTTCTAATGGAGCATTTGTAACGCTGTTATGCTATTTCTACGCAAGTAAGTCATCTAAGTGCTTAAGATTTAAAAAGTGTTTATCTCCTCCAGCTTGCATGTCCTTAATAGGCTGCACCCCGGCACTCCCAGGCTGCTCCCCTGCCTGAGTCACAAGGTCCAGACGTCCCTGCTCCACTTCCCTCTGCAGGCCAAGGCGTTACGTTACTTCTCCTCCTCCTCTGCTCTCGCTTTCTCACTCCCAGCTCTCCTCAGTCCTCTGTCCACTGTCCTGC
The DNA here is from genome assembly GCF_026936395.1 of Plectropomus leopardus. Classification (NCBI taxonomy): domain Eukaryota; kingdom Metazoa; phylum Chordata; class Actinopteri; order Perciformes; family Serranidae; genus Plectropomus; species Plectropomus leopardus. Next base: position 15,140,439 of record NC_142181.1, read on the forward strand.
GCGTCCTCCCTTTCCTCCGCGGCCCTCTCCAACACTGTGGATTCATGCTCAGCTCTCGCCCTCCTCGGTCGCCATGCAGAACAACCACAAGGAGCATCTCTATAAGATTCTTGTGATAGGAGACCTCGGGGTCGGAAAGACCAGCATCATCAAGCGGTATGTGCATCACAACTTCAGCCCCAACTACCGAGCCACCATCGGGGTGGACTTCGCTCTCAAAGTCCTCAACTGGGACCAGGAGACGGTGCGTCTGCAGCTGTGGGACATCGCAGGTACAACTTCTACACTCACATCAAAAAGCAGATTTACAGAAGGGCAACAAGTGTGGAGGTTTATTATGGAAACCTGATAAGAAATTTGAAATTCTCAGAAAGTTTCCGTGACTTAAACTACTTTCATTTACCCAGATTTTATTTTTGTAGAAAACCACTGCCAAGGACATCAGCTGATACAGTAGCCTATCTTTCAAAGAATAATAATAGAAATAAAAAAAATTAATAAAAAGGGGATTTTTTTTAAGTTTTAGGTTAGCCCATATGACAGGTCACACTGGACAAAAGTAGCCTAGATGGATTAGTTTCTTGGTAAATATTATTTATTTTCTGTTTGTTTTTCAGATTAAACAAAAAATGGAACATTCTGTTAATAGACATTAAATTATTAATTTATTAATAATTGATAATTATTGTTTTAATTAAATTAATCATTAAATAAATGCTCTCAGTTAATTGAAAATCGCCTTTTAAGTAAACTTAGCTGAAGGCTACATTTGGAAATTCATTAATGATAGTGTTAAGCTTTAGTTCAGGAGGAAACAATGTTTCAAATCATGTTGTTTATTCTTTTTTGAAGATCACATGAATGAATGAATTGACTTACAATTTCACAATGGGGTGGTTATGAAAATATTTAATCCCCATCCTTTTCCATGTCATTTTAGATTAGAGAAAACTTTTCAAGTCACAAATTAAATATTTATCAGAGGTCAGCTGCTCAAATGGGGAAATACAGACTTCTTCCCTCAGTAAAGGCAAAAAGTTGTTTCAAGTCATGTACGGTGGCCTGAGAGAAAATGTCATGTGGATCACTGACTTTCAAAGAATTGTGTTATTTAGATGTGCAGATAGTTTGAGGTTTGTGACAAAAGAGACAGTGATCCAGGGAATGAGCATGAGACCGTTTCGTCACAGTTGTTATCTGGGGTTAATGTTCCTCGTGCAGCAGCTGACCTGCTGGCATTACTCACTTCAAATCACTTGGCAAGTACATGTTTCTCTTTATTTACACACGCAAGGATGCCGAGAAGTTATAAAACAGAAAAACAGTCTGAAACTGAGGTGCCACAATCACACATGGGTCATTAGTATTATCTCACATTTTTTCACGTTAAATTCATAAAATATTTATGACCTTTCAACTTTCATGAACATAATTTTGTTAAATCTGTTTTATTCTGTGGGGCAATGTAGTAGTGACATCTAAGTTGTCTTGATGAGTTTAAAAAAGCTGATTGAATTCATGTTACTCATGAATTTATTCATTCATACATAGATGCAATTATTCAGTAACAGTAATTCTGTCTTGCCGCCAGTGACTTTTGCAATCTTGAACTGCATAACGTTCCTCACATGTAGGATACTTTGTATTTTTTGTCATTTTTTAAATTTGTACTTGGTACCATGTAGAATGCATTTATTTGGGTTCAGATATGACTCGCCCACTCAGATCTGGAGATCAGAGCCGACCTTTTTTATAAGAAAATAGAGAATATGTTCCATGCAAAGGAAATATTCTAACGTCTTTCTCTCAGTCAATATTTAAGATGCTTCGATTGCCTTTGGCGGGCGCAGAAATAATTAAGGCGTTTGAGTGGGATGCTGCTGGGTAAAATACCAAACCTAAAGGCTACGTTGGTCTCATCTCACATGAATGTCGGCTGAGGTTTAGAGGAATCCTCTGACCTGCTGTTCTCTCCCCTCCTGTGCGCCTTCTCCAATGAGCGCAAGCGGTCATGTGTCTCAAACTCATGTGAGGGAGATTTGAGGCCCCGGCTCCTGTGTACAGAAAGCTTTTATTGTGGATCAAGAAGAGTGTCTCCCTCAGAGAAAACTGCTAAAGGTCTAAACTGCATGTGCACCCTGCACTCGCCCTAAAGTTACAGAAGCCGTAGGAAAGCCTGGATTGTTAATATTACAACTGCATAATCTGTACATTGTAATATCATATGTACTCTCAATTTAGTTTGGAAGGCAACATTTAAAGAATTTGTCAAATACACAGGTTACAAAGCAATTATGTGGATCAAATGTCCTTTTAAAAATAGTTATGTCTCCATTTTAACAGACTTTACCCAGCACTACTGTGGGTTTGTTTGGGGATCTGGTGATGGACCGAAGTTTTCTCATGCCACAGACGTAATAAATCACCTGCTGTTTCTGTGCATTTCCCAGGACAAATACTAACTTCAACCGTTCTATTTTTGACTCCCATTTTTCGATGACAGGGAGACATGGCTTACTGCTCGGGTATATAGCATTAAGATATGAGTGAGGCTGGTTTTGTGCTTATTGGGGGGTTTTTACTGATAGGTTTTTTGAAATCACATAGATAAACATGCCAAAGGGGAGTCTCTGGCTGCAGGCAAGGTACAGAGAAACACTTGATGTCTTTGGCCTCGGCCCTATGTAATCTTGACTGAATTAGACCTTTAATCCCCTATTAATGAAGCCATTAACACTCCCTACATTAGGTAACCTTAAAGGCCCCCAATACTTTCTCAATCAGCTTCTATCAGCACTATTAGAGTTTACACATTAACATGCAATTTTCTACCACAGATAAACAGTTTGGTTTGTTTTACATGTGATATTTCTATATTCATGTTTTTGTCTGTGTTCTTTTTACCCATTTTAGTTTAAAAAGGTGATATCATGCATTAAAGCTGATCAAACTACACCCACAGAGTCCCAAAAAAACAGATAAGCATTCATGGTAATTCCTAAAGTTATCTTTTTTTCTGAACATATTTAATCATGAATATTTCATGTTATAGAGTAATATTTTTTATTAGGTCATTGTCCAGAAAACATGAATATGTTTAAGTTGCCTCACACAGGTAGCTGGAAACATTTTTTTTTACTTGGTATACAGTGATACTAAACTTTTTTTAATAAAAAACAAGGTTCTTCTGCTGTTCTGATGTGTCCTTGAACAAGACGCACGTCCTCCCAGCTGTTCTGCAGCTGACCCTGTGCTCTGATCCACCTGTGCAGGAGAGCAGGGGCCTCATTACAGAAAACTATCTCAAACTCCTTGTCCAATCTTAAACTTTAGTGTCAAAGATAGGACCTTCTTATTAACTTAACCTGTTCAGACCCCGCCATACATTCCAATGGACATACCTTTTCTAGGATGTCTAAATCTACGATTACTGTCATCTGACTTTACCCAAATACACAAGCTTATTTGATTGGATGTCTGTAGGCCAATCACAGCTGGCTACATCATCTAAAGTGGACTGCAGTAGAGCCTTTTTTGCTTTTTAGTAAGTGTGACCATCTGTGAGCAAAGGAAGAAGCACATGGCACAATGCAGGTCTGTTAATCATGTTATTTAAGTACATAATTTGAACTGTGTTTAAAGTAAGATATTACTTATACATGTCAAAATATCACAAAGATTTATAGCTTTTTCTGTCCATTGGAACGGACGGACGGATCTAAGTGTCACCGGAAAATGAATAGGTAAATTAAGTTTGAATGGGGAAATACTGTTCTGATTTGATTTTCTAATGATACAGTCAGCTCATAATGCCACTTATTGATTATATATAAATAACATTAATCTTGGGAGGTTTTCAACACACTGATTTTGGAAGATATTTCAAAAATTGAGTATATTCTGAGTAGTTATGAGAAATACAATACAAAATACACACGCAACATGTTTTAAAGCATCACTTTAGTCATTGATATTAGCTAACTATTTATGAAAAATAAAAAAAACTCGTTTTTTTTGCAGTTCTGATAGGACCATGTTTTGTTATTTTTACTACTACGTGATATCTGCATTAATATTCTTGGAATGGACAGAAAAAAATAATGCACAAAGGAGTATTCTGATTGTATTATTGTTTTCATGTGTTTGGAACATAATGGAGATCTAAACAGGTTAGGAAATCCTAACTATAACTGTAAATTGGATTCTTCAATTAGTACTCGTCCTGTCTTTAATTAATGTACCTGTAGGGTACTTGAGATGGTCAAGCAGTTTTGGCAGTGCTTATTTTGAATTTAGGACAGGGTCTATGCTGTCCCAACTCAGGGAATTCCCAGATTAAGACGATTGGATAATAGCTAAATTCCTACCTAAGAAAAGATAGGATTCTCTTTTAAATGCAGGAAATATATTTCTGCAATAAAAAAATATCGGAAATTTCATACTAAACTAAGATATGATAGGATTTCAGACTAACAAAGTTGCTGTAATGAGGCCCCAGGTGAATAGCAAATGTTCATATGGGCCTCAACACAGAAGCATGTAATTAATACAACTCATTTCCTCTTCTCCTCAATGCAAACTGCTTTTGGAAGGATCAGTTTAGATGTTTTTTTGTCAGCAGAGTAAAGGTGTTTTGCCCACACACTGAACTGTGTGGCTGGCACTGATGGTGCTCTAGCAGACGTTGTGGATGGGAAAAATCTGTGTGGATACAACATTCCTACAGAGCTTATCGAATTAATTTTACCCCGAGGAATTTTTACAGTTCACAGGCAGAAACTCACCAAAGACTCCTCTCTTCTCCTCCCATCCTGCCTCTATCTGTACCTTCATCTTATCTCTCTCTTTCTGCAGCTCTGACAGTAAAAAAAATATGCATGTAATTATGTGTGTGTGAATTCGTGTGAGAGGGTGGGTATGTTGGGAATGCTTGCGTGGTGCATGAAAATGAGTAAATGGGATGATGCATGCCTCCATGTCTGTTTGCTGCTGAGGTGAACAAACATCAGTGATGGAAGAAGTATGCAGATCCTTTACTTTAGTAAAGTATTAATACCACACTGCAAAAATACTTAGTTACAAGTAAAAATTCTGCATTGAAAATGTTACTTAAGTAAAAGTAAGTGAGTATAATTAGGGGGGGAAGTACTTAAAGTAAAACTACTAAATGCAGTTCTAAAAATCTAAAGAAAACAAAAAAAAACATAAACAAAACACCTAATATCCCCCAAATCATCTTTGTAAAAAATAAAAAAACACTTTTTTTAAAAATGAAAACCAAAAACACCAAAAAATTCTAAATTATTTAAATAGATAGAGAAAAAACACCCCCAAACCTCCAAATTATTCAAAATAGAAATAAAAAACACCCCCCAAAAATTAAATTCTAGAGAAAAATAAAAATAGAAACTAGAAGAAGACTTACATTTTTAATAAAATAATTGGCAATTAATTTCCTGTTAATTGAGTGATTGATTAAATTTAAATTATAACAAATCATCATATTTTACAAACTTTTCTAATGACTTAAATGCAAAAATCTTAATTTGTAAAGTAGCTTCAGCTGTCAGAAAGATGTAGTGGAGTAAAACTATGAAATGGCATCAAAAGAAAATACCTAAGTAAAATTCAAGTAGTTTAAATTTGTACTTAAGTACAATACTTGAGTTAATGTATTTAATAATTAAATTCCACCATTGACAGGTATCACTTTCTTCTTTTTTGGTGCCAGCATGTAGCTGATCTCCATATAAAGGGGAACAAAAGATGAATTTCTCTATGTGCATCAATAGAAGTATAACGTGTCTTTACACTTTTACACCAGATCCAAAATTACAATCACTTTCTCTGTGTATCTGTGCTCCTGTCTGTGTGTGTCATCCAGGTCAGGAGAGGTTTGGCAACATGACCCGTGTGTACTACCGCGAGGCCATGGGTGCCTTCATCGTGTTCGACGTCACACGGCCCGCCTCCTTTGAGGCCGTCACCAAATGGAAGGAGGACTTGGATTCCAAACTGACACTTGCCAATGGGAAAAATGTAGCCACTGTGCTTTTGGCTAATAAATGTGACCAGGGCCGGGACGTTCTGACCAATAACGGAATAAAGATGGAGCAGTTCTGCCAGGAGAACGGCTTTGTGGGATGGTACGAGACGTCCGCCAAGGTGAGAATGACACACACACACACACACACACACACACACACACACACACACACACACACACACATAAATAAAATGCAGCAACATAGCTAGCAGGATGGTTGCTGTGGATACAAAGAGTGGCCATCAACAGGAGCTCTGAGGTTGAAGCAGGTGTGTCCTTCTGTTCAGTGTCTTTGAGAAGCATCTGACTCCCTACCAGCTGGACTGTAGCAGATCCAACACCTGATTACACTGTGGAGACGCTACCACAGAGACACATTCAGGGTATGAAAGAATTCTTTATACAAATACTCGACACACACAAAATGACCATTTCTATATTAATTACTCACCCCATGTTACGCTGAATTTGTGAGGAAAAGGTTGTTTTTCTCGCATGCCTCCACGGTGAACAGAGAATTTTTCTTTATGAATTGATTCTCAGATGAATCTGATCGATTGAATGCACAGGCAGAGTTCAAACGCACATGCTTGCCCAGGCGCACTGCTCTTCGTGCATTAGTTTTGTTGAAGTCTTCTATATAGTATGGTTTTAGTGAAAATGCATGCTTTTAGGAAGTACTGAGCCTACGACTGGAAAGATGAGACTTGGATTTTGCTGCACGAATTGTATGAGAGTTCTATAACGTATGTTTTGATAATGTTTTGCTGTTGTTGGACGTTTTTACTCCAATCTATGGAGAATTTTCTCTGTTTATGGATTCTTTCTGTGCCCTTCTGTGCAGAGTTTGAATGGTGTCCCGTCTCAGAGTGTTTTTTTTCTGGTAACTCCGGCTTCCTCCCAAAATCTAAAGACATGCAGGTTGGGTTAACTGATTACTCTAAATTGGCTATCAAATGAATGTGAGGGAATGGTTAGTCTGGATAGTCTGATGACCTTTCCAGGGTGTACCCCGCCATTGGCCAAGTCAGCTGAGATAGGCTCCAGGCCTATGAACCCTAAGAGTATAAAGCAGTTACAGCTAATGGATGGATGGTCGGATGGATTCTTTGTTCAGCATGGAGGCATGCATAGAAAACTAAGTTTTCTTCACAAACTTAACCTAACATGGGGTGAGTAATTGAGTAATTAATATAGAAAGGGTCATTTTGTATGTGAAGAATTCCTTTAAAGGATTTCTTCACATCCTGAATGTGCCTCTGTGGAAGCGTCTCCACAGGGGGATCAGGTTCTGGGTCTGATACAGCTGGTTGAGAGTCAGATGGACGTTTGAACAGGAAGGACACAGATTCAGTGAAACGTGGGGTGAGTAACTGACATACAAATGATCATTTCATGGGTGAAGTATTCCTTTAAAAGCGCTGAGTTCAACAGACTTTCATTCCTCTCGGGATTTGCCTCAGTCAATGAGCAGAGCTGAGTCTTGCAACAGACATTTCCACTGTGTTATTTCAGGTCAGCTGTACTTGCAGCAGTTTCATCCAGGAAAGGTGTCCAGCATTGATGAGTAAATATATCAGTCCACTGTTTTCCACAAACAGACAAATATTTCCCAGAGTTATAGTTAGAAGATAGAAGGCTGACACCATTTTTATGTCTGATTGTTTGATAGAAAGCTGTAGCCTTTCGTGTCTAAATGTGAGTGTTTCATTGAGCTACAAAGTACACAGATAAACACAACAAATGATAAAATATGAAACTTTTAAACCTAAAAACTAACGTGCAGTAATTTAAGACTCATTGATGCAGACAAGAATGAAAAAATGTGGCAAGTGAACTCTGACTGTGAGATGAGCTGAGGATTCACCCACCTACACACTAACGCACGGAGACACCAACACAAGCCTGACAGTGAATGTGAGGCAGGAATCTCACAGATGGATGGTAAGGGAGGGAAATAGACTGAGACGTGCACACACGCATGCACGGCTGCACACACACACACACACACACACACACAGTTATCCTCATAAAGTACAAATAACTGCAGTCAAACTTGACTTGATTTTACTCACTCTTGTTTTGTTTTGTTCCTTTTCACTGTAGCAATTGGAGGTGCACAACTGCAAGAAGCAGACAATAGAAAGTACTCAGAGCGTTTGCTCACAAAGACAGCACAGTCCTCTCAGTTTTTAAGGATATTGTTAACAGAAAATATTTTTAAATTTAATCTGTGGAAGTGACAGACAGTCATGTTGTTTCATGTGCAAGGTTTATCTGTTCAAATAAGTAAGAAGCCCTAAGTGCAAATTCGCAATAGTTGTAACCACATACACATGCATCCACAGATTCATGCATTCACACACACACAAAACCTCGCAAGCAGTTGTCACGAGTTCACTGATACTTTCCTGCGACAACCGGTTCAGGAGTTATGAAATGGGACATGGCTATCTATTTGTGTCGTGTGTGTGTGTGTGTGTGTGTGTGTGTGTGTGTGTGTGTGTGTGTGTGTGTCTTTCTACTAAGTTTGGTTACATAAATCTATTAAGATGTTATGTGCTATTTTTTTTTCATTCCACAAAGTTCTGTCTGTGGATCCAATTGGAAGATATACACCTTTATTCAAAGGCCAATCCCAGGTGGCAAATATAAATTAAAGATTTGAGCAGCTGAAATTAAGACAATAAACTATGGATGTTTAAAGAGAATTGGATACAGCGTTAGAGGTGGGGCCACGTTCATGCCTATGAAAGCTTCCGGTTTAGCTCTCCACAATGTTGAATAAGGATTAAATAATTAAATCATGTGTTTCATCTTGACTTTTAAAATGTTTTTGGACCAAATGGATCAAATTGCAATAGGGAAATGAGTTGTGGGCTTTTGAGGCTCAAAAAATGTATCCGCTGATTTACAGATGTCTCTTTCCTACTGCAAGTCTATTGGAAAAAGGGTTGTGTTTTTTGGCCCCCTTGCATCACAGGAAGGACCAGCACGGTGTTACATGATTTGGCCGCTATGTATAGCTGGCTTCAAAGTGTGGTGCATTTCCTTGGGGCCTGCAATAAACCAGTAAAGGACTTGAAAGACTTAGCTTACTGTTAAAGCGCCATCACCAGTCATGTGCAGCGGTGCCGTGGTAGTTGATGAGGTGGCTGGTACTACTCAGCAGATGGGTAAGTTACAGAGAAGAAAGTGGGTATACTCTTCTTTATATTCCAATAGCTATTTGTCTAATAGGTACATACATATACTGTAAACAAAGAGAGAAAAAAAGGGGTGGGTATACCAGCTTATTTGGTCACGTGATATATTTTTTTAATTGTCAGTGTGAGGTGGTGTGTAAAAAACGATGACACTGGTTGCACCAATGACTCTGTGTGCACTGTAGAATCTGAAGCTCATGCACCTCTTTGCTTTATAAAACCCTGCCAAAAGTCGTCATAATCGTAACCATAAATATAAATAGGAATTGATCCTGGATATAAAGCGATGAGCATTTTGATGCCTCAAGTGTCATTTGCACAAGAAATTAAAGTATTTTGCACTGAAAGAATGCATAGTATCTATTATGAATCACACTGATATCTAGCAAACTCTGAGTCCACTGCAAAATAATCTGCCAGAAGTATGATTTCAAACTTTTATCTTAAGCAACGCTACATGCGTTCTGCATGCACAAGAATCTCTTGTTCCAGATCTAACTGTAAGTTTGATAGATCACGGCGTGGCACACAGAGGGGGTTTGTGTGTGTGTGTGCAAGAAGCTCAGGGAGCTGCAGACGGCACCATGTCACATCCTACTGAGCACACTGTTAGATCTTATGAATATTCAGCATTTCTGCTGCTACTGCATCACATATTAAGAGAGTGTGTGGGTGTGTGTGTATCTCATTAATACTCGCTGCTGGTCCTCTCCTCGTGTGAACCTCACTTTGACACTCAGGGCCATTTATCTAGTTCTCCCAGCCTTAAGCTTCACCCAGGCTCTAAATCTTTTGTATGGGTGCTAGTTGAGCTCTGGATGCTGTTGAGAATGTCATTTTGCATTTTAATTCAATTTTAATGGGTTGAATAGGAATAATCAGGCAAGACTAGTTTTGCAGGATTGTTTCTTTGGCATTAATTATTTCATTAACAGACATTGTGGTTGTGTAAGAAGCATCATAATCACAACTAATTCCAGATCATTGTTGCATGACATGTCCTTAAAGATAAATAACATTTTTAAAATGACATAATCAAAAAACAAACAGAGAGAAATGTATGTGCATTGGTGCAAAAATGCTATATAAGTTGTAACTTATTCAAATATACAAAATGAGGATAATAGAATATAATGAGCAGCACTTTATTTGTCTGAGGAAGACAAAAATCCTTCTGTTGTTAGTACTGTTTGTTTAGAAAATTGCGTCAACTATATTTCGTTGATACATTTTTCATTCTGTCCTCTTAACATCATATTGAAGCTACTCACCTGTCACAGAAAACACACTCTTTCACATTATTCAGTACCAAAGGAATCATTTTTGATTAATTTCGTTTGATTTTGTGTGATACAGATAAGTGTGAAAAAAGTTTCAAGAAATTAATCATTACATTTAATATGGGTTTGTATATGGATGTCTCTATTGCAATGGTGGGACAGAGTCAAATCCCAAGTCCTAAACTTTGAGCTTTGAGTCCTAAAAAAGTCATAATACGCTATTCACCTAATTTTATGGCATTTTAACACAGTAATAATAAATTAAATGTACAAAAGTTATGAATGCTTTATAAAATTTGTCTTTCTTTGGTAAAATGAGTGTGTTGAAGGCTGCTTTGTCTCCCTCTGTAATTTTCAATCTGCACATTTACCATACTGCAAATCATTTTTTGTTCTTTTTTTCAAACTGGCGCTCAGTAACATAAAGTTAGTTCTTCGTGGTTCTCTCCTGCAGCCGGACTAGATGCTGTGAGATAAGTTCAAACTAAGAGCTGACCTAAGTGAACTGAACAGCACTAATGATAGCTGAATCAAGGCACACTTTGAAAATTTGCTAAAAATGTTCTAATCTTTGAGGGTAACAGGAAGGCATCAAGTATTTTCCTGATTTTGTCATATCAAAACAATTTGTCTATCAAGTCTGACTCAAGTCCAAGTCATTTGACTCAAGTCCACACCTCTTATAATAGTAATTTCTATGTGACCATAGCATTTTATCTACTGTGAGAGTATAACTAAATTGTCCAAACTGAGGAGACACTTATTTTCTCTATCAAGAGCATGTAAGGCACAAAATTATTTGAGAATAATTTGTAATATTGCACATGCAGACATTCTTTACAAACATCTCTTTCTTTCTGTATTTCTGACACCGCAATTATATTGTTCCAATCATCAATATAGAGATGTCACATGTTACACTTGTTTGATCACGCGTCATCACATTGTATTTGTGTGTAAAGAAGGGCTAAGGCTGTAATGTCATTTGTCACCGCCCTCTCTACAGAGATACAGTGGCTGCAGCTGGGGAGAAATTTATGTTAAACTCCCTCTTCAGTTTGTGTTCACATCATGACTGTTGGCTGGTGCGTCATTTGTCCACTCAGTTTAGTAATGGTCCATTTGGTTCACTCACCTGCTCCCACAGGGTTTTTTTGGGCGCTGGCACTGTTATTAGTTCCTTTCATGAAAATGTTTCTCCTCTCTTTTCTCCCCCACCCGGTCATACCCCTATTTCTCTTTTTATTTGTGTCTTCTTCTTTTTCCTCCCTTTTCAGGAAAACATTAACATCGATGAAGCAGCTAACTGCTTGGTGAAACACATCATTGCCAGTGAGAACGACATGCTCCAATCAGAGGTCCCTGACACCATTACCCCCCAGTTAGAGAATGACAAAGGCGGGACATGCTCCTCCTGCTTCAGATCCCAGTAACAGCCTCCGACAGCTGGATGTCCTTTTGTATCTCATTACACACAAAGTCGAGTTTGTCTGTGAGCAGGAGATGGAGGGAGCACTACTTTGACTGTTTCTCTTTTTTTTAAGGAAGCATGTAGGGTGTCAACTCTTTTCCTGTCTGGTAGCTATGGTGGGGTGGGGTTATTGGATGTGCGGGGGGTGACAGACAGGCAGCTGGCTCAAGAAACAAAGACAGAAAAAAAGATGGATGCAGCTGTGTGCACTTGTCAAAGGCAAGGTCACCCTCTGGGCGACTTCAAGCCTTAACACTGCCACTTCGGTTACCATGGAGACACAGTTAATGAACACATGCACAGAGAGATCACAGCAAATCACAGTGTATCTGTACAAAGGTCTGAAGATGTATTTTCTGTTTACAAACCACACCAATTGTCTCTCTTTCTCCCTTCTTCTTTTGCCAAGACTTTTTTTATGTGCCTGGGTTTGTCTCAGCTTTTCTTTTCTCCTCATCTGTCCCCAGCAGCATCTTTTAGTTTCTCGCATGTCATTCTGGGCTAATAAGTGGGCAAAAAGCAAATATATGTACACTTTTCCTCCAGATACCCAAAGCAAATCAATTTCAGTACAAATAGAATATTAGCTCTGGTTTCTTTAGATATGGTTTCATTTGGTTATGTTTTTCTTGTCTTACCTCTTGCACATCTGCCACCTCCACTAATGTATAGCAGATTATATTGATGTTATTTAAGTGCCTTTTCTAATACAAACCATTTTATTTATGTCTCCCCAGGAGAAAAAACTGTGAGTCATATTTTTTTCTTTGTCTCATCAGAAATAAATCAGCTTCTTATTTGGAGATTATTAAATTTTGATATGTTTCTCCTAAAGCCCCCCTAGAAGAAATAAGGAGCAAAAGAATAAATCAGCAGGAGTTTTTTTTTTTTTGCTGTACTCATAGGCTTTTCAGAAGTTTCTCTGAGAACAGATAAAACACACAGAGTTGACACTTGAATTTGATCACGAGACAAAGTTTTGAAATTTTATAGGCTAATTTATAAGTCAACTGTGTTTTTGATTTTACTGTTACCTCAAGAGCTGATTATTTCAGCAACTAAAGATCAGTACAGAGAGAAAAAAATAGCATTTAAAGATCTTACGTTAATTTATGAAGTATGGGAAAATGGTCAAAATCTCATATTTATGTTAAATTAAGCTTAGTTATGTCAAGGAGACATAGGCTGGACAAGGAAGAGATTTTATTTTGAATTTTCCTTTCCTCTGGGTTCACTAGATATAATCGTTCATATTTACATTTATAAGTGTACTTAAAGGTATGTACCTTACTTTTCATCACTGTGGTAGAATTCCACTCATTTCCATAGTAATGTATCCAAAATACTGACAAAAATTGTGTGTTAAAGAATTTCATTTTGAAGCAAAGATAAGTCTATTGTTTCCATTTGAATTCAGTGGTTTTATAATTTATTTTCCACTGTTTAATATTTGTAATATTTGTAATTATGGGATAATTGCATATATATACATGTACATATTATATACAGTATAGTAAGACAGATTATAGAACCAAAGATATATCCAGTTTTGAACATGTTCATATGAATAAACGGAGCTATACCGACCGATGTCTGTGTGTGATTTTATGTGTTATAGTCTGCACACCCAGATGTTTTTAATCACTTTGGCTGATGATACTAGCAATGTTGAGGGTGTAAATCATCTTGCGCACACAGGTGTAACAAATTAACACATAATAAGGAGTAAAGGAGCTGTCAGCTGAAGGGGAACCTATTGTGCTCATTTTCAAGTTGATGCTTGTGTTTTGGGCCTCTACTAGAACATTGTTTCCCAAACCTTCCTCAAGTAGGTACCTCTTGTCCTGCATGTTTTAGATTTCTTCCTACTGCAACACAACTGATTCAAATGATCAACTCATGAACTCCTGAAGCTGCTTGATGACAGGCTGATCATTTAATTCAGCTGTGCTGCAGCAGAGAGAAATTTAAAACATGCAGGACAAGTGGTACTCAAGGAGAGGTTTGGAAAACGCTGTCCTATCACACCCTGTTAGTTATGAGCTGACGTCAACGTGTCTCAAAAGTTTAAAAAATGTTAGGAATAGTATGGGAAGGATCTGAAGCCTGAGGTTTTTGTTGACAGAAATTACATTTAATGTTTACGTCATTACTTGAAACTGAGTCCTCTTTAAGTACAGTTTGTACACGCCCACATGATCCTGAGAGGAAATCTTATCAAGCAACAGAAAAGAAAACACTTTGGTGAGTAGATGGGCATTAGTGTTACACTTATGCAATGGGATAAACTTCTGTTGAAACTTACCTTTTCTAACATAAATGTACAGTGGGTTTTGTTTTGATGTGGGATTAATGTCCTTATTATTCCACTTGTTTTAAGAAAGCTCTCGACCATGTCTGTGTCCCTATGACCAGATCCAGATATTTTGTTACGAGTCATTTAAACCAGTCAAACAGCAGAAATTTAGAGGCGCTTCAGGGAAGGAAATCTTATTTAAAGAGGGTCCCTGGTGAAATGAACACCAATTTCAGGGTTTTCACATCTCTAGGCAGATAGTGTTTTTGGGTTGTGACCATGTGACTGACATCCCCGTTTTTTCCAGCCGAAATCACTAACAAGCTGTATGATAGATAAATGCTGTAGTATTTTTGAAAGTAGGTTGCTAAAAATCAGGCAGCACCATATCATTTCTGCTAAATGCACAAAGCATTGAAAGCATGACAAATTCAAATTGATGCAATTCAAAAATCTTCTGGTGCTGAACCAAAGAATTTGTTTCCAGTACTGTCTCTCTTAAGACATCTCAGGCTCGTTGGGCTCCACTGGGGAGAGGATTATGTTTTTCTCACAGGATGAGTTACTGGTCACTCCCACTAGTATGATGAAATCCAATTTCACAGAAAAAGGTTCAGATTTCAGTATAATAGTTGTTTTTATTTTCCTCTGTGACCTGCCATGTGACTGCAGGCAGCCAGCGCTACACTGTCTTCACCTTTATGCTAAATACATCTAGACATCTATTGTACTGTTTATGAAAACACAGTAGGTCATGGCATACTGTGCCCAGAATTTCTGATTATTTCCTCTACTTTGGCTTTCAGAGCAAAGAAGACAGAAATCTGGGCCTGACAACACTGCCACACTATTATCCTGTGTTAGCTAGATTTCAAATGACTTATATCAAATTTCTATGACAAAAAAGCAATCACACAAAAAAGATCCTATGAGGACCATGTAAATTAAATTTATTTTTATATGCTTTTTAAACCCAGCCACATGCTGTGTCTCAGATACTTCACTTAGTGCAGTGGTTTCCAACCTTTTTCCTTAAGGAAGCCCTCTCTCAGCATTGATTAAACTGACAACCCCTGACTAAGTACCATATTTACAAATTCTCCTCTCTACGATGCTTGGCCATTGTTATGTTAGCTTTTTGGTTGTTTGCGTACTTTTTGACGTGGGATGAGGCTGTTCAGCAGTGAGTTGAAGGCTCTTTGATAATAGCTTGTGTTTAGGTCTTCACCAAGCCCTCATCCTGTGAGATGTTTTAACAGTTTATATCTAATCTAAACTTTAACAATAACAATTCCATTTATTTTTTTCAACAGAAATTAATGAAATGCTGTGATATAGACCTGTATATATATATTTTCTTTATTCTTTCTCGCTACCCTTAAAATCAAGGCCTTGTGACTCCCTGTCAAGCTTTAGAGATCTCCAGTGGGGGTTGGAACAGAACAGGATACTGTTGTGTCAAATTGAATACGGCTGTTGTGCATTTCTAAAAATGATTGCAGCATTTGACCATTTGTACTTATATTTTTAATGGCAAATTGCTACCAGATGGATTATTACCACTAACATTTGACTGTGATTGTCAAAACATCTACTGGCTTGCTCAGCGAAGCAACTGTCATGCCATGATGAAACTAGTAGAGACAGTCCCACCAAAAATCCCTATGTACAATTCAAATAAATCCTGGGTATTCAAACCCTGGTACAATGCAACATTGTATTGAAGAAATATGAGGCCAAACTTAGAAATAATCCACTTTATTTATCATGCATGAAGACCTGACACACTTAATCAGTAATGCAATGTCGCCCTAACCCTTTAACTCAAACACTTCATAGCAAATTAAGCACTAATAAAGCATTCTCTTCAGGGCTTCTCCTTCCGGACCAAAGAGCAAAGGGAGATCATCATGATGGTGTTCAAGACATGCAGCTGGTGGGTGGCTCATGTAGCTGCTCCAGCTACAGATATAGCTGCTCAACTGCTGCAGCTTCCTTGGCCTCTACTTTACAAGTTTAATGGTCCCTCTTCTTACATTACTGTATGTACTTCATGCCACCCCTGCATAAGTCAGTGCCCCACTTGGGCCACCCAACTGTCAATTTTTTGACCGTTAGTGCACTGCGTTTTGCAATACTTGTCATTGTGACCACACGTAGGCACTGAAAACAAATGTACACAGCGAGATATTTAACTAAAGTTTTGCTCAGTTTGTGTGTGTTTTACCAAAACATTACTGTCCTGTTTTTCAACCATTTTCAGTCTTTTGCCTCCACTAGTCCTCTCCTTTATCCTGACACACACTACGTCAAATTAACACCCTCTGAAGATAACATTTTTGGCCTCGTTTTACACTCTGGTTTCTTTTCATCTGGAGACACAATCTATTGTTGAGCAGAGTCTTTGTGGGATAATGGTTCAGAGGTGAGGGCATGCGCTGGAAAAAGATGGTGTCACTCTCTAAATTGTAATAATAATTGGATTGAATTTTCAGCTTTGATGTAGCAATTTATGATAGGGAACAGTGGGCAGGGGGAGCAAGAAGAGACATTATGTGGGAATTCTCCTCCGCGGTGTCAGAAGTTGACCCCCTTCTCTGTACACCCACACAGGCAACCTCCTCACACACAGTGAAACATACACACAGATGATCAGAAGACTTCACAGATTTATCTGCTCTCTGCTGGTCTCTAAGGCAACAAGCTGCCCAAAGAGTGATAGTGTCGTGTCTCTTTACTTACAGACCCTGTCCTTGTAGTTCTTCTAGATTCCTTTCCCATGTAACACTGAAAGATGAAAAAAAGGAGACACAGAAAGAGTGAAGAGAGGAACCATAATAAGGGACTATAATCACAAGACTTCTCAGTCATACAGGATAAGAAGGAAATAAGCTGCACGTGATTTCAGGATGACTTAAAAGGCTTTTCTCTCCCTCTCTTTTACATACACTCACACGCACACACACTGATTCAAACACACACATACACACTAAGACACATGCACACGGCCTTACCTGTCAGTGCATCTCTATAATTGTGTTGTACATTGTATTATACTGTATTGTATTGATTGCTTGCAATAGCCTTCAGCTGGAGTTTGCAACTGTATTTCTTTGCAAGAAGAAATCCTTGAAGGGTCCAAGTGGCCGCTGTAAAGTCAGTGCCCACTCAAATGACAAATTACCCTTTGAAGAGAAAGTGTATTCACTTTGCTGCATTGATACATATAAGTATGAATAATAAAATGTTATGAGCTTGGCAATAAAACAGCCCCAGTGAAAATACAGGCGCTGAGCTCGATTGCAGTGCTACTATATGGTCGATAAACATTGAGAGAGGTGTTGGAAGTGGAGGCTGTGGCAGGCGTACTCTGGCTGTGAATTAAACACCCAGTAAAATGGAATCAATAGCAGGAGCCAGGGGAGACTCTGGATGAATGAAAATAGCGGCTGCACCTCCATCTTTGATCGATAAGTGTGAGGGTTTGTCTGTGTTTGTGTCTACCTGTGTGTGTGTGAGTGTGTGTGTGTGTGTGTGTGTGTGTGTGTGTGTGTGTGTGTGTGTGTGTGTGTGTGACCTCACAGCAGCAGAAGTCTCTCTGAGTTTTAAATGGAGTGCGATGTGGAATATCAAAGGCCTACTCTGGATGATTCATCATTCGCAGCCAGCTTGGCCAGAGAGAATCTGCTTCAGTACCAGACCCAGGGCTCTCTCTCTCTTTCTCACACACACACACACACACATTCAAATGCACTATTGATTTCACTTGAGGATTTGTAAACACTTGCAGCAGTGATAGAGTTGTGTGAGATGTGTCATTTGTACATTTTTTGCCACCAAAACCAGCCTTTGCACATTTAGATTTAATGGCAATTAGAAGCCTGTTGTAGAAAATGAGTGTTTTGTGTGTTTTTAATGCGGTCATTCATATGTTGATTCAAATGAGTAGATATTCCTTTAGAAAGTGGTGATTTGAATCGGTTTGGCCCATTATTTGATTCCTCTTAAGCAGTAGTGCTAAAATTAGACTGGAACTGTGAAATGAGTCAAACATTTGGGGAGGATGCTTGTGGAAGCACACAGGTGGTTACCAGGGCTGCGTTCAGCTCTTACAAAACGTAGCAAAATGTTTATTCAAACACAATAAGTGGTGCATTGAACACCCATGTTATTCAGATGCACTGCTGGGCTTCACTCAGTTCAATTCAAAGGGGCTTTACTGGAAAGGAAACATATACTGTAGCTACATTACCAACTAAGTGGGTGGTTGTTCAATCTGGAGTCTGTAGCAAAACGATGCACAAAATTTTCAGATTGAATCTGGGTTGGGCTTACCGAGGAGCAGAACCTGTTTTAGTTTGAAAGGGGGCATGCCGAACTAATTACGAGAGATGATTAGGACCAGGTCTGGAACCTGAGTTGATGAAAGATGTTTCTGAGTGCTGCAAGGAAGGCAGATGGTGGGGTTTCCTCTTTCTCCCTATGAAGTTTTGATTCAAGTTATTGTCTGTGAATCTGATGTCTGCAAATAAACAGACAGTGGACGACAGACACTAAGCGGTGGTGGACCACGGAGCGAGGTGACTGTGTGAGGGTTGTCAGATCAGTGCCAGGGCAGCAAGGCAGCAGGTAGGCCCACATCCCTAACCTTTAGACGGGCAACGCTGATGTTCTGATAATCTATATGTACATCTGTATGTACAGCCAAGTCCTGGAGGAATGAGAGCCTTTGTCTTCGGTAATGGTGTACAGTGTCCAGGGTGGTGTTTGTCTTGACATTAGGAAAAGGCAATAGAGTGTAAAAATTCATTAGATATTTTTTACATAAAACCTTTTGCAGCTTTTTATATGTATGTACATTATGCTTTTATACAGAAAAAGGGAAGATATAGTACTATAAACTCAGTTTGGGACAGCATCAGAATATATGAAAATTATTTCTATCCATTCCACAGTTTGTCCAACATGTCAAACTTCTGTTCTCTATTTTTTCTAATGTGGGATCTTAAGTATTTTATGCAAGTAATAAAACTGCAAATTCCCACCCAAAGCCGCCTCAGAAAGCTCAGTTCCTGCTTCCTTTCCCCACTACATTAAAAAACATGTTTTCATTTTTTGCCTAAAAGAGAGCATTATACACGATAGAAATGCACTTTTAGAAAACTCAGATTCTGCTGCTTATTAGTCTGTTTAGTGTCCTGACTAAAAGAGAAGTCATTCTGCTCTTTTTCATGTTAGTCCTGCAGAGATTGAAAACTCTGCAGTGCACTTGAAATTTTTGTCAAAATCACAAAGAAAGAAAAACTGTGCTGGGGAGCTAAAGAGGACACATTAGGTATGTCTCTGTCTAAGTCAGACAGTACTCCTACAGTACTTAACACTGAATTGAGCAAAGAACAGGAAGCTATTTGTTTGAGATGTTTCTCTATTCAAAAGAAGAGATGAAGAACAACACAGACTATTTCTCCCTTGTATCACATGTGATGAAGTTCAACTACTTTGTTGTAGTTTTTTTGCAACACTATTTTTCTAACAGGCAGCGTAGTCTGTCAGACAAAAGAAACATCATATAGTCCCTGGATGAAAACGGTTTTGAACCTTTGAGAGAAAACATAGCTCTCAGACCTCAGTGCCGTTCCTATGCTATAAGAACTGTCTCTTTGTGTTTTAACAGCACACACTATGAAAGGAGAGGAAGATGAATGCCATCATCTATTGTTACAATAAAAGACTCAAAAATCCCTGAAGAGTTTAGAGGATTGCCTTTGTATACTTTTCTTTCAAGCCGTGCTAGACATTGACTTTTATTCATCAACAAACATTAAAATTGTTTTGATTTTTAGTTCACAGTTTTCCGTAAACTGGCTGCTATTAATTTTACATTATACACAAAAAGCAGCAGGTAGTTACTTGCATTCAGGTAGTGAGAAATGCTTGAATGTACACAAAAGACAAATACTAGTTTTACAGACTCATCACAGACAGCTTAGTATGCAATTGGATCTCCGCCTGGTTTGAAAACTTGGCATTGTCTCCTAAGTCACAAATCTGGCCTGTCATCCACCCCGCCACACAGATCATCAATGACGGACAGCCTGCTTTCTATTTGAACAGGCTCTCTTTGTATGAGGTGACACAGTGGCTCAGTGATTAGCACTGTCAACTCAAAGCGAGAAAAACTCACACACGTGCTGTGCTGAGTTTGCATTGTATTTCATTTGGGTTTTGCCTTCTGCTTTCCCCCTTTAAGTCAGATATTGACTGATCAATAGGTATGTGTGTAAGTCTGTGTTAACATTGCAGACTATTGACCTGGTCTATACCCTACCCTACTGATCAGGGTGTTTCTCTAGTGCATGCTGGGAGAGGTTCAGGTGCAGAGAGGGAGGCTAACACACGTAGTCATTGCTCATGACTTAACAGCTACAGGGAAGTGCAAATGAAAGAAAATCCAAAAATTTACAAAAATATCTCATGTGCAACTGAGTTTTAGTTCCTGCTCCATCTCTCTTTCAGCAAAGGGGAAAAAACGTTGAAAACCCCTGCATCACACGTTATGTGTCCGTTTGGTTCAGCAGGATTTACTGCCTGCACAGATTGCTCTCAGTACATCAGCAGCTGTCTGTCCTGAGATCAGCACCTTGGACAGCGATTGTGACAAATTTTGGTGCAGTGTCTAAAATAAGGCTGTTGATTGTAACAGTGTTGTGCGTTTCACTCTATTGTCTCTGGAATTGTTGTTTTTCATGTACTGAGTCTACATTCTACATGCACACACCACAATGTCCTCTGTGTAAACAATAGGGCTTTATTTGGGTCACATTACCATATAATTGTACCCGATATGTCCAGTTTACCCTCTTCCTATTGTGGCAAGAGAAGGTAGGAAATATAATTTATGTCAGTATGGATTTAATGGTTTCCACTTTACAACAACTGCCTCTCCACTCAGGAAGTTGATTGCTGCTGCATCGTGTTTGTCCCTGGGTTTCTTTTGGCCAAGGCCACTGCATGTGCGTGTGTGTGTGTATGTGTGGCAGCAGCATGTTTGCTGGCGCTCTTTGCCTTGGCAGGAAAAAGGACTGGGTAGAATATTGGTCAGCAATGCCCTTCCCCTCTGTGCCAACTCTTCTAGCGGATGTGTACAGAACAGCATGTGTACAGAATATCCATGTTAATATGACCTTGCACTGAATGTGTTCAATCCTGTGCATCAGTGAGTGTTTTTTTTGCCTCCATGCATTCAAAAGCAGTGCCTGGATTTGTACTCTGGAGTCATTCTGAGTGTCTGTGGATTCAGTTGAGCAGCTGTGGTCCTTTCTGCAGTGCCTTACAGCGCTATCTAGCAGTGTATGTGTTGCATTGCACAAACACTGCATACCAACAAACACACTCCCACATAATCTGGCTGCACAAACACATGGAGATAAAAAAAAAAAGTAAAGCTCTGCAAAACTAAAAATGACTGTAAAACTTTTGTACATCTGTTTAACTTTTAACACTTGACTCTCTGATAACTAAAAAGAAATCCCCAAAGGAACTAAATTACTCTCTGGATGTATATGTAAGGGTGGCAGACAGAGTACAAGGAAGCATGGATGTTGACGTATCAGGAGGTAGACTGAATAGTTACATGGATGGCTGGAGAGTCGGAGGAAGGGGAGGAGGAAGGTGGGTGGATGAGAGGTAAGCTGCCAGGTAGTGTGGGAGTTTGAGGGCATGTTCAAGAGTTGTGTCTCTGAGCATGTGTGTGTCTCCTCTCTGTGTGGGTGGGTGAGCGAGCATGGGACCGAGTGATCGCTCACGTGGAGGCAGTTGTCATGGCAACAGAGGATGTCGTCTCATTCCGCAAGATCTCAGCTGTCCCAGAATTCTACAGACATCTCTCTTCTCTCGTCTGTCTTCGTCTCCTTCTCCTGTTCTCATGTCGTGTTTTTTTTTTGTAACAAAACACCCACTCACTCCTCTTTCTGCACCTCCTCTCTTATCTCTCCCCTGCTATTCTCCAGGACCCCCCCCCCACCCCCTCTCTCTCTCTTGCCCCATATCTCTGCATTCTTCAATCCCCAGTCCTCCTCCTCCCACTCTCTCTCCCTCCTCCTCTCTTCCTCAGCCATAACAGATATAAATATAGGTAATAAATTGTAGTGAGGCTGACACAATGTTTATTTGTACGTGTGTTTGGATTTTCACTCCAATGACCTGCAGAGACTCACTGGTGGGATATCCCTACATAGGGAGCTGTAATTCACCATACTCCCCCTCCTCCTTGCCTTACATGGTACACCCACAGCCCATTAATTTTAACATCAAAACACAGAGGCCAATTAACTCTGTGAGGCTTGGGACCCTCCAGCATTTCTAGTTTCCCACTGGTGCTTAGAGTTTGGTAGTTTGTACAACAGCAAAGTTAATGATCATCAAAGATAAACAGACATTGGCAACCTTAGAAAAAGCAACAAAGTGACCAAATAATGCAGTTCATCCACCATCTCTGATTTGTTTGTGTGCAACCGGGGTTGATAAATGAAAAAAATAGATAAGATAACAAAAACATGTTAAAAGTCAACATTTTAAATGGGGTTTAGACATTTTAAAAGACAACCAGATTAAAAGCTGCACAAAGCAGTACTTTTGGATCATATGCAATGTAAACGCTGAGCTCTATGGTGACAAACCCACCAAACCTCATTGCACAACTCAAGACTTTCTCTCAGATGCTTTTAGTGTGTCTCATCCAAGTGGCAACCACCGGGGCTGAAAAATTAAGTGCCAAAAACTGTAGTTCTTCTTACAGCCACCTGAGGCTGACTCTAGAAGTGAATCAATTCCCATAGACCCTCATGTTAAAATGCATAGCTATACAGCAAAAACAGACATGTTTGCAGCCTGGTACAAAATGGGTTTGGTCTTAACAACAAATTTCTTCCTTAATGACAACTGTATGGGGGTTGAATTTTTATGAAATGCACATGAAGCGCACATGATCATGAGCCAGTAAATTGTGTATAACCCATGTAGCCAGGACAGCCACGATCACGTTAAAAATGGGTTGACAGGAGTAAAGAAGGAAGTAGCATGTTTCGTTTTTCTAAATGGTGCTAATTTGTTAAATAAATCATATGAACTGTTGTATAAGGTTATGTTGCATAGTGATTCTTTAACCTTATGAAGCCTGAGCAAATTGCCATAGCTCCTTTCAGAAATATGGGAAGAAGGTAATGAGAAACAAAGGAAGAAATGACCTAAAAATGAGCAAGAAATAGATAATAGGAGAGGAAATTACTTGAAAACTAGTAATTGAAAAACAGAAAGAAAAATAGAAAGCCAGAAAGAAATGCTCAAAAAATCAGAATAATGGTGTTTTATTTATTTAAAATATGTAATTAAAATCATTTTAACATAGTTTTTTCTCTGGCTCTTTTTTTCCCCTAAACATTTTTTTCCTAGCTTTTTAAAAATTATTTTCTAAATCTACAATCTTGCAATTTGTGTAACATTTCTCACCAAATACCTCATTACCTTTTTTCTTGTTTTTTTTTTTGTTTGGAAACGCACCAGTTTGCTCAGGGTTCAAAGGTTTAGATTGTGAAAGGTGTCTAAAAGCAGCACAAGAAAAGTGACATTGCTCCAGGGTTTTAAAGGGTTAATGTCACATATACATGCTGATAATAAAACATCATCTGGCAAATTAACCATGTAACTAGGGTCTGTGGTTTGTTTGTAAATGCATGTGATGTGTTTTTCTGCCCTGGACTAAAACCACTGTGTAACCCTGACCCACTGCTCCCAGTTATAGTAACACCAGCAGCACTGGGAGCAGATTAGTGAAGCATTATCAGTGCTACACATCACATGCAAGGTCAAGGAATGTGACCTGCATCAGACAAAATATGTAATCTCTTTCCCAGCTTCAGTCCATAATAACAGTCTGGCGCCATGTTTACATTTACATCCAGTCAGCTGACACTGATCCAGATCACACTGCTATTAAACTCATTGGACTCTCATAATGGTGCAGTCATTGAGTCATCACATATTGATAATATAACATTAATACTGTTCTATGCACTCCCCTCAGGGTGCTGGAGATGAACAGAAAATATATATATATAAACAGACGATGACTGATTAATGTTAAATGGTTTTATTTAAATATTTCTCCTAACAATGGGGCACTCAGTTTTATTTAATTCTTACTGAATTTGTAAACTGTGTCATAAAACAGTCACCAATTACATCCTGAAATCTTTTGAAAGCAACACAATGTTTACACTCTGCTCCTTAATCATGTCTCTGTCTCTCTCTCTCTCTCTCTCTCTCTCTCTTTCTCTCTCTCAATTCAATGATGAATGTTATTTGAACAATATTGCCAAAGTATCAGGTATTATTCAAATTCAAAAAATAATTAAATAAAAAAAATGCTGGCAAAACACTGCTGAAAAAAACACACAAATACCCCCACCCCCCGTCCCCCACCCCGCTCTCTCTCACTCACACACAAACAATACACAACGTGATTTATTGCTGTATTAGCAGCAACCTTTATCCCTGGGAGAGAGAATATGGGAAAATCAGGACAAACACATGAGACCACCTGAGACCTGACACCACTCTTATCTGTGCACATTCACAGAAAGACACGAGAGAAAACACAGGAAGAGACAGGAGAACTCAGTGTAAAAACTGTGAAAAGAAAACAAATACAAGCTCTACTATGATGATGCAATGTTCTCATATTTCACAGAAAACGTAAAGTAAACATAATGAAAGAGAAAAAAGGTGCATTTCTTCTATTTTGATGTAAACACCAAAAAGACCTGCTAACATCACATGGCGTTAGTGTCTCTTTAATATTAAACTGCCTGTGGTTAGTGTGAGACTAATATGAGCTGTGCTCAATTCACAGGGAAAGTGCTGGTTTCGCTTTACTCTACTTTTAACTGTTTTACAGATGTTTTAGTGGATTGAGCATCTTAATTCATAGTTTGATCTTTTTTAGTGCTGCAGTTGATGTTGGAGGAATATCATTTAAGGTGGTGTGTGAAATATCATTTAAGGTTTGTTGTAGCAGTGGTAGAAGTTTGGGTGTTTTTCTGTTAGGGCGAATGGGTTTATCTTGTGTGTAGTTTTAATTATCCATTGATAGTATACTCTAAGTACTGATTAGTGCGCCACACTGCTGCAAGAAGAATCTTCAAAATTTAAATGCTTTTCAAAAAGTGCTGTTAGTGACCATGAGTGTGATAAAAGCCTGTTATGGTAATTTGACCCACACTGACTGTTGGCTTCGTTATTGAAGTTCACCTGTAATTATATGTCAAAGTTTTGTTTGGTGTCGCACTAAAATATGATAATCTGCTCTATACTTCACACACAAACATGAGAGGTGTATTGCTCTTCTCATCTAAAGCTTGGCAAGAAAAAATAGATTTTTTAAAGATTATTTTAACTGTTATAGTGCAGTTAAACAGCACAACATATGTTTTCCCCCTGTCTTACTTTTCCACAGTTTTTGTTTTTTATTGCTTGTATTAAAATGACAATATATTTTCAGCATTACTGAGCATTTTACCATGGCATGTTAAAACACCTTAGAAAACTGCAAGATCCTTCATTGAGCCCTGTAAAAACAGCAATTAAATCAGGGATTAAGGAACAAAATTTTAGAAAAAGCACTGAAAGTTACTGACAGAAACAAATGTTTTACATGTTTCTATAAACAAGCTCATAGATTACATACTATATACATGCATGGGCAATGGCAACAGAATAGTTAAGACACATGCTCTAGGAAAAGTAAGAAAATAAGTAACTGAGAAGAAAACAGTGAAAAGAGTCTTAGAGATGAGATGCCAGAGTATGAGCAACTCTGGAGAAATCGTGAGAGTGGGGCGTGATGAGATGAAGAGAACGTGATGATGGTGGAGAGGAGAAGAGAGAATATCATTAGAGGGAGTTCAGATGAGCTCTGAGATTCGCAGCATGCCAGTGCAGCCTCTCCACACATCTGTCTGTTCATCCCACGGGGTGGTGGGGTGTGGGTGAGGGTATTGCAGTTGCGGACGCAACAGGGCGCGTATGTGCTCACCTCTCCCATCCATACAGAAACATCTGTCTCCCCACACAGGCCATATGTCGTAACACAAGCACTCTGCTGTCTCCATCCCCCCCGTCTCGCTTTCATGTCTTTTTCTCTTTCTGTCCCCATCTTGTTGTCTTTGATGGAGTGCCAGGGGCTGGCAGACATTCCTGCTGCATGGCTTCATGGGCACACTGTCTGCTTCTGCAACTGTCCCTCACAAACCAACCCCTACACACACTCACACACACACACAACCACAGATGCCCACCGAGGAAAGATAGATTTATCATAAAATTGCACAGCTGAATATGCCCACGGCTAACATTACTAAGTTCAGTTCTGCATTAAAATATAATGATTCCTCTGGATCTATAAGTGGCATCAACTTCAGATGTGGGAATGAACCTGACTGACTGAAAATCAACACACATTATACTTCAGTATTATACTGAGGATCAGCATTGGTGATTGATCTGTGGGTCTGTAACATTCTCAAAAGCATAAAGACCATCAATCCTAAAGAAAAAAAATCCATGTTATGACAATCATTTCAAAATACATTTTTATTTTGGGCCTATACTAAATTTTTTTTATTGTTTTTTTGCTCTCAGTCCTGTGGTTAACTGCCTAACTGTAGATGACATCAAATCAATTTTTCTCCGCACAGATAGGACAAAGCTCGATAGCCTATCCTTTTTCATTCATCTAAACCATCAGCATCAAGTTTCAGGGTCCCTTAGAATTAAAGACCCAAGGCCTCTTTGCATATTAAAATCACAGAGATCCCTGCTTGATGTTCTACCGAGCAACTATATAGATCGGATCTTAACACCAGTGGGTGACTAAGCACAAATATTTGACACAAATTACAGTATATTTATGTCTTTTACAGTCATTTTGTTTCTTGATAATCTATCTATCTGTCTTGTTTTTTAGACAAATTTACACACTGTCAAGCTCCAAAACTACTAAATTCTTAAACAGTGACAGATAGAGGAGAGACAAAAACTTAGTGGTATAAAAATAGAGTAAAAATGATTCAGAATCTTACTTAAGTAAATGTACAGAACTATTAGCATTAAAAAAAATCTTAAAGTACCAATAGTAAAGGTAGTCTTTAGGCAGAATACCCCATATCAGAATAATACATAAGCCTATATAGCTGGATTACAGTGAGAGTGGAGCTATTTCTTTTCTATCTACTGCCAGGCAGGTAGCTTAATACTTCATAAATTAGTTCATTTGATATATTGTATTTTGATATATTTTGCATTAATAGTCCGAATCTGCAAAGAAACACATATTGTTAAACAAATGCAGTAGATTTAAAAAGTATGATATTGGCTTCTATATGGTAGCAGAGTAGAACTATAAAGTTGCATGAAATGTAGAAGCTCAAGTAAGGTGCAAATACCTCATAATTGTACTCAAGCACAGTACTTGAGTAAATATACTAAGTTACATTTATCCACTGCTAACATTTTTTAGGCAGTTTTTGGACAAACCTGCAAGAAAAGGGGTATTGCATTACAATTAACGTCGTTATGGGTTGTGGACAACAGTGTAACACCTTGGCATTGGTTAAGGTTGCGTTTACCTTAGTTTAACACTGATTTAATGCCCCACCCGACCGGCATGCTAAGTGAAACATATCAAACACACCCTCAGTGGTGCGAAGCTGACAAGCAGGTGCATGGTGGGTGTGGCAATGCTCATAGTGGTGGCATCAAGCTGCAGACAGGTACGCGCGAACTTTCTTCTGTTTCTCAGAAACTCAGTTAAAGTTGTGACCGTTGCGCGCTCATTTCATGTGCTCAAAGTTAGGAATACAAATAAATCAGGCAGTGAGAAGAGGAAGCCTGATTGAATCGGTTGAATGCCTCGAGATTGCGCTCGGGCAGACTGTGGAGGTCCTCTCGGCTCAACATGCAGCGTTCAAACAGGTGAGTACAGCTGAAGAAACCTTTCAAAACAGCGTCAACAACCAAGCTTTATTTGTTTGTGCACAATGTCCAAAAGCTTCCGCCTGTTGTTAGTTTGTGGGCTGAAGCAGCTGAGGCGTTTTGCTTAAAGGCTATGTGTTGCTTTAATACCAGGCAATTTGATAAATGTTGCACCCGCCGTGGTGGTCATATGCTTTTTTATTTATTGCTGTCAGTCTTAAAGAAATTGCATGGTTTGACCTTGTGTGTGGTTACTTTTCGTGGGGCTCTCTTGAGGAACTTGGCTGTAAAGTTATAATTAGTACTTGGTTTTGTATGCCTGGGTGACTAATGACACAATGGGGCCCCTGGGCACACACATGCAAAAGGCCTCACCACCTCTCCCACACATTGCTTTTATAATGGTTTTGCCTCTTTGTTTGTTGTTTAGTAACAGTGTGGTTGCTCTGCATGTATTTGTGGTTTTATGCATCTTTGAGATAATTTTGTGTCTCAGTGTGGTTGTTTTGCCCCTATTGGTGGTTATTTTGTGTCTCTGTGGTTCATTGCATTCTTATATAATGCTGGATAGTTTGCTAAAGAATAATGCATCATGTGTATTACACTCCAACACACCATGGTCAAATGAAATTATGTCAGTGAACTATGAGGGCAAATAATCGCTCATTAATCGTTATCAAGGTAGAATGTTCAATTAATCATGATATTGATTTTAGGTATAATCGCCCAGCCCTACCTTTGTGGTCTTTTTTTGTCTCTTTGTTGGTGTTTTGATGTTTCTTTCTGCTTGGTACATGTTAGTTTGAATGACATTTTGCAGATAAAGGCCAGGTGGTGCCCCTGACACTTTAGGCCACTAAGGCCTGTGCTCAGTCGGCCCATTCACTTATCCATCCACGGTTGTATGATATAGGCTACACAGTACTTGTCTTAAAAGAAGGAGTTTAACTTCTTGCCTTCATATGTGGGCCTTGTGCAGTCATATGGTTGGAGTTTTAAAGTTTGTGGAACTTTGTTGTTGTTTTTTTTTTTTAATATGCAAAGAATACCTTCTCCCTCTTGAGTTTGTGTGAGAGCTTTGCTGGACTTAAATGAGCTCTCCTGCTGTAAAGTTTGTTTGAATGAATTGGACCACAAACATCCAGGACTCACATAAACAAACACAAACAGACACAGATTTAGCAGCCAGACACAGATTTATTATGTTCACATGAACATGAAGAGTGAACCACAGCTGTGCTTGAGCACACACATCTCTTATATATCTCAGGAATCGATCTAAGCCACGCACCCGTCTAAAAAAAGGGGGATTTAAACCGGGAGTCTATAACCGATAGGTCACACTGCACTGCCCAGCACACATTCACAGATACGCATTACCTGCCTGTTCCTTTCCTTCATCCACATTCATGCATAATGCATGCAACTCCTGTATGGTTATTGGAAAGAGTGAGCATGTGTGTGTGAGCCTGTTTGACAGAAACATGCGAGATAACAAGAAGAGAAAAGTTTAATTTAAATGAGGGCAAGAGATCTCATTTCTATGTTCGGATGCTCCTCCATTTCTCACACTGGCTCACACACACACACACACACACACACACACACACACACACACAAAATCTATTTCTCAGTCACAGCTGCCCTGTCGCTCCACCTGTCTCCTGCTGCCATTTCCCTGTGGACCCAATCAGCAGTGAGCACTGGAAGACAGATTATGGCCTTAAGCACCACTCGATAGGAGGAAAGGGATGGAGGGGATGAGAAGGGTTGACCGGGAATGAGGCTAAGGTGGAAGCAGAGACGACGGGTACATGTGGGGATTACAAATGTGGAACAAGAGGTTATGGGAAATGGGAAGTGATGGTAAAGGAGAGGAGAGTGACCTATAGGAGGGAGAAGGTGTGAAATTGAAAAGGAAACTGAAGCTGAAGAGGGAAGAGTATATATGGGAAAGTGGAAAAGGAAAACCCCTCGAGGCAGCGTTACACTCAACAATACGATACTTATGAGGCTGACATCGTACAGCCAATTACAAAATTTGGAACCACTGCCGTTATTGTATCTGAAAGCATGAAGTTTCTCCGAAGGGCTGCTTTGCTACCACTGAAATTAAATGGCATAGGGATATGAATCCAATAAGCACATTTTCTTTCAATTGCCTATGAAATTATGAGGTATCATGTGTCCAAACTTGATGACTGGACTTGACGGTGAAACTAGAGCAAAGCTTACAAAATTTAAAATTGATCCTCTAAAATCTGTCCATTAGGGAAAGTTTTGTGCTGAATGTGATGCTACAGGAAAGGTCAGAGTGTCACCTTTGACCTCTGACCTAATAATATCTAAGTTTAAATGGGCTCTATGGTCCCCCCCAATTAACCTTGATTAGAAAAATTCATAATTTGAAAGCACAAATGAAAAGATTAGTCAATTGACAGAGAGTTAAATGTAACCTATTTGTATATAATCAATTAATTGTTTAAGACACTTTCAAGTAAGCATGCTAAACAATGTGTGATTTCGGCCTTAATAATTTAAGGATTTTCTGCATCTTTCTGTTTTATGTCATTATAATCTGAATATCTTTGGCTTTTGTGTGCTCATTGTGGCCTTAAAGGTTACTGACATTAAAGGTTACTGCAACTTCTGACATTTTGTAAACCAAACAAGAAAATACTCATCAAAATAATTGATGAGAATAACTGTTAGCTACAGCTCAAATTTAGACACCTTGTCATGCACTGAAGCATTGGTGAGATGGACGACTGATCTGCTGACATTGCCATTGTTGTCCTAACTATGAAATAGGAGCCAAGAGAAAAGGGAAACAGAGACGAGAAGTGCAAAGTAATGGAAGTGTGGAGAAGCACTGGCATTGTGTGCCTGTTAATAGGTGTGTGTGTATCCATGTGTGTATGTCTGTGGAGCCACGACTGCAGCTAGATTTTCTTGGCATTTCAGTTCTAAAAGCTTTGTCATTAAAGCTTTGCCTGACATTTAAATCTACCGCAGTTTCTTGCAGACCGCTCCCAAGATGTTGCTGTAAAAAAGGACTGATCACCCACGTCAGTGTGTTCGGGTGTTCCTGCATGTATGGGAGTCATTATGTATTCCAAGAGAGTCTCCCTTCAAAGCCATAAGTGCACTTTACATTCAACTCTGTGTGTGTATGTACTTTGGCTTTTTTTGGTACAATAATGTCTCAGACTTGTCTGTGTGGTTTCAGTCATTGCAAATCCCAGCGTGGAGAACATACCAGTGATGAACTGATGTTCACACTACCTGCTTGCACTGCAGGATCCTGCAAAGACTCCCCGGTATTACCCGGGACTATTCCAGCACAGGGAGAAAAGATAATATTTGCCCATTTGTGAGGTGAAGGATGAGGCGGTGTCTACAGGGAACAGGGCAGAACAGCCTCAGATGAAGCATAACGTAATGTGGAACGTGACAGCATGAGCTGGCTCAGGAAATTTGGTGCATCATTTCTCTTTGGGAGAAAAGGGAGCCAGAGGTGGAGTGGGATATTAAGTACCGATACACAGCAGCCAATCTCAGTGTGTTGTCCCTGGACTGTCCAGAACACATCTATTGCCCTGACACATGGCGGTTTATAAGTTCAATTAGTGCCAGAACTCCTTGAGCGGGTGATTAACTCGGTAGTTGTTAAACGAGACCTGAAGGCATATGTTTTGGACATCGGCATGGATCATCAGAAAAACTGTGCAGCGCTGCCCACTGATCACCCTCTGGTGGTGAGTCAGTTCAGACAGCAGAGAGGCAGCCTGCCAGAACCAAGGCTCAATCTAAATGTAATGAGTTTTTTACTGCCTGATCCTTTAGGATTTATCCATCCTTGTGCATTTCTTGAAGCAGACACTGTGCTGCTGTATATCTGAAAGCTGCTAAACTAATTAGAACTGCATTATCAGATGTCATGTAAATATATTAGAGGGCCTAATAAACAAAAAAAAGGAAAGAAAAGAAAACAGGAGTCACACACTACATCATTAAATCAGAGATGACACACAGCCAGCTGTTACATCATGTATTTCAATATTCATACAGTAGGTTCTTTGGTTTAATGTTAATGTTTGCTCCGGCTGATTATTCCGTACTTTCCCCCAAAGCAATAACTAATAAGTAACCACAGATGTGGCTGTGTCAGCTTTTATTAGACCTCATAGTCTTTGAACCAGAGAGCTGTCAGCTTCAAGGGCATTTTATTTGGATACTGTTACATCATCACTTGGCCAGGGCAGCGCTACCTGACTGAGAGGAGAATTGAGAGGCAGAGCAGGGCAGGAGACTGGCACATACACTGCATGACTCATGTTTTCATTGCATGTCAACAAGTTTTGAACGTTTCTCTTGAGAATAACTTGTCTGCCCTTCTGAACTCCTAACAACTAGTGTGTGTCTGTCAGTCATGCTCGTCATGGGATGTCCAGTAAAAGTGAGTGAAAAGCAGGGAGTCTAAAGTTCCCCAGTACAACCTCACCCTTCTAAAGAAAGTTTTTATTGGCCTCCAATAAGTGTAACGTTTCTCCACATTTTTCCTATCAAAGTATTTTTTGCAAATTTGATTACTTTCATAGCTGTCTTCATGGTGTTATAAATCCCGCCCAATAATGCCAGCAATACAATTCTGAGACACAAATATAAAAGTCCCTTGTTTTAATTTATGTGTTTGACTTAAAAGTCCCAAATCTAAGAATTGTCACTAAAATGATATCAGAATTAGGCATAAAACCCTTTTCATGCATAATTTTAGTGTAACTGAATGTGTAACTTCTTTGTTCTCAGTATGGCTGTAACAATTAGTTGACTTATCAATTAATTGGTTGAAATAATCAGCAACTATCTTAATAATTAATTAAGTAATTTTTTAAAAGGCCGAAAGTGTTGTTTTCGGTATTTCAAACAGGATGTGTCCTGCTTTTTTTGAAATGTCATATTAAATAGAATATCTTTGTGTTTTGGACTGGCAAAATAATAAATTTAAAGACACCACCTTGGACTTCGAAAATTATGAAAAATGTCCATTACTGTTTCTCTGTCATTTTATAGACCAAATGATTCATCAGGACAATAATCAGCAGATGAATCTGTAAATAAATTAAATGTTAGTAACTACTACCCTGGTCAAGGGCAGTTGGATTTGCTGTAAAGTCTTGAGATACCATTTGTCTGAGTGGCGAGTTCTGCAGTATTTAACCTTTCATGGGTGATTCATATCTTATGAACACAAGAAAAGTTGTGTTGAAAAGATGTTGCATTTAATTACTCAAATAGCACGGAAATAAATGCATTTCAAAGCCAGAGAATGATAGCTTAATGTGCAGCCAATGCAAATGAGTCATCAGTGCTTATGTGTCCCCAAAAATATGGAGAGGTGACAAGAGAATGACATCAGCACTAAGACTTTGGCACCAAACATACAAAATAAAGCCATAAAAAGTTTTTCTTCATAATGTATTCTCTTTGTGTAGACTCTGACCAGCTGGTGCAGGTGAGGAAGTACTTTTTTTGTTTTTGCATTGTTGCGTTAGCAGTCACCGTCTCCATCTGTTATGCTCCATATATCCACCCAGATGGCGCCACACAAAGAATGTTGACAGACTGACAATGAATACTATGGGCTTTCTGATCGTTTGTTTTCCATGATATAATTATGTGTAAGCACTACAATACACTATATAAAATATATCATGTAAGGAGGCTACAGGTAGAGGAACATGAGATGGAAACAATGTTTTCAGTCATGGTGGTGATGATACAGAGGGATCTGATATTTTTTAGTATAGTAGCCTGTGCACAGCTCTGTGTTAGCTAAAAAAATTACTTGGTATTAAATCTTGGGTCCAGCGTTGTTGTCATTGACAGTGTACTCCGGTTTTCTCCTTGGTGGACTGCAATGAGCGTCCACAATAGGGATTTCTTTCTAGGACAGACTATTCAATCATTTCTGATGGTGGTATTGCATTGGAGCCAGACACTCTCTCCTCCTCTGACAGCTCCATGGTGGCATCAGTGAAGGATGACGGCACACTGAAGCACTCACCTGTATTGTGATATTCCTCTGCAGTCATCGGGGGGTAGCTTGTTGTTATACCAGGGCTGAGGCAATGGCTTTTGCATGCTGCACTATAGGAGAAAAGGTGGCGTACATGGGTTTTCAGCGTGTAACTGTTTATTATCAAGACTGAATACAGTGTAGAAAAATAGTCTAAAAAAGCATGCTGTATCTGTCTGTCATCATCTAAAAATGATAAAATAATACATTTTTACTTACTTTTTGTAGTGTTTTTTAAGGTTTTCTTAGTCAAAGAAAAAAAACAGCTAAGCCTGCCTGTGTGGTGCTAACGTGAATTATATTTACCTTTAGTAATGAATGTGCTGCTTGGCTGGAAAGCAGTTGCACTTGTGTTTTCTGTCATGGTATTCCTGGAATTTAAGCCAATGTTGCGTAGAAAGACAATTCCAGATATTGTTACTTGAAATGATCATTCAAGAAACATTACAAGCGGAAGCATTTTATTGACTGGATTCATTGCATATGCTATGCAAATTGCATGGCTGAGTTTCAAATTTGCAGCAGCATTTGTCGCATTGCATAACGCTTTTTCCCTGATGCTCATCTCCTTTATGAGAGATGCTCTGATTTGGCAGTATGGTTCTTTGGCAATTCTTCTACTCCCAAAACAAAACTGTTTAATTCATGATCAACAGGAAAACAGCAGGCATGCATCTATACTTATAGTGGTGTAGTATTTGGTGCTTCCCCATTAGAGCCTGGAGAGTTTGAATGATCGTCCAATTAAAACATTGAATGTTTTGTTTACTTTATTTAAGTGTGCACATACAACATTTGCACACGCCTGATGAAGGTGATATAAGTAGGGTCCAGTTTGTGCACAAACCACCTGAAGTTGTCATCTTTTACAGCTGAAGGTCTGCAACTAAAACTAAACAGTCTCCTCTGTTGTTTTTTGCTTAAAACAAATCCATTCTCTTCAATTTCCTGCCGGACTGCGATCATGCCACAGCATCATTGCCACTGACAGTAAAAGAGGAGATTAGCCGTCACCTTGCCACTGTGGCCCAGCTGGTTTCTGTCTGAAAATGTAGCATTGTATCTGGCCTGCTCATATGTTGCCAGCTGTGATATTTTCAGAAAAGCTGCCTGCTTCAAACATTATACCTCAAATTTGATAAAAATGTAATCACAAGAAAGGGCACAAGAAGCTGCAGCCAAACAGAGAGGAGGAGGGAGAAGCCTTGGTAAAACACGAACAGATCTAAAATAAGAATGCTGCTAGAAAGGAAGGAATACTCCATCTGTCTTCATGAAGATCTGCTGTTTTTATGACAACACTATTTTCATTACAGTAGAAGCATCAACAGCCGTAATGTCAGTCCTGGGATTTTTAGATATATTCACTCCACTCCAGGTTTATAGGAATTTCAAATGAAAACTGCCACTAGAACTTTCACCGTGTTTCCTGGGGCAATTTTTGTGACATACTTATCACAAATGGCCTTTTTGAATATGTGCCACAGGTTAAAAATAAGTCTAACAAATGTCCCCACTCCTAAACCAGTGTTTCACTTCGTATTCATGTGTTAAAGCTGACAGTGTCACATGGGGTTAGAATTAAGGCTGGAGGTAGCGTTGCAGTAAAACCCCAACCAGACCACAGTTGATTTGAGTTTTATTACAATGTATCACTGCAGTAAATGTTTTTGTTGCTGTGGCCCAAATGATGTTTCTTATTCCACTCTACACTAATTACTTGAATTGGGAGTACAGGAAATAGGCAGTACATAGAGTTTCCAGTACTAGTTTGATAATTGTATATGGGTTATCAATAATCTTTGGATGCTGCAGGTCATATGTTGCTGATAATATATGCATCAAAAAAGATACTATCATCTACCCTCCAGGCCTCTTTCTCCTTTGTTCTGTCTCTTCCCTTGTTTCTTCTGCCTGCATTTCTATTTCTTATCTGATGACTTTTGATTTGCTAATGTGTGTGTGTATTTATGTGTTTGTGTGTGCGCATGAGTGCACAGTGTGCGCACGCCATTTAATTTCCATATTGGTGTGACAGGGGTGCAGCTAGACCAGTTCTAATAGGCAGTGCATAGTGAGTCCTGGATCATAGGCTTTAGCTAATTGTCTCTTTGCTATTCAGGCGTCCAAAGTGTAAAACTGGCAGTACAAAGTCACTGACCCATGAGAGTACAGAAACACACACACACACTCCCACAATCACTGTCAAACACGAGGTGGCACATAATGTGTCAACACAACATACTGAAGCCATCTAAACACACAAACTTGTGCTCAAATCTATCGGCTAACTGTGTAGATGTTGCAAATGTTATAGAAGAGACCTGAATTTGTAATAAAAATTTGGACTTTAAAGTGGGTTGCTCTGAAATGATCATCTAAGTGAACTGATATTTAGAAGTACCAAGTCAAAGCAACTGGATAGCCAAGCAACTGCTGTTGCTCTTGAGGTTACATTTTTTTCAGGCATTTATTGTTAGCTAGTGTGTAAGGTAAAACAGAGAAAATACTCCTTAAACTTAAACGAAGATTGATTTTTAGGTGGATAAAATACACTTTGCTACGTCCCTTCCACAGCAGTAGGCTTCACTGTTTCCATTGTCTCCACGCCAGTAGATTTGGTTCATCAAAACAATACAGTACATAAAATAAGCACAGCAGAAATAAACGAGTTTGCCAATTTCACATATCTCCCTATTAGAAATTAATTGTCAGTTGTCTACCTGGAAGAGGCTGATGTTGTTAATGCATTGGCAGTAATTCGATCTGATATTGAAGTAAGTAGATGTAAGTAAGATGGCAAACATAGCAAACAGTTAATACTACTGTGATAGAAACAGACAGAAAAAAAGAGTTAAAGCACATGAGAAGAAAAATGGAGGAACATAATTTGAAAAATATTGAAAACAGCACTACATTTAATAAAAAATAGTAAAAAGCTATCAAGTGTGTAATGACACAGAAACAACAACTAACAATTTCCTGATGAGAGCTCGGGTTGATGGCAGGCAGTTAAGTGCAGTGATGAGATCAACCGACTTGTTTTTGTGTAAACCACAAACCAGCAGAACATCGAGAATCATCAAAAATCATCAAAATAAACGTCCAGAGCAGCTAGGTCTCTCTATGACTTCTATTTCTGTACTCTGTGAGCAGAGACATACAGGAAAAAACTAATGGGAAACAAACCCAGACGGGCTCTTGGAGATAGATTGTTTGTATGAGTCATTTCCAGTCATTTGGCTGGCTTAACTGGCTTTCTGATTGAGGAAAACAATAGCATCATTTATGTTCCGCTTGTTAGACTCTTCCCTCCATCTTTTTCTCTGAGTTTTGTCCACAACCACACAACACCGCCACTGTAATTCCCCTCTTCATACCCCCCCTTATTTTCCCTTCTCTTTTCTTTTCTCTTCCACTCACTCTGTCTCTCTCTCATTTTCTCTCCCTCTCGGCCTCTCTCTGTCTGCGTGTTTGTCTGTGACAGTGAGACGGAGAGAGATGAAGTGACAATATTGACCGGTTGACATTCTAAAGTTGACAGATGTGCTGCTGAAATAACATGGAATCACTCAGCCTTGCTCCATGTTTTCACGAAACCACATTTGCATTGCTTCCAACACTAGAATCTCTACACACAATATATTGCACCCCTGAGTGCTCTTTATGTACCTTAGGAGATAGATCAACACATTATTTTGATTACATATTTTGCATATGAAAACATTAAGCCCCTGCACATCCATAGTCCACCCACACAGTGTGTTTTCACTCATGGTTTTATGCTGACCCTCTCAAGACTGTGTAGGCGTGTCCGAACTGTGCACGATTGACAAGTCTCCCACCCATCTGTAGGTTTTGTTTTACCTGTTCTGGCAGGAAAACTCACACTTGTATCATTCTTTTGCATCATTAGTACATAGAGTATGGCGACGTTACATAATGGCATAGCTTCATCCATCTTACACCTGATTAGAGGTCCAATTAGCAAAAGTAATTAGAAGCACCTGTGTTTAGTGCAGGTTCTTTCATATGCAAAATAATGTGTGACAACAGATGTGATATGTAGTGGAGCAGAAAGTGCAATAGAAGATAAATCTAAAATGTGGTGAAGAAGAAGTTTAAAGGAGCATCACAGAAAAAAACTGATGTAAAGTACCTCAAAATTGTACTTAGAGACAGTAATTTTGATAATTTCTCAGTTGATGATCTCAGTAAAATGGGCTTTGTAGTGATGTGTTGGATTTGTGTGAGCAATGTCTGTGGTTAATTAATATTTCTAGTATCTGATTCACCCAAATGAGCATAAAAGAGGAGAGATGGGAACATGACTGGGTGAGCTGGACAAAGAGTGACATCTGGTGGTGATGAATGGACAAGGCACTGTTACATTGAGATTGAACACCGTTCACACATTAACATCAAATTGTCATGTGTAAAGTGCAGGTTTTATTAGTTTCAGTCCAGTGTCGGTTGTTTCAGGGACTGAAAGGTTTTGAGATATCATGACTCTGTGAGGAATATTAAGGGCAAAAATGAGGCAGAAATCTTTTATGAATAGAAGTTGTTGCTCTCTGTGTAAAGCCACAAAACATATCTGAATGGTCCACACTGAACAGCCACAACATTAAAACCACTGACACGGTGTGAATAGCATTGATCATCTCTTTACAATTCAGTGTTCTGATGGGAAACCTGGGATTCTCTTGACACCACCTACCCCAAAACAGTTGCAGAGAAGTACACCCCCTCATGGCAATGGCACTCCTAAGGAACCTGACAAAAACCTAAACACATTGATCTGGCCTACAAATTCACCCCTGCTCAGTAACACAGAGTCGATCCACGCTGTGGCCTCCTTGAATTGGACTTGGCTCTGACCTCCTGAGGTGGAAACAGGACATATGGGTGTCCTGTGGTATCTGGCACCAGGGCGCAGGTGGTGGATCTTGAGTCCTGTGGGGTACCAGCACGTTCCACAGATGCTCGCTTGGATCAGGATTTAGGGAATTTGGAGACCAGGGCGACGCCCTGACCTCTCTGACACATTCCTCAGGCAGTTTTTGTGAAGTGGCATGCTGCACTGTCCTGCTAGGGGGGCAACAACAGGAAAGGCTGTGCCATGAACAGGTGTATGTGATCTGCAGTGGTGTTTGAGTGGGTGGAGCATGTCAAGTGGCATCTGCACGAATACCAGGACCCAAAGTTTCATTGCATTGTAACGAGATAATCAATTTCATTCAATTCACCACTGAATGTTGTTGTGGCTTATAAGTGTAATGTGTTTCTTAGCATTTCCTTAATGTTCAGTATATTTCCAATATTGCTACACTACATCTAAACATGATACTTTAATGTGCTATTCTAAAATTATTCTTTGACATTACAGTAATATGCATTTTGTAATATCTAACCTGACCATAAACATACCGAGTACATTTTTGTCTATCATGGAAAAAAATCCTTCACGCCCCCTGCCATGTATAAAGAGGTCTCTGTTTCAGCTTGATGGTGAATAATTCTCCAATCTCTCTCTTGGCCGGGCTTTTGGATTTCATTCTCAACTCGTTAGCTTGTTTGGCTGGAGAACCAGGATTTACAAATCCTTCGTGCACCAAATTGGCTCTCTGACCAAGACAGCTACGTCACCCAGAATCCCTAGTGGTGGCCATTACTCTGAACTATTCATACAGCGTCGACGCTGAGCAGAATGGGAAAATGATTTCAACATTGCTGAGAGGGAACAGCTGCAGCATTCTGCTGCTGGAGGATGACAGATTTCCTTTTCCCTTTTCTTGGCACTCTCGCTTTCTCTCTCTTCTCTATTTTT
Organism: Plectropomus leopardus; assembly: GCF_026936395.1. Classification (NCBI taxonomy): domain Eukaryota; kingdom Metazoa; phylum Chordata; class Actinopteri; order Perciformes; family Serranidae; genus Plectropomus; species Plectropomus leopardus. The sequence goes on from NC_142181.1 coordinate 15,180,675, forward strand.
GTCACCACATTTCCCTTTTCTTTCACTTCTTCTTTTCTTGTTTTTGAACTTCTCCGTCTCATGGTCCTTATTTCAGCATCCTTCCAGCTCGTTCTCACTCACTTTTTATTCCAATCTCTTTCTCCCCTTTACACGCACACAGCCACACACAAATGTATACACACAGTAACACACAAGGGAAGCCAACTCTGAAAAATACATTCCCAGGAATATTAGTCCAAGGAATTTTAATAGGGCCTTTCACATTTTGGCTTTGTAAAAAAAAAAAAAAAGTGTACTAATGTGCTGCTTGCTAACAGAGTGGAACAAAGTGTGTGTTACTGAGTGTGCATGTGTGTGAACTGCTCGTGTCCAAATGTCACCGCAGGAGCGGAGATCCAGAGGTTATTTGGTAAAAGCTGTCATTTGTGAGTAAGAATTAAAGTGAGAGGTGTAATTTTCTGTTATTTTTAAGTTCGGAAAATCAACATTTAGGGTGAACTGTTTGCTGTTCAAGATTTGTTTGTGTGACAAGTTACTGAATCTCTAAAGAACCACAGAATTGTGGAAACTGCTGCCCGGGAGGAGAAGCCTGGAGATAAAATGACCTGTGGCATTCGGTTGTGTGCTTTGACACACACACACACACACACACACACACACACACACACACACACACACACACACACATACACACACACACGCTTTGTATACAGAAACCACCATTTAGGGTATACATTTCGGAGCATTGAGCTCTTTTAACTCCTCCTTTTTCTGTCTGTTTGTGTGAATGTGCATGTCAGTTTGTGAACATGCTTTCTTGTGCATGTACTGCATTTGTGTGTGTGTGTGTGTGTGTGTGTGTGTGTGTGTGTGTGTGTGTGTGTGTGTGTGTGTTAGTGGAGCCACATCTGGAAACAATAGAGCAGTAGATGCTGTCACTTTCCCTTTACCTCGGGCTTTTGAGTGAATTCTTAAACAAACACTCAATTCACTCACAGTAAATTACAGGAAGGCAATCTGAGCTGCGGACTTAGATATTTGGACTTTCTCTCTCTTTCTCTTTTGTCGTGTCACACACACACACACACACACACACACACACACACACACACACACACACACACATACACACAAGCACGCAAGCATGCACAGAATTAATCAGTTTCTCCAAATGCAATTTTACCCCTGCGCTGGTAAATTACAGCCCAGCCTGCATTAAGTGTAATTGTAAAATCCAAATTACAGCCAATTTTGAAGTGAGAGGAGGTGTGTGCGTGTCCGTGAGTGTTCCTGTGTGTACTGTAAGTGAGCGTGTGTGTTGGAGAGGTTGTAAGTTCATAGCTGATGAGATGTGATTGGTGGTACAGTAATGTTTACACAGTATAATCACTGTGTTTCCACTGCGGATTCTAAACAAATTTAGTGGTTATGGAGCATTTCTTATCCTAACCCAAAGTAACTGTTATAGAGAAATGTGAAAGAGATCAAAACAGATTCGCTGCCATACAGATAACTGCATGTGAAATTTTAATGAATGCATATTGAAACAAAGACAGTTAATTTGTCTCATCAGACAAGAGGTGGCAGCATTGTTCAACCCAGTTTCAGATGCAGTGTGAACTTAAAACAGCACTCACTCATTCAGTGGCTTTTAGAAGGCATGGACATTAAGCTTGGGCGGTATTTATATTTTTTATACCATTTCACAGAGGACCAAGTATATGATAGTATTTGCGTTTTAAAGAAAATAAAGTAAATGCTGAGCTGCTGTGATAGGGGTTATTGTAGCATATATGTGTTTCTAGCCTGTAGAATCATGTCTATATGTAATTAGCTTTCTTAGACTAGACTAGAATGGCAGGTTTGTATAACTATGGCCCATAGAATAATGAATTCATAGGGAATTGTTGCCCTTCATGTTGGAGGATCCTATGACAGTTGACAGTTGTATGACAGATGATGGGTGGTTTGTGATGCACTTTGAGGTGTGAATGGAGGTTGATGTGTTGTCTACTTAAGCAACAACTTTGTTGAGGCAAAGAGGCACACACCTTTGTCCGTGTGGGCTGGCTCACCTTTGCCATTGTGACCAACATACTCTCAAAAAGGGCCAGAGTCTATTTTCCTTTTTACAAGTCCTGTAACATTATCTCCAGCACTTGTAATCGGCATCTTTCTCATCTCATGCCACCCAAGCCTATTAGGGATATCTATTCATGACACACTGATTACTCATTACCTACTGACCCCTCTTTGATGCCTGCTCTGAATCTTTGACCCTGGATGTTGGTGTAGATGTAATTCTATATAGAGCTGAAGCAATTAGTTGATTCATTGATTAGTCAGTTGACAGAGTCAATCTGCATATCTGTTAATGGTTTTTCAAGGAAAAAAATATGTGAGGATTTGTCATTTGGTTTTTTTTGTTGTTTTTTTTTTAATCTAATGTGAATACTACCAGGATATAATTTGATTTGGAATTACTGGTTGAACAAAACAAAACATTCAAAGATGTTAAAATGAACTTTGTGAAATTGGAACAGGCTCTTTTTACATTGACAAAGAATAATCAGTTGACCTTGGAATAAAAACAGCAGATTAATTGTTCTAAAAAAATAATGCAGCCTTATTGCTATTGAAAATATTTGGTGCACACACACACGCACACGCGTATATATATTCAAACACATGTCAAATTGCATACTCATATTGGAAACCAAAAAGTTTTTATTCATCATCTTCTTCTGATACAAAAGTGTTTTTAAATAACAAACAAGTTAAAAAAATGTTTTCACTTTTTTTTACAAGGATAAATTAGCATTTTTTTTTACAATACATTGATGACATCATCATGACAATGAGTTTTCTATACAAAGGAACAGTCTAGATCTTAGAGGCTACGATCAGCGTTGGTAGACCGACCCCCAAATTTAATGCATATGTGGGCTTTTCAAAAAGCATTTACACATCTGTACTACCAGTGGTTCTCAATCTTCATTAGGGCTGTGGCACACACTCAGCATGTTTCAAGGCACAACTATTCAGTGATTGTTTGGAAATGTCACCTGAAGCTCAGTGTGGTCATACCACCATAGACGGCCAAAACACTTCAGTCTCAGAGGGAACTGCATTAGCTCAGAGGGGAGATGGTCAGAGGCTAATTCAATTCACTTTAACTCAATGTAATGTTTGCTCGACTCTTGAAATTTAATAAGTGTGCCAAGGTACACTAGTTTGAGAAACACTGTTTTTACAGGGTTCTAGGTTTCACCAGAATCACCAAAAGTATTTGAATGCAATAAGGGTGCTGTTACATTTAGTATAATTTGGGGAAAAAGGCAGTGCACACTGAAGTTATTTTCTGTCCCCTTCTATGTTAAAAATACATGTGACAGGCTGGCTTAGGCACTATCTGGTTTCAGCTGACACACAGGGGCCAAAGCTCCAATTTATTTAAGCCCTTATACTTTAAAATAGCCCCAAATCAAATTTTACTTAAATGTAGAGGGTGTTATGTGACACCTGCTAAGTATTAAACAATCAAAGACTTACTGAAACGCAAGAGCTTTGATAGATTGTCAGGCAAATATACAGTACACAGCAGAAATTGAAGGATTTTGTGAGTGCAGCCTTGCGACCAGGAATAACTTGTTGTAATTAAAGCTTATAGTGCATTCTATAAGCAGTTTTTAAGAGGAATTGTAAGATTAAAATGTTGGAAGATGCTTATTATAAGAGAAAATGCAAAATCTCAATTCTATCATCCATGAAATTCTGAAATATAAAGTACAATAAACTTTTGATAATTTGATTGTCTGGGAAATGAGCCATATTGCAGCAGAGAAGGTTAAAAAGCAACAGGCGGGCAGTGGGCCAATTAGAGCATCAGACAGACGGACAGATGCGTTGCGCTCCTGTGATGACCTCATTAAACCACAGGGATAGAGAAAGTCAAGAGACGCATACAAACAGATGGAAAGAGACATAATTAGGCAGATACTGTCTCTTATTATTGGTGTTATTACTCTGATAGTGATCAGAACTGCTGGTGGATATGTTTCGTGGGAACTGATTCCTACCTACATATAGTATAGTACATCTGCGACAGCTCTTTGTTATTGCATAATGTGTCTTTTGGCAAGTGATTGTCTAATAACCTCTAATTCTTCGACGTGCCTCAGGTCCGATGTTTTGAAAAGAGGGCAGAGGGAATAATTTAATTTCCTGGATTTCATGGTAACTCAAGAGCACATACAGTACAGGGTCTCCACAAAGACTGCACACATCATTAGAAGTTAGCCGAGCTTCCCGTAGATTACTGAGGTAACACACACAGGCCTACATTTCCCAGACGCCTCACTGCTGCAACATTTATGAGTCAATAAAAGGCACAGCTGGGGTGCTCCCAGGATTCATTGCGGTGTGCGTAAATCTACCACAGACTTTACCTAAATGTACAAGACAGATTTAAAAAAATAGTTTTTCATTATGTTTCTCTGTCTGCCCTTGCCTTCACAATATTTGTAAGAAAAGTGTGTTTTTTTTTGTTTTTTTTTTGCAGCATTCACAATGAAAATGAAACAAACTGTTAAAGGCTCTCTGCATATTAATATACTGTGTCGTGATTTGTTCACTGCCATCCCTGCTAATGCACTTGTGACGAGCACAGCCACTTTACTTATTGTATAGAAATTTAGTGCACAGTTACAGCTTGGAGCTAGTTTCCCAAAACATTCTGAGTTATAAAAACAACCTGCTCTTTCATATTGTACAAAAGAGAAAACATTACAAATGTGTATAATAATGTAATTAGAATGTAAACACTTTAGAGATTTAAGGCCATGTTTTATATTTTTTCATTAGATTTTATATGTTTTTGGTCTGGTATTTCATTTTAATTTTCCTGTTTGGAGATAAAAAAAAAACCTTACAGGAACTGAGATGCTTTTGGGAAACCTACATCTGTGTGATGTCTGCACAAGGACTCTCCAGTGTAAAATCCAAAACTTCAAAAATACCCTCAAAAGACACAATGGTGTGAGGGCTACTGTCTCCAGCAGGTTCAGTCTCTCCTGCTGAGGGCTGTGGAGAAAAGAGAGGCAGAGAGGTAGACGTGGTGCTACACAGCTTATCTGTTCGTCTGGTCTGTATATTGATGCTTCTCTTCTGCCCTTTCCATCTCTCTTTCTCCCACATTTTTCACTTTCTCTATCTCTCTGGGCAAAGGCTGTCTGACAGAGGTAGAGAGGCTACTGTTGCTACTTATGTATGACCCAGTCCTCCAATTTTCTCCTCCTTGATCCATGTAAGAGGCAGTTAGAGGGAGTGAGGCATGCTTGTAGACTCTCAGTGAGCTTTTTGTGATACCATTACATCCAGTGGCTTCCTTGAGAAACTCCTGCTTCTCCCTCTCACCTCTTTTCTCTGTCCATCTTTGGCAGAGTGAGTTTCAGAAGTGACAGAGAAAAAGGTAAAAGTCCACCCTCTCATTTCTTTCTCACACTACTGTCTCGTTGCCTTTCCCGGGTTTGATCCAACCCTCACCTGGCGCCCTCTTTCCTCCTCTGCTTGCCCTGCTGTCCCTGAGCAGGCGCGCAGAGCAGCGCTGCCATGTGTGGAGAGTTTTTGCAGACCAGATCCACATGCCTGATGTGATGCCTACGAGCAGTGACATGAAGATTCGAAGCATCTCTGATGCCACGTATGAGTCTCGGGTGCTAGCCCTGAACTCCCCCCAGTGAGAGAGCTGGTAGAGGTAACAGCCAATGACGGTGGACGCTGGGACAGTGTAGAGAACAGAAAACACGCCAATCTTCACCATTAAACGCTCCAGCTTGTCTGTTTTGGCACCGTCCTTCTGCAGGTTGGAGCGGATCTTGAAGAGAGCCACAAGGCCAGCACAGATGAAGAGAGTGCCTGATGTTCAGAAACAATAAGGATCATTAGATAGTGAAAAAATAAAAACCGTCACATAGCACAAAAAAGGTGAGGATAGTGAGGATATACATGTTAAAGAATGAATGTAGAGGTTGCAAGTTACAAGTAGGCCTCAAGTCTTTGCACTCATGTACAAAATCAAGTCCTAAGTCAAAAATGACAAATTCCAAGTCAAGTTCCACTTCCTTTGGTAATTTGAGTTTCGAGTCCAAACACATGTGCTCAGTATTTCCCAGATAATTAGACTCTATTATTTTTTCCTCAGCAGCACTTAAGGAAGCTTCAGTTGAGAGGTGGATAATTAATCTGTCAATCTGTTCAGAGCTGATCAGATCATATTGACGGATGAGAGGAGCAGCTGCTACAGCTGAATGCAAACTTTTGGACTCCTTGCAATTAACCATAATGTTTCACTTCCACTGCATGTGCAATTCTGCTACTCCGTCTATGTCAAGAGTATGCTTTGTGCTCTGAGAGTGTGGTGCAGTGTATAAAGAAAATGTTTTATTTATTTCTAAAAGCGAGTTTGTTGGAAGGTGTTGAATTTGGCCCGTACTTTTTGACCTGCATGTTTTTCACTTTGCAGTTTGTATTTTGTCAACCATACATAGTTTTTGTATGGCAGTTTGTGACTTAACATTGGTTCTTCATGATTCTTTTTTATGACTTGACTGGATGCTGTCGCATTGATTCAACTGGAACTGGGGAATTGTGTGTCGACCTGCCATGAGTAAATGGCGTCAATTTGTATTGTTTCAGAAAATGAACGCAAATTAATTGATTTGTGGCATAGTTTTAAAATATCATTTAAATCTTTGGGCCTGTGGGGAAGGCATCAAGTTTTTTTTTAAGTCAAATGGCTCAAGTTATGAAGTTATGAAGTTATGAATTATTGGTATTATGGTACAGGTCAAAAGTCATCAGATTTGTGACTTGAGTCCATGCCTCTGGTATAAGCACTATATTTTACTAGAAATGGGCATGTACATAGATAGACCGGCTGTGCTGTCATTGTGTAATTACCTATTAGAAGGTATGTGGCCAGTGGTGCCACCACAAAGCCTGTGAGTGCCTCCTGCTGCTGATTTCCCACATAGCAGAGTCCAGTCAGGTCATCCGCATCCACCAGTCGCATTATGAGTATGACGATGGTTTTAACGGCTGGGATGGCCCACGCTGCTATGTGAAAGTAGGAGCTGTGCATTTCAATAGCCTCATGGCCCCACTTTAGTCCGGCAGCCAAGAACCAAGTGAGGGTCAAGATCACCCACCTGAAAGGGAGTGAGCAAGAATAGTAAGAGAAGAAGCAAAACATGGCTCAGATGTGCAGTTATCAGATTTCTGAACTGGCATTCATTTCTGTTGTGAATAACAGTCACGTTTCCTGGAAACAAATGCTGAGGTTACGCTGGGCTACTGTTTCCAGCTAGAGAGCTCAAAACTTTCACTTTGCCCTCTATATAACTTTTCCATAAAATCCCCTTGTTGTAATTAGCTCATCCTGAGATAATGACGAATTACATAAGAGTATTGTAATCGTGTTTTAGGAGACAGTGAAGTCCTCGGGCTTTTCAGTCAGCTGCTCTTCCAAACGGAAAGAGTGAAGACAAACAGGAAAATGAGGGCAAAGTGAAAAGGAAGAAAAAGAGCTGCGACAGCAGTGTGCTTCCACTGCAACTGAAGTACAGTATGCACTCAAAAAGAGGCTTTTTTTTTTTTTTTTTACAAAGTCTGCCTTTGTATGTGGAAATGAATCCATCTCGTCCAGAGGTTATAAGACAGGATAGTTGGACTTTAAAGAAAACAGGATGCAAGTCTTGTGTTCCAATTGTTCTACCAAAGTCCATTCACAACAGTTGATGACAATGGGACAAAGATATGAAGGACTGATACGATAAAATGTGTGTGTGTGTGTGTGTGTGTGTGTGTGTGTGTGTGTGTGTGTGTGTGTACTAACCAGAGTGAGGAGGCCATGCCAAAGAAGTAGAGCAGAAGGAAGACTATGGCACAGCCAGTGCTCTTTAACCCTTCTTGTACTAAAATTGGTACTGCAGTGGCGTCCAGGTCACAAGAAACGCGCTCCCTGCCCAGAGTCAACCGTACCTGTAGGAAAGAACAGAAAGTGATAGGGGAAAGAAAAAAACTTTTAGCGATAAAAGATATAGTCACATAATCAGGCATTGTCATTACTAGCAAACTCAAATCAAACTTGAAATAAACATGTATCAATTATCTAAGAACTAAACAAATTAACATTTTTTTTTTACTATTTTATGACATTTAATAGACCAAACAATTGACTGATTAATTGTTGTAATTTAATTTGTTTATTAGAGAAATCTCATTAATTAACAGGAATAAAGACAACAAAATGAGGTAAGCTTAGTAGGCTAATTTGCATCTGTTGTTTGTGGCCAGTTGCGAAAAAAAGGCATGGTAAAGTAGAATGCATGTCCCTTTCACACATATCTATATAGTATCTACATATCTTATAAAATTCAAATATACAACATAATAAATATTCACAACTACTAGTCTAAATTATATTTTAGTTATTGTTTTTTTTAGTAGTACTTTTAATACATTATTTTTTATTCACTCTCCCCAAACAGATGAACTTTATTGGGACAATTTAATACTGATTCTCCCACTTACCAGGTAGGCGACACTGTACAGATTGCAGCACATAGATAGGAAGATGATGGGCCTTTCAGGATAGGAGAAGCGCTGTGAATCCAACAGAAAGGTCAGGACTGTGAGTGTGGTCGACAGGAAGCACAGCACAGCCCACACCGCCATCCACGCATCTGTGAAGACTTTGGCTCCTCTTCGGTAGAGCCCACTGTCATAGCCACACTGGAGAGTGCAGCTTTCTGTCTGTTTTAACCAGGTATACTGGTCAGGTGCAGATCCCAGCGCCTGACACTCCTCTTGGTGGGGAGGATGGCGGACAGGCTGGTAGGGCGGGTCCTCGTCCCCCGGCCCCTCCATGCACATGTGGTTATGGTCGTTTTGAGGCGGGAAGAGGCTGCAGTTGAGCACCTGGAAGAGGCAAATGATGGTTAATGGGATTCTGGTTGCTTGTTACAGCTGTGATACATACCATTAACAACGCTTTGACCTAGTTTACACAACGGTCATACAAGAAACATTTTGTCTCATGACTTTGGTCTCTTACATTTCATTATCAACATCGTTAAGATATATTTGTTCTTGTGATGGTGTGACTCACCTCAGGCCATATGAAGCCAAACTCGTGGAGCACTGGGAGGCATTTCCTCTTAACAGATAGACACATGCTACCACATGGGCCAATGGGGATGGGAACCTTATCTGTGCACATTGGCACATAGACTGAGCACAGGAAGAACTGCAGAAAAATGGAGATAGAGGGTCACCAGTTGAACAATTTGCTCCTAGTATGTGTTACAAAATTCTTGAAAGTATGTGTTCTTTTCTGAAATTTTAGAGCATACTAGTGTTGTCATAGATATTGATTTACAACTACATGTTGATTTTGAATATTTGAAATGATTTCAACACTCATTTTCCGCAGTAATAATAAACTTTTTCACTTTCTCTTCAACAGAGTTACATCTTCAGTGCAGAAGTGCCCCCTTTCGCGCCGCCTCCTCTCACTTGCTTTCGATTTAATTCAGTTCAACTCAGTTGAACTTTATAAGCATGGATAAAATTGATCTACATTGCCAAAGCAAGTGTGAGATTAAAACAAAAACATTACTAGTATTTAACATACCATACCATACATTATTTTTTAAAATTTATTATTGTTTCTAATTCTGAAGAAAATGCTGGATAGAATAAATTAAAAAAAAAAACAAAATGTGAAAAAAATTAAATTCCATGGCTTCATTTTTAATTTAAATTTCCCATTTTAAATGTACTGAAACATAGAAAATTTATCAAATATTGAAATATTTCAAAGTGTATCAAAATTAGAAACTTTAGTATTGTGACGACAGTAATGCAATGTGTTTAATAGCTATTTGTTTTTTTATGGAGAGACAAAAAAAAGAAAACACACTTAAGGGGAGACATAAGAGTGAAAAATGACAGTATCCCAAAACCATTTTTATCTAAAAGTGCAGTAAGAGTGCAACAGTTATCCAACATTATGCCAGTACTCTGCTCTGGAGGCTTTGTTCCAGTGGAGTTAAAGCAAACTGTGAGGCAGAGGGTTCATCACGTCAGTGGTGTAGCAAATTGTTAAAGAAGTGGAAACAGTGCTGTGAGAACCCCCTGGGCCAATTTTTCTATATATTATAACAGGATTACAGCTGGTAGATGGTTACACCTTCTGCTCCCACACGCATTGATCCTCTGTATACTTGAATATACCACTCGCTACCCTGCTGCTTTCTCTGCCTTTACTTTCAGGACATTGCATCACCTCTTCCTGTGGTGGTTCTCTATTTTCACTTCTCGTAAGAATCTCCAAAACTCGAGTCAAGACACCGCGGCCAACACTAACCTGCTCCAAGGTTACACACACAACTCTACATCTTTAAAAACAATCTGTAGACTTGACAACACTGAGGGCATGTGCCATGTAATGCTCCATAATCCCCCCTAATCCAAGGCTCAGTTTTCTCTGTCCCATGGCAATGGTTTTGAAATAGATATCTAAATCAGGGTGATAAAGATAGTGAACCATCTGAAGTCACTTTTGACTCCTTTGAGGCGGTTGTGATTTGAAGGAGTAAGTACTCTGAGGTTACTAGAGGTTGCAATTTTACGTGATTTCATGCCATAACGGTGAAATCTTGTTTGAAGCTGGAGTGTAAAATTGCGCCAGGCTTGTGATGTGAAAATACACAGAAGCAGAAAGTACATTTCACTCAGCTTCCTTCAGGTAAAGAAAACAAACATGCGCTCCAGAATCTTGGTCATGGTGATAGCAGACTTTAACTACTAAAACGTGTCAGAATGGAGAGTTTGCTTCCATTTTTCATTTCAGAAATACCAAAATATTTAACGGAACATATTGAGAATAAAATGTTTTGGGCCTGGAGCCTTGATCGAGTGAAAGAGAAATCCCAGCTTGAAATCAGCCCTTGAACGAAGCCCAAAACTAAACTTGAATCCAAGAAGGGTGTCATGGTTGGGAAATAAATACACACAAACATTGTACAACTGTTTTTTTTTTTTTTTTGTGGAACTGGAAGCAAAGACAACATAAAAGTTGTGCATCTGTGCACCACCTTCATCTTGGGCAATACAAATTACAAATGTGATGAATAAATTATATGAGTTGGAGATTTAGAATCAGTAAGCTATTTTCTGTTACATGCAAACTAATAAAAACAGTCTTGATTTTGATAATGGGTGTAAACCATGATACAATAACTCCTTACTGTGGGGAAGTATGTGATGTCTAAATCAGTTATCTATATCATGGGGAACTTCCTTTATGCTCAATTTGTTTCACTCTTCTCTGATCAGTATCTGGGTTGTAGCGCCGCTTTATCTCTGCAAATGGAGCAGACTGGCTGATCCGGAGTCAGTATTAAGTTTCTCACTGCAAATAGAGAATCTTTGTTCCCCAACTGAACCACATGTATTGGAGCTGTGTGCCTAAATTTTCCATCAAATAAAAATGACCAAATTGACAAAGTTGCCCCCTGTGTGAGCATCAGTGGAGGGTTTGTTTGTGCTATTTGCACATGATTCAAATTCACAACCATGTTTCTAAAAGCAGAAGATGTTAAATTAAATACATTCCTGCTATTTCTCACAGTGAATTATACCAGCGACAGTAACTTAACACATTCTGAGTGCCCCCCCTACTGTTGGTAACATGAGCATTGTCACTTCACTGCTAAAAGCTACTCCGGTTACTTGTCAGGAAGCCTCCCATTAGAGCAAATGTTAGGGGATACGGTTTCCCTTTCCCCTTTCCTCCCTCTTTAGCATCTGTGTGTGTGTGTGTGTGTGTGTGTGTGTGTGTGTGTGTGTGTGTGTTAGAAAGAGAAGGGGGGTTAGAGGGGGGTTGTCAGCTAATCTTACGGGACAATTTTCAGCTGGAGGAGGACAGTTTGGTTTCACGGGGCAGTTGCTTCTTCTTCTGTGAGGCTGTCTCACACACATGCACACAAATGTTTCTGGAGCGCTGCATTAACCCTTTGAAACCTGAGCAAATTGTCTTGATATCTTGCAAAAACATGGGAGAAGGCATAAGCAACTTAACAAGACATAGCCCAAGAATTAGTATAAGAAATTTAACTATAAAATATCAAAAAAAAAAATTTTAACTAAAAAAAAAACAAAAAACAAGAAAATTACCCAGAAGAAACTTGCTGAAAATAATTATTAAATTATTATTAAAGCATATACATATATGTGTATGTGTATGTGTACATATGTGTGTGTGTGTGTGTGTGTGTGTGTGTGTATGTATATGTATGTGTGTATATCTATATATACATATATATATATAATTTGTTTTGTATTATAATTGTTACCATAGAACTAGTACATAGTAGTGTACATATTTTTCTGGACATTTTTCCCTATTTATTTTAGTTTACCCCAATTTTTTCTGAACTTTGGAAAAATTATAAACTTAAATATCTTGTAATTTGTGGGACATTTCTTGTCAAATTGCACATTGCCTTTTCCGCACGGTTTCAGAATAAATGTCTCATAGGATTACATAGCTTGTGAAAGGCATCTGAATGCAGCACACGAAAACTAATGTCTATCCAAGTTTCAATGGGTTAATTTAGCATGTAAAAATATGATTTTACTCCTACTACCAAACACCTGCATGCACAAAATATATGAAAAGTAAGAAGTAAATAATACACGTAGTAAGACACAAAATAATAAAAAAGTAAATGGTGACACAAAGGAGCATCTAGGAAACAGGTTGTTTCATGTCTATGAATTCTAGGTGTGATCGTGTGTGTGTGCCCGCCCCATTAGAGATATAATATACTTAATTACAGAAAAACTCCATTCCTACTGATTTGATTTGCCCAGTCCTTTCTTTCCAATTACAGTCCAAAGTCAAATCCTAAAGATTAGGAAGAGGGCCAATCTATTTTTTTTCCTCCATGGTGCATTAGGCAAACAAGCAGCATTTGTGTTAGGGACACTGAGGGCACCATTGTTGACGAGAGGACTGTACAGTATATAGCACTGAAGACTCAGCTGTTGCTGTGTGGGGCATGAACTCAAAATGTCAACAGACAGAGGGGGCATTTTCATAGAAATTAGTATGACAGTCTGGCACAACGGAAGGAAGGAAAGGCAGGGACCCCCTCCACCTATTTTAACTCTCTGGGGGCCAACCTATATTATGCTCCTAATTATTACTGGCACCATCAGTCTGAACGGCTCACTGTTGCTGGTAGCTCCCCGTCATGTGGTCTGGGACCACACTCTGTTCCCCCCTCTCCCTCCACACACACACACACACACACACACACACACACACACACACACACACAAATATAGCAGACTATGTCGACTCAGCCATGTCTCTTTTTTAAGTCCAGGATCAGTGCTCCTAAATTTGTTCCCCAGTCTCACAGTGTGCTTTTAGCAACATGCTGCCTCTTCTATTCTAACATCAGTCTGCATTCAGCGTGTCTCCCATCATTCCCAGTATTACCTTGAGTTGACTAGAGCAGCCGTACTGTATGAGCGGCGTGAACGTGGTCAGCTGCAGCTCTGCGTCAGACTGTAGTACGTTGCCGACCAGATTGGGCATCTTGGTGACGTTGTAGCCGAGACCCTGGCACATGCTGATCCGGATCGGGTCGCAAGTCATTTCCTCCACCTCATCGCCGAAAGCGTGCACCACGCAGAGCGGAGCCACCAGCCCGGATAAGAGGAGCAGGGCTGCCCCGGTGATAGACACCGCCATCCCGGGCATGGTCACCGCGAGCACTGAGCGGCTGCCCTCCGGAATTGCTGGCACAGTTTATATCCTCCTCTAACACTAAGTTAGGTTGGGTCGCCCTGGAAACAGCAGCGCGTGTTTATAGTCCAGCAGCAGTGGAGCGCGTGTAGTCCGTGCGTTTTTGGAGGCTTATAGTATCCAACGAGGCATTAAAATATCCATAACGCAGCTGTGAATCATTGCAGGATTTGAGCGTGTTTCCGACTACAATAACCTGCGCATCTGCTGATTTAAAAAAATGCATTTAGATAAATCCTTCTTGCGTTGTTTCCCGTTATAAACTCCGTGTATTGCAGCGCAGCGCAGCGCAGCGCCGACACTCAGCGGTCTGGTTTTGCGCCTGTAAGCGTCCAGCTCTAAACTTTATTGTGTCTGAGAGGAGAGACTATTTTGCCCGTCCTGAGGAGAGCCGACCAATCCGTGCGCGGGAGTTTAGTTTCCCTGACCAACCCCTGACCAGGAGGGCGGGATCCAAGAGAAAAATAGAAGAGCGAACCTCATCTCCTCCCCTCTACCCCCCATCCCCTCTCCTCTCCTCTTCTTCAGCATTTTCTCTTCTTGTTTCATTTCTTCTTTCATCCCATTCTCCTCTCTCCTCACTGTGCTCCCTCCTCTTCCCTCCTCCTGCAGAGAAAATCAGCAAGCACTCCCCAACTAATTCTGACAATATCCAGAACCTGTATTTATACTGGCTGATGTGGCTTTCATATATTTTTATTGGCTGTATTTTTAGAAAATAAGCATCTGAAAAAGTTGATTTTTCACCGTGAGTGTGTTTTTATTTTATATTTAAAGTCCCTAATGGTCTTTTAAGCCCGTCTGGAACTTCACCGCAGGTTCCACTCTCCCTCTCTAAAGGCCCGTCAGCTCTAAGTGCTCGTGACATTGTAATTGAAAGTAGGGCCTTAAGTGATGCTGAAGCATTGGAAATCTGTTTTGCATTGCAATGAATGCGCATACTGGACAGGTTTTGTTTGCTCGTGGCACCCTGGGAGAAGACCTCTCTTTTACAGCATGAAACTAGCAGTGAAGAGTGTTTTGGCTTTTCAGTGTTGTAAGAGTGGACTTGGGTGAGAAAGTGCTTTGGATTTGTTGCAAATATTTCAGGAGGAGGAGAGCTTGACAAATACTTGATTTGGGTTTTCTTCCAAGTGATTTGTACAATTCAGAGGCTCTTAAAGCATCTGCCAGGTGTAATCAAACTCAACTTAAGAGCTCCACAGACCTTTTCAAATACCACAAATACCTGAAACCATATTCTAGTGTCACTTTGCCCAGAGTTTAAATGCAACAAGATTCAAAAAAGATTCAATTTCAGACCAAAAGAAATTTTAAAGCAAGTAGTTTTTTTTGCATGCACACGCTCATGCACACAAATACAACTAAGTGCAGAAGGACCCAAAATATGTGCCTTTTATTTTTATCTCAAACCCATTAATCTTCCTCTGCCCAAAGACACAAAGCAGAGAAACCTGAGGAGCCAACACAGGAGGAATTGAGTGCAGACAAGAAAAATGAGCACGGTTGCAGACTAACAAATTATTTCGTGCATTGGTACTAATCCTTTCCCCAGCTCATATTTCTTTACCTGACATGTTTGTCTCAGGTATTTGTAGGGAGTTGCTTTTGATAAGTTGCATATATAAATGCTTAAAACATGAAAACATCTGCAGCAGTCTGGTTGGCTGCTGTCATTGTGCTGCTGTGTTTTCCCTCCTGGATTATACTCTGATGTTTAGGCGAATCCAGTGTGACAATTGATTGGCAGCAGCAATGACCTCTCCACCCAGCCAACCCCCAACACACACACTTCTCTCTGCTCACACACACACACACACACACACACACACACCATCCCCCTTTGCTGCTCTTTGGCTGAACCTGGGGTCAAGACCTGAAGTAATTAGCACTGAGCTGAAACAATAGATTGTGCCCTGGAGATGATGGTTATCAGGGGCGTGGTGTGTGTGAGTGTGAGTGTGTGCTCAAAAGAAAGAAGTGAATGAATGGAAATGAAATGGAGAAAAGTTAGAACCCAATCAAAGCTGTATTTGAAGGACATTGTAGCCAAAAAGGGGGAAAAAATACCATTGACTTTATCCACTTTTACACAAGTTCCTGTAATGAATTTACTTGAGAATTAATTTAAACAATAGATAAAGAAAAGAAGACCCTGGCAGATAAAGGAGTGTGAGGCAAGGAGCTGCAGCAGCACATTATCAGCGCGAGCCACCAGCACAATCCGTCCCCTCTGTTTACTTTCACAGTAGAGTGTGAATAGCAGGGGTTAGCAGACAACGTGTTGGAATTGACAGACTAATGACCATCACACTGAGTGGATAATGACCACAGTTACCCTTTAAGCCATAAAACCACTGAGTTAATGATCAAACAGGCCTTCCCATTACAACAGACGTTTGGCTAGTGAGCAAAGGAGAGGGGACTGCAGGTTACATAAGCAATTCTACATTTAAAGGGACATTTACACCCCCCCAAAAAATACATAATTTTCCTATCGTCAGTGCTCTTCATTTATTTAGATTGTTTTGAGTTGCTGAGTGTTTGAGATATTTGCTGTAGAGATGTTTGCCTATAATGGAACTGTTTTAATTCGAGCGAACACAACCTGCCAACTGGATCACCAGTGAAAGCGTGCATCTCCTGCTAGCTCGCCGAACAGCCCTGAACTAGATAATGC